>NC_136628.1:19922192-20457192 GCF_933228915.1 Telmatherina bonti | reverse complement strand
CTGAAGTGCATGTGAATACTTAATATGTGAGGCAAGTACAGCTGGATTTGGATATGAAATACAGTCATAACATTTTTTTTCTGTGATCTCCTTTGCCGCTATTCCCCTCTGTGGCTTGTGTCAGTGGGCAGATGGCTGGAGACACAGGCATCTGTGGAAGAGGAGGTGCCTTTTCCCCTTCACAGAGCAGGGACAGGTGTCAACCGCCACACAGTTAACACCGTCATGAATACCATTAAGGTGCTAACAAGCTCATTTCAGATTCAGTCATGCATGACATTTATTTAACATTAGATGAGACGCAAGTATATATATATATATATATATATATATATATATATATATATATATATATATATATATATATATATATATATATATATATATATACATATATATATATATATATATATATATATATATATATATATATATATATATATATATATATATATAAACTGGACTGGTAAGTAGTGGCAGAGGTAGCTGGAATAAGGCATGCTGGCTCATTTAATTAGGTGACGATGATAAGTGGGGCACCTAATCTGCAAAGTTTTAGTGAGGAGATTTAAGGAAGTCATAAAGGAAAAAAATGGCTCCAGAGGACTTGAAATGTAAACTATGACATCCAGTTGTCTTGTTTAAATATATTCTGTCCAACCACAGACTAATATTTCAACACTTGTCCTAATAAATCAGAACATCTTGGCTCCTAGATGAGAGGGAGAAAATGTCACTTCCTGTTTTGTGCTCACATAAAGAGACAGTTTAAGAATAGAATCATCTCTGTTTTGGCAATTCAGACAACTATAAAAAGCATTCAGAATAATGGCCACATTTCATGTGTAATTAGTTTCAGCACACTCATTTTAAACTTGCAAAAAAGACCGAGATCATGTGCTCAACTGTTGTTAACAGAAACGCTGTGTTGAGGGGGGATTAGAAGGAGAGACACAGAGAATAGAAGGGAGTGAAAATACAAGATAAGAGCTTTAAGATGACATGAGGCGAGAAGAGTTTAGAAATTGAGAGGTGTTAGAGGGTGTTTCGTTCCTCTTGAGCTGCTCTTTTCTCATTCTTCTGCTGGTTTGGGCTCTCATTTGAGGAGTTCAGTCTGGCAGCACAACAGCAGACAGTTATTGCCCACCGCTGGATACTTTTTACTGACGCAGTTAGATGAGAGCAAACAAAACTCGGGAGCATAACAAGGGCCCAGTTGCTCAGCCAGTTTATAAGTGTGTATATTTGCACAATGGCAAATATTGATTATCAGTCAAATAATCAGATCATTGATTTGACTGTGTGTGCACTGATTTGATGGTTTGTAAGCTGGTGTTAACCAGCTTGTTAACTGCGAGGAATTTCTGCTCTGGGAAAAATGAGCACAGACACGACACAGAGGAATAGATTTGACTGTTGATGTGATCATCATTAAAGGTGATGAGCAAGCAGAGAGGGGAGAGAGGGAAGGCGGAGACAGGGGAGTCACAGAGAGAGGGGATGGGATTAGCATGAGCACTACACCCCCTCTTCTTTCCTCTTCATCACTTCTCAAGGAAAAAAAAAGCAGCACCACTCATTAACTACTGCCTCTGTTACAAGCTGCCTGAGTGTGCGTGTGCTTAAGTGTGTATCCATTCACAGGAAGGACTCACATCTGACCATCTACTCCAGCTGGAGTTGCTGTGTCGCCCGTGTCACGCTGAATGACAGAGAGGAAGACAGAGAGAAAGCAGACAGGCTCACAGGGAAGACCTCTGTGGCAGCCGATCTGGTTTGCTCCGCTGCGAGATTGAACCCAGGATGGATTTCGGCACAGAGTGAGCGAGGAGCCGCTGCCTCACACGTATAAAAGGTCAGTAACTATCCAGTCTCTAAATTGTGCTCTGCTGTTTTTTTTTTCTGCCATTAAGAAAGGTTTCCAAATGGTTTTATTGAGTGGGAGAGAGAGAAAAGGAGAGTGTTAATCTGATATGCAAGAGGGAATTTCTGTTGACTACAGAAAGCCAGTATTTATCTCAAATTCATGTTTTCAGTGACGCGCAACTTTACTGAGTGGTTTACAGACCATTTATACTGCTACGGGCTATTGTAGGGATGGTGATGGAAAGGGAGTCCAGGAAGATATACACTAATGTTCCTTTGAGCTGGTTCATCCTGTAAACCAGGTTAATCTAAGGGGGGGGGGGGGGATATTCATGTATGCATCCATTCACCAACTTGGGAAATGAATGAATGTTTTTTATTGGGCGGTTGAAGAAGAGAAAGGGAGAGATGAGTGGAGTGTTTGTACCCCTTGGTATAAGGGAAAACAGGGAAGAAGGTATAAAACTGTCCTTTCAGTGCAATCAGAGTAAAACAAGGGTTTGTTGGGGTTTAAATAGATATATGACTCACCGAGCTCACACGATGTATAAAGGTAGATGAGCTACATGCCAACGCTGTGTCACTATCAAATTCAGTGGCAGCCGCACTCAGAAGTGTTGGGAGTAATTAACAGATAAGGGAAAAAGGTGTAAAAATACACTTTACCAGAGGGATGAACTAACAAGAGTACACTCACAAAAAAAAACCACACTCAGACATCAAAGCAATGGAGCTCATTATCCACACTGGCCACTGACCAAAAAACCGTCCAATGCTTGCTATTCAGAGCAATCACAGTGTCTGACTGTCTGTGTGGGTTTTAGTTCACGTTATCAATAGTAATAAGCTTTTTTTGTGCACCTTTGAAATCTCATCCCAATTTGTACCTTTTTAAATCCGTACTTTCATGCCCTGAATATCTGAGAGATTCAGATAACAGCTGGAAACAGTGGTGCTCGACCCCTGCGGTAGCTCTGAGTGCATTCAGGTGTACGGTGAGATTTTGTCATTCAAATGTAAAAGCATGAATAATAAAAAAAAAAAAAAAAAACCAAAAAAAAAACCTATTGTTCTGCAGATCATTTCCACTTTCAAGCATCTTTATGAATCCGGGGTATTGTTGCTGATTTATTGGCATATAAGTGGTTTGAAATGGCATCCTCAAGCACAAAACTAAAGACTAAGATAATTCATAGTGGGGGAATAAACTAAAATAATCATTTTGTGAAAGAAGAGTGAAAATTTGCAGGAAGCCTGTGTCGCAGCTCAAAGCACTACTTTCTTCATACTTTCATCATTTCAGCAAATCTCCGACCCCTGTGTGGGTTATCTTTGGTATTTGGGGCTGCAGGAGCCATTGGGAATTCATATGATTGAGCCTGAAGTCTGTTTTCAGCTGATTGTTTTCAGCTTAGAGCATGAGATATTTAACATGTTTGAAATTCATGCTACTTTTATCTCTGCATTTGAGCTGAAATTATATATGGATGAGTCTTTGTGTCTGTGCACAGGTATGAAAAAGTATTTCCTCATTTGTGCATGCAGTCATACGCAGATCCACATTGTCCCTGGTATTCTCTGCTTCTGGCTCAGCTTGATTCTTCTCTGTTTAGGAGTGTGGTGTGAAGCAAATATGTGAATGTATGTGGATGCACACACATACACACAAAGGACATGGACCAAATGCCATGGCATTTTGGTATATCTAGAGCTTGTCCATTATTCATGAAGTTCATGCAGAACATAACAGGCAACAGAATGTGTGTAACTGAGAAGTTAAAGTTTTTTAGTAAATACTTGCATGTGCTGCAAGATGGATTGTTAAAACTGGAGCACTCACCAGTGCTGTTTTCTGTCACAGAGATCATAAGGTTTAATTGGAAACAGCAGAGAGTCCAATGTTGTTTCTTGCATGAACTAAATACTATGAATACATTAATTAACTGTATGCATGTAGTACCCATTAATCGATGAACACAGAAGATCACAGAAAATCTCATCTTTAGAAAAAAAAATAGAAGTTAACGCAGTTCTTCCTGAACAAGCCTAATTATTTTAAGGCTAAGCTAAATAAAATAGTAAAAATATGTACTCAAATGAGTTGAATAAAACTTGTCAAAACACACACTTCACACAAATTCACACTGGAAAATCAAACTGTGATAAAAATAGGATGATAGCGCAGGCTATTTCGGTGGCCAGGACACGTTAGATGAGGTAAATTGAGCAGAGTATACATAGAGGAGTGACAGTGAAGAAGATTATTCAAAGAAGGAGGGAAAAAAAACAGGAAGGGTGGAGGGAACAGATTGCAAAATTGGAGCAGAGGAAGCTTCGTGGCGAAATGTCTCAGGAGGAGTTTGGCAGAATGTGCTCCACAAGCAGAGGATGAGGTGATTTGAGGAGTGACTTGCAGAGATTGTGCAGGTCAAAGGGAGAGTTTGTTTTGGACAAAAGACAGCTTTAGGTGTCAAAAAATCACTGTGTGTGAATACAGACCAGTGGCAGACACAACATATGCTCAAGTCACAATTGAAGAGACAAGGGTAAAAGAAAAAAAGCATATGAGGGGAAAGATTTTTGCAAGAGGCAGGCAGGCTGAAAGGGTATAAAGTGAGGGCTATACTGCATAAATTTAAAGCGCTTGACAGAGCAAAGGAACTGGTGCTGACAGCAAAATAGCTGTAGAAAGGAGGCATATCTAAAAGTAAAAGGGAGGAGCACCTCTGCAAGAAGGCATTGATGAGCTTCAGGCAAGGAGACTTAAAGTAAGAGGAAACAAGAATAAGAAGGCTGACATACAGAGAAGTCCCCAAATAACTAAGCTTTACTTAGTGAATGAAGCAAAGAGGCATGTTTTATGAGATGCCAAGGAAAGGTGGTGATGTTAGTCACATTATGTGAAGTACAGTGAAGCACATTCAGTGTCATGGAAAGGCACTGAGTCCGGGAGACCAACCAGGCCATTTGGTCTCAGAGGAGCAGCTGCTACATGTCAGGCTGTCCAACAGAAAGACAACTCTGGCTTTTTAAAAGCTCAGAGAGATATGTAAAAACATATCAAGAAAGTCTATGATGACACAATTATCTTTCCTCCGATGGAAATTGCCAGAAATCAGTGCAAGCAGCAGCTGTACGTAGTTTCTTCTCAGATAGACAGACCAGATCTGAACTATTAAGTAATGCCACAATAAGACAAACCTCAGTGACAGTAAAAAATATTAAAGCTTCTTACCAGAAACTGGGCTTGCTGATTAGATGAGTTGTCTTGTTGACAAGAAATCCCTTATAAAATCCTACTAGAAAAAGTCCTGCATCATTAAGTTGATAGTGGAATTTCTTTTGAGTGGTTAACAAGAGCCCATTGCTGCTGCAAACCAGAAACAGATCACAAGGGCAAAGCAACAGCGGCTCTCAATTAGACTTCCACAAATGGCCCTGCAGCTCCGTGGGAGAGATATTAAAGCAAAGGAGCCGCACTTTGCACAACAAAATGATCCCATCTTAAAAGCCATAGTTTGACACAAAGATTGCTTAAACTTTATATTAAGAACCAACCAGTTAGTTCAGGCAGCCGAGTAAAGAAAACCCTAGATCCATCACAAAGTGAAGAAAAGAGGCATGATATAAAAGTAGCTTAAAAACATCCCATGCATGTCTTTATTTTATTTTTTCTGATGAAATGTAGTTTATCTTCAGTTTACCTGGACTTACATTCAACTGCTTGGTGCAGCTGAAGGAGCAACAGGCAGGCATCAATAACACAGTCTTGAGAGGGTTTTTCTGAAGTGCAAGAGCCGTACATTGTGAAGACGGCTTAGAACTACATTCACTTTAAAAACACAATGTGGCTCACATTACAGAGACAATAAAACAACAAAAAATATGCCCATTTTTACTTCTTTCCAACCAGCTCAAACCAGCTCAAAGCATCAATGTGGCACGCAAGATTAATCTGAATAATTATTTTGATAATTTGTTCATTTGAAGGTTTAAAAAGGGATCATACTGATAGATGTGGAGTGCTTTTTCTTAGTCAAATTGCATTAGTAGTTAAAATATTGTCTCCTGGGTAATCATGAAATGAAAATTAGTTCATGCTTGTGGGTTGAATTTTGTTGTTTTGCTCATCAATTTAGAAATTAATATTACATAAAAATTCAGGCTGAAATCAGGATGTCTAACATCTGACACTCACAGCTTGTTTGGTCTGTTAAAATAAATAAACTTTTCTGTTTTACATTTATCAGCATGAATTATCTTCTTTTTTCTTTAGCCTATTAAGATAAATGAGAAACGACAACTAGGGTGTCACTGAAGCATCACACACCTTTAAACAAACAAGGAAGCTTAACCTGAAGTGGGAATGACATGTTTTCCAGCATGCTGCAATTTTTTGTGTTATTCTTATTTTATGAAAAAGTTTCAACCTAAATGAGAAGCTAAGCTCATGAAGACTTGAGCCTTCTTTTCAAGCTCAGTTTCTTTTCCTCTCAGAGTTTAACAAGGTAATTTAATGACGGAAATAAAAATTAAAATATGCACAAGAGAGAGTTTCAGCATTTTTTATCATTCAAAAAAATAAAGACATAATTTCCCTCATTTGTCCCTTAGTGTCCTCTGGATTACATTCGCAGTTATTCTGTAGGAAAATAACTACCGGCATTTAATACGTGTAGGCGGGTGTGTGAATGCATGCGCATGCCTAACCTCTTCCGACTGTGCAGGACTGCACGGCTTGCCCTTTTAAAGTAGATTAGCTTGAAAAAGAACTGAGCGTACGTTGTTGCCTAGATACAAAAAGCATCATTAAGCACAATTATCAGGCACTTCAGCTCACAATAATCAAGCTTCATCACAGATTTGAAAACAACACATCACGAAGGACAGCAACCGATACGGAGAAGCAAAGAGGACAGAGAGAAGACGATAACGGTGGTTAAAGTCATGAAACAGTCCTATAAGAAAAGCAGCATCCCAAAATGTAGTGTGGTTCCCGAAATGCAAGTAGTCATAAAGGTCAATCAATTTTAAAAAAGTGAAGTTGGCACAGAAAAGAGACAAGTTATTGTTGGAAGACGGCAGAAGGAGAGACGAGCTGTTTCTGTGCACTGATTCCAAATGCTTTAATTCTGAAGAGTGTGGAGGGAAAAAAGCAATAAAATAAAAACAAAAGCCCCCCCCCCAGCTGCAACTATTCAGGGAACGTTTGATAAAGAAAACAATGTTAGGGCAAGAGAGCATGCAGTCACAGACAGACTACCCTAACTCCTTCCTCCATCCTCATTATTATGTGCATCTCCCTGAAGGTTCTTCAGGGCTGTAAATGAAAGGGACCAGAGCTCTTGTCAAATGTACATTCAGAGACAGACATGAAAGTGGGTAAATAAATGGGGAGAAACAAGAAAGAGTTTGGGAACAGAGTGGTTTGTTTAAGATTCATTAGTAAGACTAAATAAAGTTTTGCTCCAAATGAAACTAATTACACTTTCTAACAAGGTCATCTCTGTAATTTATCACTCCCTGAAATGGAGTGCGATATTCTACCTTTAGGGGCACAAAAGCTTGTCTCTCGTCAGTGCTGTCAGACACTGCTGATCCTGAACAGTGAGTTCTTATTTGTACCCTTTTAGTTTGTATTTTATAGACTCAAGGCCGTTGTCTTCATTGGCAGGGACAAAACTGAACCACCAAAAGGGTACAAAGTTCTCCTTATAGGGTTCAGTGTATTTTGAAATGAAATGAAAAATACTTTATTAATCCCCAAAGGGAAATTCAATGTTATAGTAGATAATAATTAACTAGAGGAGGTCTTGTTCCAGAGGCTGATGGCTGCTGGCAGGAATGATCTGTATCTTTCAGTCTTGCATCGGACCTGAAGAAGCCTCTCACTGAACACACTTTGTTGTTTCATCACTGTGTTGTGGAGAGGGTGTGAAGAATCCTCCATCCATCATCTTCATCAGCTTGTGCAGCATTCTTCTTTGGACAATCAGCTCCAGCGGCTCCAGAGTTACTCCAAGCACAGAACCAGCTTTTCTTAATCAGTTTGTTGATTCTCTTCAAGCCTCTGGTTCTGATGCTACTACCCCAGCAGATGGCTGCAAAGCTGACTGCACTCTCCACAACAGACTTATAGAAGATATGAAACATCTTGGTGCAGATGTTAAACCATCTCAGCTTCCTTAAGAAGTACAGTCTGCTCTGACCTTTCTTGTAGATGTATTCAGTGTTGCATTTCCAGTCCAGTTTGTTGTCCAGCTGAACTCCAAGATACTTGTATTCCTCCACCACCTCCTCTTCCAGGATGGAAACAGTGCTTTGTTTATTCTTGTTCCTCCTGAAGTCAACAATCATTCTATAGTTTTGCTGGTATTTAATATGAGATGATTGTCACCGCACCATTTCACAAACTGACTGACCAGTTCTCTGTACTCTGCTTCTTGTCCATCCCTGATACACCCCACAACTGCAGAGTCATCAGAGTATTTCTGCAGATGACAGGACTCAGAGTTGTACTGGAAGTCTGAGGTGTACAGTGTGAATAGGAATGGCAAGAGTACAGTTCCTTGTGGCGCACCAGTGCTGCTGACCTCCATCTCAGACACACAACCTTTCAGTCTCACAAACTGGGGTCTGTTTCTGAGGTAGTCATAGATCCAGGTGGTTGTGGAGGTATCCACCTGGAATTTATGGGGATTTTCACATAACAAAGCAGGCTGAATGGTATTAAAAGCACTTGAGAAATCAAAGAACATGACCCTCAGAGTGCTGCCTGAATGGTCCAGATGAGAGTGTGCTCTCTGGAGCAGGTATATGATGGCATCTTCAACCCCAAGTCCATTACGATATGCAAACTGTAATGGGTCCTGAAAGCTGTTTACTTGCTTGTTGAGGTGAGCCAGTTAGAGTCTCTACAGGACTTTCATGATGTGAGATGTCAGGGCAACTGGTCTGTAGTCACTTTGTTCAGCTGGTTGTGTTTTTTTAGGCACTGGAACAAGGCAGGAGGTTTTCCACAGCACTGGGACTTTATTTAGTCTCAGACTGGTGTTGAAAAGGTGCTGGAGAATCAGACATAGTTGTTTTGAGCAGGTCTTGAGGACTCTGGGACTGATTATTGTCTGGGACTAGATTATTATTATTGTCTGGATACAATAATTATTATTAATGGTTAGATTATTATTATTATTATTATTATTATTATTATTATTATTATTATTATTATTATTATTATTATTATTATTATTGTCTGGGACTAGATTATTATTATTGTCTGGATACAATAATTATTATTAATGGTTAGATTATTATTATTATTATTATTATTATTATTATTATTATTATTATTATTATTATTATTATTGTCTGGGACTAGATTCGGAAACAATCTACACTTAAAGTTAAAGATCAATGTTGAATTCATGTTTAAATCACATTTTCAAATCAAAGTCTCATTCAGTTTAATTTAATTTAGTCCAGTTCTATTTATTCATATACAGTAGCACCTATTTGCAATGAAAGTTGTGTTCAGGCATTTTAAAAATACAGTACAGTTCAATACAGGTGATTATACTCTATAGTAAGTAAGTAAAATCAATATTTGAGCGAATAAAAATCAATGTTGAAAACAGAAAGGTTTCGGTGTAAATTCAACCTTATTGCTGCAATAAAGTTTACAACACAGTTTGCAGTAAGGAATAGCAGCAGCAGGAAAACAATGTTTCATATCAAAGCAAAACTATTGAACAGTGTTGCAGTCATAATAAACTGCAAGACTGAAACACCTTCACAAAATGAAAATAGTGCTTTATATCATATAACCTTTATTATTATATAATAAAATTGATTGAAATTTATGCAGCAACAGTGTTGGTATAATCAACAGCAAATATCGGTTGTAAACAATACATTTGACATCCTTCAATCACACAAGTAACAACCTTAAAATACTTTTCAACATAAACTATAAATTCAAGTTTCACAACAAACCTTTCAGTAACACTCTACAGGAGATTAAGAGCAAATATTCAGTCAAATTCAGACACAACAATAGTTGAATGATTCTTCACAGCAACATAATAATTAAACAAAATCAAGATTTTATTATTTTAATAAAACAACATAACAAAATGAAAAAAAAAAGTATTAAACGCATTTATTTATTAAATATTAAAGAAACAATTAACTAATTTTTTAACTTACTAATATCACTCCACATACTAATGCTCACTGTTCCTTGAAATGACTTGGACAGCATATTGGAAATGATTTCCATCACTGATCTTGTCAGAACCTATGTGTTGACATATCAGATGTCATCTGTCATCGTCTAAGATATTTTCAGCTATCAAACTGTAATGACACACAACGGTAGGTTTTCTTGAAATATTGTTTAACAGTAACATAAAGAAATGAACATCAACAGTTTTGAAGCTACTTTTAGCAGCAATGCTCAGGTAACTTGTGTGTTTTGTCTTAGAAGACCAGCCTGCATTGATTGATTGATGAATTGATTGGTCTAAAATGGGCAGATTATGACACAACTATTCACTCTGTTTAAAGTGGGCCAACCTTGTGACTAAACAGTGTTCTATAGAAAAGTGGAAACAAGGCGTATTAGAGGCTGTGTCTTCTGTAGCAGAGAACTCCGTTTGGTGAAGAGTTAATGCTTTGCAACCTTGCAGAGATTTTACGTGTACATTAAACCTATATAGCACCCTGAGTCTAAATAGTCTTAGTAATGTCCAGGTTTAACACAAACCCCTGTAAATTGCCCAACACCACCTCAGCCTTGTGCCATGACCTCTGTGTGAAGAAGTGACCTAAGAGAACAGAGTTAAAGTGGCTTTGATATGTTTTTTTTTTTATATTTCATCCGCAACTGGCAACTCCTGCCAATGAGCCTTTATAATTGTGTGAACACACAGATGTCAATAACCTGATAAAGTTGCCACTTAATTCAACGCCGTATTGTTGTTTAAAAGACAATATTTTGTATTAGTTTTGTTTCATTACATGACCTATAATCTGTTGTGTTACATCAGAGCAGCGGTAGCTGTAAGGTGTTGTGTAACACACGGCTTAGATTCTGCTCTGTTGTCACTTGTGCATGATAGTAAACAAAACATGATGAATACTGTATTGAATCCCAGCCTGCCCACTTACACATATAACTTTATCACACCTGTTATACATCACTATAGACTATTACACAACATTATAAAGCATTAAACTGATTTAAGACTTTTATTTATGTCCTTATATTGCATTTCAGACCTGACCCTTACAAGGAAACATTAACATAACACTCATAACGAGACACTCGAGGCAAACAGTAGACCACTTTTAGCTGTGCAAAACATATTCATGGCTGTAATTGGCAACGCTCTTTCAGTGGTGAAATAGGGACCATCTAATATGCATTTAGTGTTTTGTAGTGCGCTTGTTGCTGCTGTCCTACTCTGTGCAAAAAAAAAAAAAATCAATACTGAAAATGATCTGGGGCCACACATACAGTTAATGTAGTTCAAACAGCTTGTGGAGAGCTAATATATTTTACTCCAGTCCCCTGAACATCATGCAAGTGGCCAAGCATGAATATATGGGGCATGATGAAATGAATAATGAAATGGAGAAAGAAGGAGGGCAGAGCTGGCAGATAAGAGCAAAGTGAGTACACGCTGCTGTGAGATGAAGTGTGTGCTGACCTTTTGCTTTCATTCTGGTCATGGTCATTTATTCCTCCCTTTGAAGTGTCTCCCTCTACTGTCATAGATCGATTCAAGACACATGGCCGGTCCAAACCAAACACAAATCAGCCTTTCTTTTCCCTTTTGCTTCAATCTGTCACCCAGCACAAAGGCCAGGGGTGTCTTCACAACTCACACTTCTCGTCCTCCCGTCAGTTTTGAGCCATGTGGTAATTTGTGTTGGAACATCATTAACAGTATTTATTTTCAGTGGAGATGCTCTCAGTTGACTTTGTGAAAGCTGATTGTGAGGAGTTTAATTTCATCAGATTAGGACACCTTCAGTTACAAGCAGACACTGCTCTGGGCCAGAAGCCTGGTAGGCATTCAGCGTGACAAGCACGCCCCCTGCTGGTTATCATACATTCAGCTCATCTAGTGAAAATGGCTTTCATCATCAGAGCACCCTTGTGAAATTTCTATGTAAATTAATGTTAAATCTGCTACATAGTCATTGACAGTATTCCTAATTATGTTTTTTAATAATATGTTTATATGTTAAACTGAATATTTACTGATTTATTTGACTTTTAGAGAAAAGATTAGATTAGATTTAGGCCATCGGAGTCCCTGTCCTCTGATGTTACACTCACATTTTAGTTCTTTGCATATAACTGATTAGGTATTTCATAGATTTCATCTTCCTTCTTATTATTTACCAATATTATATTTAACTGACTTGGTGCTATTCGGCTTCAATTCATAATCTTGAATAGTTTTTAAATTAATTTTAATGTCAAATTTATAAACATGAAGAATATTATTAATGTGTTTATCTTTTTTAGAGGAGTTTTAATGGTACTTTATGCCATTTTGTGTTTCTCAGGTCTAAAAAGACATTACTGTTGCTTGCAAGTGTTATTTGACAGAAGTCTGTTCTGTATCTTGGAGTAAATGGTTGGCCCAGAATCAGAAGTGCAGAATTGCTTTCTGTTTTTCATTTAATCTCCAACCAAAGGCTGTTTGGAGCTTATGTGAGGATGTGGGTGAAAGCTCTTCTGTCAGCAAGCTTCGCTCTGCCGAAGCTTCCTGGAGGTAAACTCTTCATTTCTGGCACCTCCAGCAGACAAAAGAGAATTTTTCCTACAGGTTGTTTAAATAATTTATTTTGAAGTTTTGTGGGTTTCTGCTTATTCTCAATAAATCTCATATTTTTCTGTCTTTCTCATTCTTTCTCTCCTGGAAAATTGGATCAAAAAATCAGCCAGGATGTCAGGGATGGATGTTCTGCTGGTGGACCACAATGAGACTGGAATCACTCCATTAGACAATGGGACTTTCCCCCGTTTCTCCCCGACTTCTGCATCCACATCGGCGGCGGCGTCATCTCCGGGACGACAGGGCAATGTTTACGTCTACGTGTGGCTCTTCCTTGGCCTGCTGGTGTTCCTGCTGACGCTGCTCATCATCTCCCTCCACAGGCTGAAGAACATCATCTCCTCCTCCTCCTCCGTCCCTGACTGCAGCAGCGAAGGAGGAAGCTCCTTCACCAACATGGAAATCTGTAGCATCTCGTCTCAGAGGTCCACCATCTCCGCCCTCTCCACCTGAGGGAGATGGGAAGGAGCTCTTGTCGTACAGACTTGTGCATACGAGTGCTGTCATTTGTGCATGCTTACATGTAAATTACAGGCAAGCATGCACGTACAGGCAAAGCACACAAAGAGACCTGAGCTCCTTAGAAACACTTTGTCAGCCTCGTTTTTCCTGACTGAATGGTATTTATCTCCATGCATGCATATTGTAATCCTGATGGTCCAGTGAATGGGATATCAATGCAATTTGCAGAGGCACCAAGGAATTATAGCTTCAAATAAGATGGGAGATATATTAATACTGATGAATGCGATGAAGACAGAAAGAACAATCAAATCTGTGGAACTGTGCTCCCACCGCAAGGAAAAACATAATGAAAGACTTATCTTTCTTCCTTCCTTACTTCCTTTCTTGTTTCCATGTTTACTTTTGAAGGAGTAACATTTTGAAGTACATTTTGTACAGAACGCCTGATTTCTGTAGAATACGGTACAGAATAATAATTATTACAGACTTTGTAGATATGCATGCATACTTTCCAGCTGCTTAGCGTGATTAGTTTGAGATGGAAAACTGTGAACATGCCAGACTGGTTTATAATCCCACAAAGTCTGGGTAAAGAAGGCTGAACAAACAGATGACAGACATGGTGCAGTGAATGTGTAGAGACAGCAATAATGCTTCCACACCACTGACAGACAGACACACAGCCTCTTACTGCTGCTCCAAACAGGCCGGGTCAAGAGTTGCAAAAACTACAATATGAAATTCTAGTGCTGAAAGACAGATCTGCCAACATCGTGGTCTCTCGCCTGTCAAGTCATGTAGCATCTAATTTCAGTCTCCATAGAGACAGAAGCAGGAGAGCTCTGTGCAGCCATCAGCTGTCTGGATTCCAGGATGACGCCACAGCAATGGCTGGTTTCCCACATCTGCGTTTCCACATTGTGAGATGAGGTTTATTTGACATTGTAACAAACAATACACAGTGAACTCCGAGTAAACTGTTTGGAAAAGGATTCATTGATAATTACCAGCATTGTGTGCTAAATTCAATAAACTCTGAGAGACAAAAAACAGACAACACAGCGGTGATGGTCACAAACAGTAAAAGTAGACAGACTTGTGATCAGATGAGAGAAATCCTTTTCGTTTTCACATTAATAAGAACAGATGATTATGAGATACTGGTTGCCCATATAAAGGTTTTATAACTTTAATAGTAAAACCTTCACTTTATATGAATGCCAGGGATGATTTAAAAAAAACCCCACTAAAACAAATCAACAGTCTGTTTTTTCATTGTTTTGAAAAATATAAAGCCATTTTTTTATTTCTTGCACAAAAAACAAGTTCTTTAGAGGCTGTAAATCATAAATATGACGGGGTTAAAGCAATCTCATGCTTTGATTTAAAAAAAAAAAAAAAGTAAATCACTACGGCGCAAACGCATGGGAAAAACTGGGGACAGAATTAATAACTTTGCTCTACATCCACATGCAAATTAAGTAAAATATTTACATTCAGTTATCCCATTTGACCAAAGAAAATGAAGCACAGAGCAACCATGAATATTTGAAATGACATGCTGTGATCAAGGCTACTTTTTCCTAAAGTTAAGTTAATGTATTTAATAGAAAATCAAGACTGAGTTTGTAATACTGTAAAATAAAACGAATTAAACATTTGCTCACATGGAAAGGTATTGTTCATTTTTCTTTCTTTGTTTTAATCTTTACCTTTGAAAACTTATTATAATTGGGAATTTCTATGCTAAACCTAGTTTTCACATTTTCATAGCATACATCCTTAAGCTCCACAGGAGCTGGAAGTACTGGGAGCACCAATAAGACACTCAGTAATACTATCATGTCGGTATGTTTGAAGTGGAAAGTACTGCAGAACATACCTCAGCAGGATTCAGTGGTTTACAGGTTGGATTGAATCGTTTGGGGAGAAGTTAAACAACAGTCAACTTTTCCAAAGCTACACAAGCAAATTAAAGCAACAGATCCACAATTCAGTCTAACAAAACAAAGTCACCACCTGAGTCCAGTGAATGAAAAACAGGATCTTTGATGGGAATCCAGATGTGAATTATATAAAATAAAAACCACAGCAGGTCTCTCCAAAAAAAAGGATGTCTGCAGTTTAACTACAACACCAAATAAAACCAGCGTCCCATTTAAAGAAGACTGGTTCCTCCCAGACGGTGGTGCTACATGCTGGTAAAAGACATCCTCTATGTGTCGTTGTCATGATGCAAAAAAACTAAACTATTTGGAAAAATGAAAAGTCCAGACCTCAAGTTCTTGGCATATTTTATTTTTCTTATCATGATTTTTTTTTTTCCAACTCACACATGTCATATTTTACATCTTTGCAATAAAACATGAATACAATAGTTTTTAGGGTTTCATAGATCCAAAAATATTTAACCTTTTTTTTTTTTTTTTTTTGGATACGTAAGTTGAACCTGTCGATAAGAGTATGTGCATGTGCGCGTTTGATCAAGATGGCTTCACACATACGGTACATCTCACGTCATCCTCTCTCCACCCCCCCACCGTCACGCCTCTATCCGCTACAGAATCATGATATTGCTTACAACTGTGAGGTTGTAAAACTAAGAATCACACATGAGTTCAACGTTTTTTTAAATACAAACATCAATGCACAAATAATCCAAAAGGAAAAAAATGGACCTAAACAAAATGGCAGCCAACCAGAGAGAACCAAGCTAATAAATAATGATATGTGATTGGTGCAAAGTGCAAATACAAAACAAACTTTTACATTGATTTGATTCTCTTTTTTCTTTTAAATAATCAACAAATGTGGGTAAGTGAAGGTTTCCTTTGCGCGTTCAGTCTCATCCAGCTGAACAAGTCTCCCGCCAAGTCTGAACCAAGACTATATGTACATATTTGACAAAACAATCACCAAATATACAAAGGAAATCAGGTCAGTCTTGTGTTTGTCATCCTCGGTGGCACAGGCAAGATCTCCTCACCACTGCCTTCTCCGGCAAAACAGTCGCCATCCTCGACACCACCGTTATTACCATCAGTCTTGTCAACATTATAATAATTATTACACAGTATCTTACATACAGAAAGTCATTAATAAATTAAAGGTGATAAGCGCAGTTTGTGTCGTGAAAGAACAAGTGAGACTCTGAAGGATGCAGAGTCTTATTTACATGGAAATCATATTCAACTCTGCTGTGGGTAAGAGAACAAAGAAAACCAAGGCAGGCAGATAAAAATCAAAGAAAAAGAAGAAATAAAATCAAAACCCACCCCAGGGTGATTTTTCAAGGGTGAATTTAAGATCAAGCCAATAGCACCGGTTTTTAGACTGAAGGTTGGAGCTGGTGCATTTCTGATCATTTCTAATCCGTTTAGAAACATCAAAGGAATCCCAATTTATTGTCCACCCGAATAATTATGAACTAAAATTGAAAAATTTTACCTGAAAAAAAAAAAAAGACAGAAAAAATAAGATTTAAATTCAGTGTCTGTGAAGATTTAAACATACCAGGAGCAGCAACTGGACCTGTCCTGTGAGTGGTACCAGTATAATCAACCTCGGCACGCTCTGCTCGGCTTGCTCTTCAGCCCCACGCTGCAGTCATTCTATTGTATTAGCAGATTTTGGTGTGGATCTTCTAGGTATTATGTGTCTGTGGTTACACAATGTGCATGTACATACACGTATGCACAGAGGAAGCCGTTTCCACCAGCACTGTCGTATCCTCAAATCAAGGGAGCCTAAGGTCTGGTACTTTACTCTGTCTCTGTCTCCGTACCTGTGGTTTCCCCGTATTGCAGATACACAGAAGAATGTATCACCTCCTCTCTCTCCTCTCTCCGTCCACCTTCTACCTCACGCTGTCCACCTCAGTACCTGTTCTGGTGTTCGTAGTGCCAGCGGTTGAAGTCTATGTTGAATGCAACAATGCTGCCGGATGCCATGCCAGTGATCAGAGTCCTGCAGGTAGAAACAGAAAAATCACATCTATCAACTCAACTCCAAAAATATGAACCACTCACCTGGCCTACATTTGACTTAGTGAGTTTACTGCAGCAGACCTGAGGGGGGTTTGAGTCAGAAATGGCTTCGTTTTGGAGATATTATCCTTCTTTAGGCTAAAACGGCTAGCTGCTAAGCAACAGCATCAGTAAAGCTGTGATAGCACAAAAAAACTATTTACTGCCATGCCTTGATGGTATCAGTTTGGGAGTACATCTGTTCTCCTGGATATGGTTAAAACACATCATAGCATAATCAATGAAATGTTACATAATCTGTAATCATGTACACTGCAGAGGCTAACATTGAGAGACAAAAGGTGCGTTCCTAAGGGCGACTATAGAGATTTCTTTAAGGGGCTGCCGCTTTACTAGAAACACGAATACATTAATTAATAATACAGTATTGTTTCCTCTTCCCCTTGACATGATCTGGTTTCTGCCCAGTAGCAGCTCTTGGCCTGTTTCGATGTACCTCTGATCATGTGAGAGATCCATGGCACGGATGCCGGCATCACAGCCTGGATAGATGTAAAGCTGTTTGAAGTCGCACGCTTGCCACACCTCCACAACTCCATTATCACCTCCTGTCACCAAGTTCTGTCCATCGCTACTCAACAAGATGGCCTGAAGAGAGAGATGAAGCAGGGGTTACCGGAGGCTCGTGTGCTCCAGTGTGCCAGAAACCAAAAAATGAATGAAATAAAAATGATCATAGAGGCGCTAACAGCCTTACCCGTGTAGAATCATTAACTTCCATTTGTGCCAGCAGTTTTCCATTTATGCTAAAATTGCAGAAGCGGCCTCTTTCATAGTAGATGATGCAATGTCCCTCGCTGGATACTGAGATGAGACGCGGCCGCTGGCACAACTCTGGACCCTCCAGAGCCCTAAGCAAGTCCCCTGTAATAGTGTGGACCAGGCACGGGCCCTCTGAGGAGCGGGACCAATATGGGGTATTAGTGGTGTTCATTTTATTTTCTGTACCGGAATTCTTCCAGCTTCACATAAATTCATCTTGAAATTGAGTTATTTTGTAGGGTAAAAGATATACAAACCTTTGGCTCCACTGATAACCAATCCCAGCTCCGCACAGACAGACACACACACCACCTCATGGTCATGACCCGTCAGCACTGCCCTGGGAGCAGGGTAGTCACCTGCAGGAAACACATCACCATGCAGAGCTCAGCTCCCTAAAGCTGTTTGTTGAGCTATTTTTTAAACCACCGACTTTTTCATGAACACGCTGACAGGCAGTCATTCACACACGTTGCTTCCACTTACTGTTGTTGGGATTATCACCAATAATGTGGTGTCGTCCACTCCAGTACCACAGAAGAAGAGTGGCGTCTCTGGAGCCGGACACGATATAGCAGTCTCCTCCAATGTAAGACTCTGACCGAGCCAGACATGTCACAACATCCCAGTGGCCAAAAACAATCTGGGTCAGCTTTCCTGTGGAGGAGAGGGAAGACAACTCTTTCAGGGTTTGCCCTCTGCTTGTGTATGAAGGCCATTGCTGCTCAACTCCCAGGATAAAAATACTTTAGGATGGAAAACGGAACAAGTAGTTTAGAAACTCAAAGGTCATCTATTAAAATCTGATAGCTAATAAACACTACTTCTTCAACATATTTATGAATATTAACTTTCTACTTTACTTCCCTAGATAATAAGATCAACTAAATTGAGGTATTTATACAACGTAGGATCTGTGAATGAAATTTGAGAGCCAGGAGCAAACGTGCAGCTTTATGTGAAGCTCAAAATATTGGAAAAACTAGAAGCAGTCATTGAGCGTAGACCTCCGCCAAGCCATTGTAACTATTTTTTTGTTTATTGCTGGCATTATTTTTGAGTAATGCAAAATGGTCTAATACAAAGTTATCCCCATCTCTTCACAGTGAAGAATCTTTAAAAAAAATTCCTGGATCCGAGCGGTGATCTGCAACAGCCCCAAAAATTTAATCTCGTCCTTTTCATGTCTGAGATTTCCTAAAATATTCATTAAAATCCGTCCATAACTCTTTGAATTATGCTGCTGACAGACAGACACATAACTCAATGCTGCTGAATAGATGACATTCGCCACAGCAGAAGTAATAACACATGACCAACCAGTTTCAGTGGAGTAAACTCGGAAACTCTTGTCCCAGAAGCCGCAGACCAGGATGTAGCGGTTGTCAGCAGTGACCACAAAGCAGTGCGTGTTGATTTGGATGCTCTGGTCCACCAGGTCAGTGATCTGACGCTTGTTCACGCCTGAGTTGTTTGCTACAAAGAAACGCATGCTAAGATATCGATAAATGCATACAATTACAATGTAATTATAACATTTCCCTATAACTTTAAGTGTGAACATTGCCACAGTCAGCATATCCAGTGACCTGCTACACGCCACTTTATCGGCTTATGAACTCTCTTCTCCTTAATATTAATAATATTGGCTGAAAGCATTCGGGCAGAAGATTCCAGATAAAACATATCAATAGATTTGAAGAGATAAAGACATAAAAACCAATAAAATCTGTTGTCTAGGTGTTTGTGTACTCACCTATGAGAGGGTCCATCTCAATGGGTAGATGATGAGCCTGCTCTAGGGAATATCCTGGAGCTCCACGGAGGCCTGAAGGGTGTAAGAGTCAAATATTAGTCATGAGTAAGCATATACTGAACAAGTGAAGGACTATATCTAAATTACACTCTCACATATGACCAGTAAGTCATGTGCTCTCTGGGGGAGTTTTCTAATGACGGCTTATGTTGGAGATAAAAGGCCTCATGCAAACAATCAATAGCAAATAGCCTGATAAGCAGCGTCATGACCCTCCATAACCACATTAACAGGATTAACGTCAATGACACGATGCTGTACTTAATATTCTTATTAATGAGAAGTTTGAGGCTTTATTAACAAATATTTCTGCACATCATCCAGAAAATAATAGAAAACAATAACAAGCAATGAAAAACAAAAATACAAGAACAATAATACAAGAAGAAATAAAATAAAATAAAATAAAATAAAATAAAACAAAGCAAAAAAAATAAAATAAAATAAAATCAAATACTCTCCACACTGACCGACTGTGTTGTGCCAGCGGTTTACAGCAAACAGCCGACTACACGTGACGGTGACGGCTGCTGGTATACTGAGGTGAGGGAGCGTGTTGGCTGCGACATGTGTGACAGGAGAGTTGGAGGGGAACTTCAGCACCATGATGACGTCTTGCTGCATTTGATCCTTAAACATCAGAGGGCTCTGGGGAAGGAAACACTGGTGAGACAGAGAGAGCAGAGCGAGGAGGAAAGGAGGGAGGAAGGGAGGGACGGAGGGGAGGGATTTGAGTTGGGATAATGGAGACAGAACGGATGGGATAGATGGAGGGAAGGGGAAAAAGGTATATTAGAGGGAGCTGCAGGGTCAGAGCAGGTACACACACTGAGGACGACTTGAGAACCAGGAGAGGAAGAGGCACTGGTTGGTCGGGAATCGGGACTGACAGGTTTGGGTTGACATGGATGGCTCTTATGTAGAGACACTGAGGCCTCGTGCTGCTGAAGGTAACAGGTAGGGCAAAGAGGCTAAAACTTAAAAAAAAATAACATCATTACATACAACTGTATGTAATAGATGTCACATAATATGTTGGCAACGTAAATCAGTCGGTAAGCTCATCACCGGGCTTATATCAATTATCCTATAATATAATAATATATAATATTAAAACTAATAAAAGAACAAAATATCAACGTCAATGACACAATATTGGCAGAAAATGTTAAAATATTGATTGCAGGTTACTTCCTGTGCAGTTTTAGTTACTCCTGACTCATATTTAAATGCTAAAAAAAACAAAACAAAAAAAAACATCATTTATTAATAACAGCCCAACTTAAAGTAAGTGGAGCATCGATTTTTAGAAATTACATTTCAAGTTATTTTTTTCAGAAGTGATAAGATGCAAACTTTCTTAACAACCTGTTTAGTCCCACTGCAGTTAAGGATGCTTGGGTAATTTCTTCTCCTCAATCTTTTTGAATAATTATATGGAAAAACTTTGTAAAAGTTTCATTAAAATCATCGATGCGTTCTCACCAGGTGCATGGCAGAGGAGCGAGGTGGATGTGGCTCTATCAGTAGCTGGGAGGGAACTTGACCACAGAGCTGGATCTGTGTCTCTATCACCTACAGATGAAGACAGACAGACAGATGAGCTTAGCACAGGAGAAGCAAAAGCTGACAGACATTTGATAACCCTACTAGCTATTTAAACACAAATTTCCATCAATTCTGCCTCGAGGGCCACAACCCTGCAGGTTTTCCATCCATCCCTGCTCCAAAACACCTGACTCAAAAGAATCAGTCTTTGGGCAGAATTTCATTAGCTGTTGGATCCATTAAATGGAAGCCAGGTGAGTTGACACAGGGAGACATCAAAAGATCTTAAAGATAAATCACCTCTGTGGAATGGGACACTCATGAGCAGGAGAACTCTGCACTGTAATAATCGTTTATAAATCTGTTAGTGATGATGTGTTGTAACAGAAACCTACCTCACGCTGTACAACTTCCACATTGTCCAAGTTGACTGCTCCTTCATAGGACAGGAAGTTGAACACATTGAGAGCTCGGACAGCTTCTGGCCCTCGCTGCTTGTAGCCAAAAATCAAGTCGATCCACTGGTGGAGCTGACACGACACAAACTCACTCTCCAGCGCCTGGAGGGAGTAAAATAAAAAGCAGAGACAATGGAAGTCATCCAGTTAACTCATCACGAGGTTTAAAATCAATGATCTCGCTAAATGATGATGTAGAAGATTAATGAAAATAAAACGGCCAAATGTAAGCAAGAGGAATTAAAAGTGTTGGATTCTCTCCAGTCTAAAGTGATCAGGTTTTTATCGTGTTGCCATCTCTCACCATGCGATTAATTCGGACAAAATCTTCAGGTTTCTTGGCCCAGACAGGAAGCTCCACATCACACACAGGAACTGCATCATCACGCACACCAAGCTCGAACTCATTACTGTTGACAAACATCTCTGGCAAGTAGTAGAACTCTGGGATCAGCTCCTGTTTGGCAGGAAGGAAACAAATTTACTAATTCACTCAAGTTTATGCGGACAGCTTGAATAAATCTGCAGGATGTCAGCTACACTTAGTCGTCTATCAAAGTTGACACACAAACATAAGCTGATTTCATTAATCATACCCCGCAGACGGTAGCACACTTTTTGCATATAAATGCACTCTAAGCTGGAAAAAAATATTTAGTCTGGGTGATTTGGTTTCTGACTTCTTATAAAGTGTTTTTACTTTTGAAGCAAAGCACAGCCTATGCATCCTTCTTTTTTGCTGGAGCCAAAGCAGAAAAAGTCGTCATGTTTCAGAAGAAAATTATGCTGAAAATTCCTACTGTTAATACATATTATTGTGTTTTCATATCTTAATGCAAGTCGGTTGTTCCTTAAAGGCTATCAGACGTAGTTACTTTGACATCAGCCGTGTCCCTCTGGCAGTTCCTCCATGCACGGCCGATACCAGAGAACGCTCTCTCTGGATGGTCAAACTTGCCGTCATTAGCGTTGAGGAAAAACGTGGTAAAAGGCTCCTACAGGCACAGAAACAGACATGTTCATTTCAGCGGAAGCCTTGAGAATTTGTCTAAAAAAAAAAAAACAGTAAATAAATGTCACAGTTTGTAGGAAAACTCACTATTCTGAGCATCCACATAAGAGTTGAATGAGCAGTGGAGTATAAGGTCGTGTAGTGGTGAGGAGGTGTGCTGTCATCATCCCACGTCTCGTAGCGTTCTGCATAAAACGCTGCCCGCTTTGGATTTAGCGCACCGATTGGCTAGAAGGTACGATTGGTCAAGTCAGTGATGGCAAGGGGATGTTTTCACTCACATTTTTCTTTACAAAAGTCTGATATAAAGAGGGGTTATTTGGTGAGAATGTGAGGACACATTCCTGCCAAGTTTTTGTATATTCTGGACAATAAATAGTACTGCTCTGTATAATGCCACTGATATCATGTAGCACTGAATAAAACATGTGATTTCCAGAAGTAGAGTGCATGAAGTGTTTTGTGTCTGAGAGCTCAAACCTTGGAAAGGTCTCTGAAGTTGCCAGGCAAAGTGAGATCGAGCTCCTCTGAATCATAGTTAGTCAGGACCCAGGGGAAGACAGGGTACTGGTTCAGATCATTATAGGTCCTCCCTGCAGGGGCAAAGGTTAAAACACAAATATAACATTCAAGCTTAAAGATGGTTTCACATTGTGACAGCGTGTTTCAGCGATTGTTAATGTGTTGCATTGGATGAGGGGAAATTGACTGCTTTGTGCACAAATGACTCTAAAAGAACGCATTCACTGAACTCGCTTGCTTACATGAACACTGAACTTAACAAAACGCCGTTACAAGTAAAGACACTGAATGTGAACACACTCAAATTATGTGGATTGCTGACAACATTTCTACACCTACTTCACACTACATTACCCACGATGCACTGTGCACTCAAGCGTAACAACAAGGAACGCTCCGTGGCAACGCTGGTGCAGCTCTGGCAAGTGTAGTGTGAAGAGCTGCAGATGCAGTGTAAACATCAGATGCCTTGTCTACTTATGATTATTTATATTCTATGCTATACTTTTACTGTGTTCTTTCTGATACTGAAATATGAAATATTGCTGAACACAGGCAAACATTATTGTTGAACAATGTTCATCTTTGCTTAATAAATAAGTCAGAATATCAGCTTCATCAACTTGTAATTTGAAGATATGTAGAGTTAAAGCATTTGTCCTGTGTGATGAGATATCTTCTAATATTTCTTCAGTTTGCAGCATTTTATTTGCTTTAAATTTAGTTACAAATCATATTGTTTGCCGTGCTATCTATAAACATTTAAAAACCAATATTCCCTTGTTTAACTCAACATTTATGCAGTACATGTATCTGATAAGGCACAATAAAACATTCCTGTTTATTACAGTCATTTATTTATGGTTTGAAACAACATACTGTTTCATCTGTGTTTTTCTTCCATATTTATGGAAATTTGATCTTTTTTTTTTTTTTTTTAAAAAGAACAATATTATGTTAATTACGTTTTTAATCATGTGTTGAGTACATAAAAACATCCAGGCCTGACTTGGACCATATTTTGCAAACTGAAAAGACTTTTTTTTCTTTTCAATGTTTCTTTTGAAAGCATGTTTTGATATTCAAAAATAAATGAAAGAATAAAATATATTATTTGTGTAAGTATTAAGCCATTTATCTTAGCAAACATTCTTTTCTTCCATTCTCTTTCTCCCTATTCTTATTCTCTGAAACGTTCACACTCAGAGAGGTTTGATGCTTGCTCTGCTTTTCCGTTCTCATGAAAGATGCTCATCTTTCCCTTTTTGAATTCTCTGAAATGAATTCACTGTATTTCACATATTTCTTTTTCTGTATCTAGTCTTTTCAGAAACATCTTTGTAGATTGGCAGCACAAAGACTAATCAGAAAAGATGCACCTTTTCACAGTTATATTTTTAACAACACTTCACAAGATAAATTGTCACTGCAACAAAATAAGGTCACAATATTTAAATCCTTGAAGCAAATAAATAAAAATGTTAACATCACACTGCAGAAAGAGTTCAGTTGTTTGAATGTTTGGACTAAGAACAAGAGAAAAAAAAACTTGCAGATGGATGTTTATCTGACATGGCAACATTAATACTCCCTTTTCACTGATTCAGCAGAACGAGAGCTTGTAATTCATTTTACCTGCAATGGTGTTAAGAAACATGAGGTACTCAAAGTTGGAGATCTCTCTCCTCTGCCAACGCTGCGTCATGTTCGATGACTTGAAGAGCTGACGCGGGGTGGCCAAGGAAATACGCCTGGGATGCAAAAACATAAATCCTATCAGCTTGTTGGTTTTTTTTTTCTGTTTTAAAACAGAAGGAAAATACTTGACTTGTACAGACCTGGCTTGTGGTAGTCCATAACTCGTTCCCACCCCCACCCGTGGGAGGCTGTAGACCACCCTTTTAACTGTGGCCTGGTCAGGGAAGTTAAACATCACAGATGCTGGAGAGGAGATGAGACAGACACACTCATTATGAACATAAAGCCAGGGCCAAACACTCACCGGATGCTGAGTTATTACTAAACAGGAAGTTTTTCACTGTCAACAACACGACTTTGTTGTTGACATTCTCTGTAGACTCACTCCTGTTGGCCATGAAGACTTCCAGTCCAGTATTCTGCAGAAGGTAACGTCTGGAGAACACAGCTCGGATTTCACTGAACATCCATTTGCCGTGCAACCCCTCCGTGTAAGCCAGAACCTGATGAGGATGGACATGGTTAAGAACCAGACAGAAAACCTTTTTTTCTTTAGGCAACAAGCACAAATCATAACCTTAATTGTCTCTTTTGCTTTTCTGATCAATAATAAAGATGATTTGCTCTCACTTTAGCATCTGTTTTCTTGAAAGTGGGATCCTCTTCATCAACCTCAAAGTAGATCTCAGTAGTTGTAATTGACAGAGTGCCTCGAGCCACCACCACTGGAGCTACCAACTGAGCTGGAGTACTCAGAACCACAGGACCTGTGGAAATGAACAAATAACTCAGTACATGAGCTACTTCCAACATTGTGGCTGGAGTTAAAATGCTACACAGTGAAGTAAAAAAGCATTAAGGCGAAGAAAACACCAAACAAAATGCTGGTTTTGATCATATCTTTGCATCTACCACTTTGTCTGCTGCTGCGATTGAACGATCAGGCTCAAAGTTGTGGACGATCCATTGGATCAGAATCAGTTTTTAGTAAATGATCAATTCATCCTCGTGAGTCTGATATATCAGTTGGTTAGTGCAGCAGTAAATGCAACTTTCAAATGCCCAACTTGCCTTTGGAGGTAAAAAGCCTTGGACGGAAACGTACTAAAAAGAAGAGTCATAATGAGTTTACTGTTCAGCAGGGCTGAAACTGCTGTCTGTTTGTGTAGTCATCTGTTTGCAGCCTACCAGCAAGGTTATCAATCTCCTTTTCCTGCAGCAGACTAACAGCATCGTCGTCTCCTTCCAGCATCAACTCCGCCTCTGGGTTCTGCGTGACCACTGACTGGCTGCGGAAGTTCTTCTTTGACTTCACTCCCTCCTCCTCCTCTTCTGTACCTGTTATAAGTGTGTTTTTAAGAGAATTTGAGAGTGAGTGCTGAATGTAGGTATAAAGCACAAAATTCTTTTACGACTAAGCTGTACTGACCGTAGTCATCCAGAGCTTTGAGAGACACATCAGCATGCGTGGAGCCAAAAGCATTTCGTACAAATCTCCGTCTCCTCCTCAGATCGTCCTCCCAATAGTCCAGACGCCAGAAGTCATGTAATTGGCTGATGACAGAAAAAAACAGAAAGGCCCGACATGAAGAGTTTCTGTGGTAGAAAGCAGCTTAGGTGGGCCTTTAGGGATGATTTGGATGTTAAAGTGGAAGATTAAGGGGTTTTGTAATGAGTAACTTTCCAAGCTATTGTCCTTCATTCATTATTGGGAAAAAGAATGTTTGACTGTGAGAGTTTTTCAAAAATACCACTCATTAACTTTAGTCCAGAGAAACTCACAAAAAATGTGCTTATGAATTCAAATTATAATGGAGAGGGTGATTAAAAAAAAAAAATAAATAAAGATTAGCCTTAATTCATGTAAGAGTGAGTGGAAGTCTTCCATAAGCAAGTCAAAGTTAAACATATACAGGGGCAAAGAACTTCAGATGTACAATTACATTGTTTTTGTCTTAATTTTCAGACAAAGTTTCGAGAGAAAACAAAACTCTCCAGGCTCAATCCAGTAAACTGCAGATATGTCCTCAGCTCGAGGACATGAAGCAAACAAAAGAGGACCCTGCAGCTGCACAAACAGAATGCAGCCTCTTTGCTAAAGTACAAGATAAATAATCTGTCCTAATTGGACACATGTTGAGGTAAACAATATACTTCATCAGCAGTGACAAGTGAGGAAGACAAGCTTCAGATGCTGCACGTCTTCCAGTTCCATCACATCCTTATAGTAGCCTGGAGGCAGATCAGGATAACGAGCTATCACAGATTAATGAGAAGATGTAAGTGTGTTAAATTAGGATGCCGGCCTTATATAACTCAGGCAGCATCAGTTGTTGGTGCCTGTTTGGTCAGTGGTTTATGTACAGTTGGTCAGGTTTCGACTGAAATGTTTGCTTTTTGCTGGTTTATTGAATATTTCATATCACCTAAATAAAAAAAACAATTCAAGGCACTCAGACAGATGTGCTGCATCTTACAGTGTCCTTGCTGTGTAGAGTAACAGCAGTCTAAAATGTCCCAAAGTATAATTTTAGACATCCTCACCTCTGTGACATTGTCCCCCATGCTCCGTGCTTATTGGTCAGGATGTTGAGGATCTTCTGTTTCAGCTGGTTGGCAGTCACATGATCTCTGTGCTTCGCAGCGCTGATGAGGTGATCACACATTTTCTCCTCCTCTCTCCGGTCCGCAGCGTACTGGGCACAGTTAGACTGAGGAACAAGAGGTAAAGAAGTCAGTACAGAACAGAAACTTTGAGAAACAAATGACCATGAGGTCAGACATGAATCTCCATGCAGAAATAAAGAAATGCAAAAGAAAAAGGAATTGAGGTAATTAAAAAAAACTACATCAGCGTTAGCTAGCTTGCCCTTTACAAGTTATTTTGTGTCGATGGGGTTTACTAACAAAGTGTGCATTTTTGTTGCAGCTTATCTGTACAAAATGCATGAAATGAGCCAGAGGAGAAGAATGAAAACTATGTGATGCAGTTGCTTAACGATCAGCCGACTTGCTTCAACATAACAGGAAAAAAAACAACACGGAGAGAGTCGTGCTTTTTGTGACTGTAGCGAAGAATTTCCTGCAGGTTAAGAATTTGCTAGAAGTGCTTTTTGGTCCGGATACAATTACCAGAGTTAAGATGCCTCAAATTTAGACAACTGTTTGCTAAAGCGTCATTCATCCAAATGGTTTCTAACTTCCTCAGGTCCTCAATACAAGACCGCAAGTCTGAAGAGAAGAGAAAAAAAAAAGGAAAAGAAACATTCCGAGATCCCTGCATTTATTATTCAAATTTAAAGGAGTTCCTGTCCTTGTAGAAGAAAAGTCATCAACAATGAAGTTGATTTTATCAAATCAACCTTGAAACAGCTGTATTTGTATTGTTTTGTTTTTAGTTAAAATACATTTCTGCCTTTTTTTCTTTCTTTTTCTTTTAATATGTGAAAATCCAAATTTAGTCTACGCCTGAACTAGTCTTCAGGAATAGTGAATTGTGAACTTCAGCCTTGTAATGAGGATCATCATGTCCAAGTCCAGATGATCATCTGCTGACCTGAGTTTTTTTTGTCCTCAACTTACCCCGTTTCCTCAATAGTTTCTAGGGACACACGGAATGGCTTTGTAAAATACACTACAGTTTCAATTAATAGCTCACAGAATCTCATTGTTATTACTGCTATGCTATGACTGGTGAAATGTTTTATCTTTGGTATTTTTAGATGCAACAAAAGAAATTGGAACAAATGTTACGTCTCTGAGACGTAACAAAGATACAAGTAGCTGAGCTACATCATTTTTATGCTTTAAAACTGTTTCTGACCCGTTTTGATGTCACAGTGACATTAATTATCTACATACCTGATGCTGCCGTTGCCAAACAGCACACAGACTGAGAAATTACTTCTTTCCAACCAAACTGCATCACTTTATAACAGCATTTCATTTTACAGTACTGCATTACACGCTAGCAACAGGATATCAACACACCAATCGCTTTAAACATGCACTTTGGGCAGAGCAAGAGAAAAAAAATATAAGTCAACGTAGGACTGTAAGAAAATCTGCCAAAAATTGACCAGTGGGGCTTTAGGTTGTTTGACATGTGTGAAAACAACATGGGTCATACTTTAAGTTAGGGGCCTTTTTTTATCCTTGACTGATTCATAAGTCAGTGTTTGGTAAACTAACACACAAACAGTCTTGTGAAAAAAGTCAGCAAAAGGAGCGAAAATGTAGCCAAAGTCCAAATAAAACTTTCAGAACGTCTGGAGAACCAATACTCAGGACAACTTTGAAAGATGATAAATAGTCCAGATACTTGGAGGCAAAATATGAAGAAAACAGGACAGGGCAAGAAAAGTGGTAGCCTGTGTGTTTACCTCAAATTCAGCATGTTTGTGCACATCCTCAGCCCTCTGTCTGTTCAGGATGAACTCCGCTTCATTCGCAACACGCACAATATGATCCTTCATGGCGTGGCACAGCAGTCTGGTAAAGGAGTGAGAAATGTTGGTGACAGTAGGAGAAAAGTTCCAGATATTGTTTTTATTTAAAGAAAAATGTAATAAAGTCTGGTCTGAGTTCAGCTAAAGCTTATGTGCGAATATAGATGTGCACATTGCATGGGAATTATTTATTTAAGAATGAACGTTTTGCAGTCATATCCCAACAAAAAAAACACACTTCAGACACATATTAGTTTGAAACGTAACTGCCTTTTAATGATCCAGCTTCCTGCTGAACGTGCACATCACCATGCACTTATCCTGGCAAGGCTCTCATTAGGACTATTACATCTATTCATTATAAAGCACTGATAGCACGTGTTCATATGTGAATCACAAGGACTTGTGTGGAGTGATAATTATTCCCTGTGATAGATTACCTTCCCTCATTGATGAGCTCGATGAAAGCCAGACCAGCGTTCTTCTGAATGGAGTTCTGCCACTCCTGTGTGCAGAAAACACATCAACACAAATCACTCATGGTGCAGAACTGGACTGCATTGCTTGAAAATATAACATTCCAGGATGTTTTACAATAAAGTGAAATTTCTGTAAATCAAATTTATTGTATGTTGATGAAAATAAAATCTTTATTTTTTTCATTGCAAGCCTGATTTAAGACTGTTCGATCGGAAACAAACAAACCCTGGTAAATCCAAGCAGGGTGAAGCATTTTGCATGTGGTTAACACATCCATGCTTCACAGTAATCACTGATACATCATCAAAGACTCCCTGGAAGACTTAAGCAGGATCTTGTGTGTAATCAGCCTATCAACGTGTAAGAAGCGTGAATTTTTTTCCAAAAGCTTCATTCAAAGAAAAAAAAAAACGTTAATCTTTGTCAGTGTAAACAGTGAGCACTAAGACACAACGGCTGTACATGCAGACAAAGAAACATCTTGGAGATTTCAGAGTGTTAATAAAACTGCATTCATCTGAGCCTCAGTCAATGTCTCATGTTTTTCTGCATATGGGAGTAGAGCAGCATCAGAGTGCTGCTGAAAGCCTACAACTATCAGAGCTCCATTAGCTCCTCTGGCGCTTAAGGCTATCTCCTGTTACAACCCCCACCATCCAGAGGATCGATTTCTGGGCTCGAGTACGCTCTCCTGGGCCTCTAATGGCAGACAAGGCCGGAGTCAGTGGTAATACTATACATGCTGACGAGCAGCTACCCAGAGGAGTGGAGGGGAGACAAAAGGAAAGGGAGCGGTAGGAGGAAAGGGCAGAGCGGGGACTGGCAGAAGATGAAAGCAGCTGCTTCAGAAACATTGAGTTAAAATTGGCCAAAGAAGAAGTGCCTGATAATGTGGCCGGTGATGGAGCGGGAAAAGAGGAGAGAAGACGATGTAAATGCAGCGGCAGAGTTGAGGGAAATGAGGAAGAGGAAAAAGAGCAAAAACTGAAGAGCGACTTCAACAACAAGAGCTCTTCTGAGACAAAACTCAAGAAAACATTGAGAAGATGGGAAAGAAGCTTGAGAACTTCAAAGAAAACTGGTCACTGGCACCATCTGAGGAAAGCCAACGTAATGGTGAGTGTCAACCCTGCCTTCTGAGCATTATTCACAAAAAATCAAAACACTGGCTTTCATTTTAAATGAGGCGAATCAAACAGATAAACGTCCATGTTATTCCAACTGTGAGGGTTTTGTGATTCAACTTAGGTTTTTTGTTTTCTGTTTTTTTTTACTGTTAAACTTTGGTAAAAAGAAAATCAAATCATTTACTTTAAACATTGTGTTGTTGGTTTTGATATTGGAAAGGAAAAACTATGATGCAATGAGGCATATAAGCAGATATTATATTACATCTGCAATGCGCTCATTACATAGTCAGTCCTGCTCTACAAAGCAGATCAATAACTCCACAGCTTCTTGAGCGTTGTTAACTTTACTGACTAAAACAGGTCTTTAAAAAAACACAAACAAAAAACTCTTTGAGCTTATTGGAAAAGTAACAAGTTGACCAGGATTTTTCTGCCTTAGTGTAAATGGATGGAAAGTGCAAGGACAGTGCAAAGAGAGTCAGAAAGGCGAAGGGGTGGGTCACCAACCTGAGAACAGAGCAGCATTACGAGCTCCACCACAGACGTGCTGGACTTCATACACACCAGACCTGCAGCACACACACACACAAACACTACAGTCAGGAGCTTCTCTTCCCTCACACATCACACAGCGAGACACAAAAATATCATCAAAGAAGTTACGGAAGTGTCAGCGTTATCTGCTACCATGTACTGTACAGTCGTTATAGTCAAATTCATTAAAAAATCATGCCACAAGGAGGACAAGAACAAACAATAAGGAAAGAGGAGAAAGGGGGGGAGGAAGAGGAAGAGGGAGAGAGAGAGAAGAGAGGAGAAATCAACACTGAGACAGTGGATCACAAAAACAGGACACCAGGAAGCAGGTGGGCCGAGGGAGGACCGTGACACATTCAGGACAAGCTGTAATTCTAAAACTGATCATAATCTGATCTAAAATCACCAACAAGCCTGTCTAGCTGATTTTTTTAAAAAGTGCAAGATACAGACTTCATACCTGCTTGACGAATGAGTGAAGCAGCCAGCTCAAAGACACCCACTCATTCTCACTCAACGCATCCACTTCACTCATTTCTTCCTCTGTCAACCGTTCTCACACACAGACATTGCAGTGACGGACAGTGAATGAGGAGACTCGACAGAGAGAGACGCCAGTTAGAGAAAAAGGAGCCGTGTACAGCACCTGTACCTTCTATGAGCAGTTCCTGCCCATGGCTACCCAGCAGTGTCCTTGACAAGAAAGGAGCAAAATCCACAAAAATCTCTCGCAGCAGGGGGGCCACTTTCTCCAGAGCACGCTCCAGCTTGGTTGTGATGCTGTGGCGAAAACAAGGGGGGGGGGGAAAAGACAGCAAGTGAGGAGAAAGGAGTGACGGTAATGAGAAACATACAGATGAGGGTAAAAACTCAAGAGGATATACAGCATGCAAGAAAGAGAGCGAGAAAAACATGCATGAAAAAATAAGCCGGGACAGGTTTGAACAAGGAAGGGAAAAGCTCAACATTAGTGATAAAAGAAGTAGAAATAGATGTGAAATGGACATAGAAGATATAAACAAAAAGGGAAAAGTACAGAATGGAGCCGAATGATGGCTTGATGTGGTAGCAGTATGTCTGGGTTAGTACCAGCAACAGTGCTGATGTTTCTGCAGTTTAAAAGCTAATCATAACTTAACACTGTGGGATGAGTGAAGCAAGAGCCCTGGCAGCTCGTACTGAGAAAATGCCCTGCACTAAACACAGATATTGCACTGCACCTTGACTTGCCTTTTATATGCTGCACATATCTATGTAAATGGCTTCAAGAGAGTGTTTGTGTGAAGATTGAAATAGTGAAGCCCTGACAATCCTGGTGATCCATTTTTTTTTCAGTCTGATATCTGTTTTACCTCATGTAATGACAAATTGTTTGTCTTCAAAACCCTTTGAAAGAAGCAAAATATATTAATTCATTCATTTTCTTAACCGCCTAAGTTCAATTAAGGGTGATGGGGAAACTGGTCCCGTTCCCAGCAATCATTGGGTGAGAGGCAGGGTACGTCCTGGACAAGTCACTGTCCTATTTTCTATAGCGAAATATATAAAGTTGTAAAAAAACAAAATTATAACTTCTTTAGTGCAAGAATTTGATGAAAAAAAAATCTAGTGATTGGTAGCAGGTCTTACTATCAGGTAAATACAACCTCAGATAAACAAGAATATATGATGTATTACAACTTGTTATGATTTATTTAATAAAAAAGTCAAGCCAGCATGCAGAAGCAGGGTGAAAAACTAATTACACGCCAAGACTAAATAGCTTGTTGAACCACCCTTTGCAACAACTAGAACTGCAAATAATAGTTTTTATATGGTGTTATCTGTCTCACACATTGTTGTACTTCCCTGTCGTGTTGCTTCAGTTCATTGAGGTTTGCAGGTGTTCGTCTTTTTAACGGCTCTTTTGAGGTCCGGACATGGACTTGATCACTGCAAAACCATGTTTGTTTTTTCTCCATGATATTCAATTAAGTTCTGACATCTAAAAGTTTAAAACTGAAGGAGGTTGCACTTTCTTTATAACATGATGGCACACATAGCCGCTGCTACGACCCACCCCATGTAAATACCTCCTGTTAAGTAGACAAAAAACATGATAATATTTACACAATTCTACACAAAAGGAAACATTGACATGCACATTAAATTGCACTGTCAACACATCCCTTTCAATGATACACTAAAACTTTGTTATAAAGACTTTCACTCGAAAAATTTTCAATTAGTCTAAGAATTTGAAAAAAAAAAAAAAAAAGAATTGGGAAGATTTTCTATGATTGTTTCTTTAAACTGAGGACAGAAAAAAAATCCAATCAGACTGTAAATGGATCACCAGAATTTCTTTTTATTATAAACTAAGGCAGGAACTTTCCAACAAAGCAGGTTGATGTATGAAGCCATTATGGCAGTGAAGCTCATATTCTTGGCCTTGTAAGGATATGATCTCTGACTACACCGCTTGTGTTTCCAATATTATCTGTTTTTATCCTGCCGACAGTATCAGGTGAGTGGCTTTTGCAAAAGCTGCACCAGAAGCTAAAAACAAGACAGTTAAAGCAGCTCTGATCCGAACTTTATAGGGTTAGTGTGAGAAAATATCCATGCAACAAGTGACAGAATTAATATAACATATGAACTCCTTCTTGCTGGAGCATAGAGCTCTGTCCTTTCTTGCATGGCATACTGGGAAAATTTAGTAATTGCTGGGCATAGCAGAGTGTGTGGTGGAGGTGGGGCAGAGGGAGGGGCGTGGGGACAGAACGAGTATCTCCTTGCCTAAAACACTGTCCTGCATCTCGGGGAGCTGCCTGGAAGCCTGCCAGAGAGCTAAAAGACTTGAGCTCAGGGGGCGTCTGACCGCTGCGCAGCGCACACTGCGCCACCTCACAATAGGCACTGCAATACAAACCACACACACACATACAAAAACACACAAACAGACATGCACACAGATTAAGAAATACATGTGCACGTCTGCGCCCACACACTGATTTGTGTGCGAACCTTTAGAACATGTTTCATCTGCTAACATTGACAGAAATATTACAGTCCAAGTTGCTCCAAAACTTAAATGAATGACTCTTTCAATACAGCTATTTCCTTATTGGTTAAAATCGTACAGCTTTAGTCTAAGTGACTCCTACACAACGTGCAAGCTAAAACTAAACACAGATTTATGTCAATGACAATTCCATTTACATGTTTACTGAAATACATCAGGACTGCCGGGTTTAAGTTGAGTTTAAGTGCTGCTGGCGGAGCATTTTAGTACTGAAGAGACAGTAAAACAGAATCAGAACCGCCATGTCAGTGATGAAAAGTACCAAAGTGTTGACTGGGTAAAATGTGTCAGTGGTATGTGTGCATGGCAGCATAAAATAAATGTTGCAGAACAACTATTAATAATACGGTAGTCAATATCTAGCGTGGAAGTCAGATGACGTGGCGAGCTCGTGTTTAATTTCCTCTGGCAGATGGCATCTGGTCTTCCACCTACTCAAACAGATTCAGCTTAAGTCTGTTTTGCTGCAATCGCAACCGTTTGTCTTATATGGCGCCACCATATCAGAAAACTAAGCACTACTTACAATGTAGTTGAAAGGGATACTTCAATTTGAATCGGGTAGTTCTATATTTCTAGTAATTTGCTATCTACAGCTCACAGATCCTGGATGTAGCAAATGTGACGTCACCTACTGAAGCTTAGAGCTTAGCGTTTTAGTGGCGGTTATTGTGCTCAAAGTAACAGATCACTACCTCAAGATATAATTTTATCCTGTTTTAGTCTGTATGAAACCATCGTTTGCTAAGTGATGTTAATGTAAAACTAGATAAGCTTTCAAATTAGTGAAACTAGTAAGAAATATCTATGAAAGTAATAGATTGAAAGAGAGATGGGGTCCTTTTATCATCCTTTTATCATGCTGTAGAGGTTGGCATCTTTTTAAATGAACAGTTTACACACCATGCAGGTAAACTTCAAAATTAGCTTTATTCTTCCAACCTGGAAATTATACTATCGAACAATCACTACAGTGAAACTATCAAATCAGATTTTGTGGCTTACTGTTTTACTATAACACAATCCTTTACATTTAAAACTAAGAATCCTTCAGCAATTACTGTGACTAAACTTTGGTATTACAAAAAGCATGTAGGTGCACCCCAGACGTTCTCCGGTTGTCCAGAGAAAAACTCTGCTAACTTGTTTTATCAGTAGCGTTGGTGGGAAGTAACAATCGGAGGTCGTCGAGAAAGATGACGGGACGGGAATGATATGAGAAAAAGAGACAGGCACACATGAAACCAGACAAATCAACATGAAAAGAAATCCAAAAGGAGGAAAACAAAAAGTGGGAGGAAACTGAGTGACTCGAGAGCTTTGTGATGGAGAGAACACACACCTCATATTCTCCATGGTGTCTTCAGGCATGGGGGCCACTGTCTGCACCGCTGGCAGATTCTTACTCGTCGCCCCATTAACAAATGACGAGGAGGAGGAGGAAGATGAGGAAGCAGAGTCCGTGGCACCTAAATAGGACAGAAAGAAAGGAAGGGAAGTGATGAAAAATAATTTGTTGAACATCAGTGAAGCGTGGCCATAATCAGCATGCAGGACAGTACAGAAAGAAGTCATACTGCTGCTGATCGGCTGCAAACAAATTCAATTTGGATAGTATTTCACTGGACATGCTGATGCTCATCTTCTGGTAATGGTTTGTGAAAATAGCTTTGCAATCAATATAGTGGATCCATTTCAGGGAACAAAACCCCTCCTTTTCCATTCTGCAAAAACAATACAGCAGAATACGTCCGACATGTTGACAGACTTAAACACAAGTCTTTTATGCCATAATGGATCTGCTGAGCATGATGTTGTACCCGTCTCCACACCAGTCGACGATACATCTCATCTCATTATCTTTAGTGTTCATTTTATAAATTTATCATTGCTTTTTCTGTAGGTTGTATCAAATATGAGCCTGCTGAAAATGACAATTGTTCCTAAGACAGGAGAGCATCGCTCCTTTAGTAACTGACCTAAAGAAATTCTATAAAGTTGTGTTGGTTTGTTTCTTCTTCTTTTTTTTTTTTTTTAAAACACAACCAGGTTAAATATCAAAGACTTTGGGAACAAGACATGAAATTCAGCTCTGCTTTACTGGGCAGGCTTTGAGTTGTTGGCAGGCTGCAGGAGCGTCTCTCCGCCATGTCTAATGAAACCCATACTGAACAGAGGCAAGGCAACACAATAAAAATATCCAAAGAAAGCATTTATTTAGAAAAGTAATGGCCAATTAAAAATAGGCTTGAAGAGGTTCATATTTCTGGCTGCTCCATCTCTGGGTTACCTCCTACCTGTTGTGTTTATCATGCTCTTGGGTGTTGCTGTTGCGGCAGCAAAAATGTTGGGTGTGCTGCCTGCAGTGGCCGCTCCACTGGTGGTCGGAGTGCCCACAGTGTTGACTGACAGGCTGCCAGGTGGTGGCTTTTTCACTGGCACCACAACACTCCTGTACAAGATGAGACACAAGGCATCACGTAAGCTGACACATTGCTGTGATAGCAGACTCCTTCTGTTGGCCTGAGCCTGAGGTGTGTGCCAACACGAACAGACAGTTGATTTCAGTTGCCACTGAGATCACCACATCAGATGGACAAACATGTCTACTGTTGGTGTCTGGTACCATAGCAACATAAAGAGCATGTGTCAGTCACTGGCTGAACCTTCTGAGGTCGATTATTGTCAACTGTAATACATACAAAGCGGTTTTTTTTTTTTTCACAGATATTTAAACACCAAACAGCTGATGCTGTGCCAGGACTCAGATTTTAGCTTCTACAACATTACAGCAGCTCCTCCCAAAATTATCTTTGCTGCTTTTAAACCAGCTGACAACATCAGAGAGCTACAAGGATATTTTCAGATTTAAAAAAACAGCTGGAAGTTTCAGCATCAAAGGAGGGACCACAGACTGCCACCGGTTTGTGTCGACAGATCACTTTGAACTGATACAAAGATTTATGCAATACATCTCCCGAAATGTCTGTGTTGGTTGATTATATCTACATGACTACAATTATGCAGGACAATACCTTCACTTCTGTCTTTAACATACACTTTGAAATGAACCCCCTTATTGCCTGAAAGTATATACAATTATGTAAAAGAAGATAAATACAATAAAAATAAGGAAAAAGATTACAAAAGAAACTGGAATAAAACAAAAACAGAATTAAATAATATTAAATAATTAAGAGCGAAACGACTGTTAGAACGTTATTTGTAACAGTTTATTTGGAATTTATACAAGCAGATAAAATAGATGCATCAGAACTGTCTGACATGTGCAGACAGATTTGGATATGGATGGGTAAAAAGCATCTCTGATCAATTATGCATATATTCCTGAATCATTAACTAGGCTCTCAGATTCTGTGACAAGAGGGATCAGGGGGGCTAATTGATGCGTAGCAGACTCTGGCACGTTTTCACTTATTGCAAAGTCTGTGCGGTAGGTGTGTGGCTGAGAGGCAAACATCTAAACCTCTTTGTAGGCTTTGCTTATGTCAGCATTATGTATTATGTATCTATATATCAGTATCAGTATTATGTCTTACTGTCAGTATTGCTCTGATCAGAGAGTCTCAAGTTGGATCCATTTGGTTTTTGTATTTTGTTTTTTTCAAATATATGGTACAGAGTTAATTGTAAACATGTAATATTAACCTCTTGAGCTGAATACCGATTTTTAATGCTATTATCACATGTGCATTATTGAGGTTTAAATTAAAGCTGAAAATGTTGTAAACACTGTCATCCATGAGCTTCGTTCAAAGGCCACCGTTTCATTTTGAATATTAGAGAAGTAATCAGTCAATGAGTATGGTTTTTCTATAAATTACATATATTAGTATTGGCTGAAAAATTGATTCACTGATGGATGTGTTCGGCTGCGCTGACTGCTGTATCTCTGGTTGTTTTAATGCACTTTGCAGGTCAAGCAGCAGAAGGACTCACCTGTCAAAGGAGTGGAACTGCATAGGCAGCATTGGGTGTGTCTTCAAGGCAGGGTCTGGATGGTAGGGTGTCGGTCCAGACTCCTGTCCCAACTCTGCACCATCAATGGGAGCAGCCACCAAGCTTTTCAGGATTTCCTACATTTCAGAGCGCAACAAAAGTGGTGATCTGAGTGTCATGACAACAGCGGTTTTGGTCACACTGGGAAAAAAAAAGCCTTGTCTCTGACATAAAAACAACAACTTGACACCTCAGAGTAAACAAAAATGCATTTGCTGACTGTATTGATCAACAATTACCATTTTTATGATTGTAAGCAGAGTAAAAGATATTATTTATCTAATGTTTACTGAAAATAAGATTTTAATGTACATATAGACTAAAGTTTGTAATATTCACACATAAAGAATGAGCCAGAACTGAATGGGAACATCACACACCCACCTTAACATTAATGCCTTTATTCGTTTGACTGATGCTAGAGATGGATGAAGGTGGGGCTTGGTTAGAGTTGGGGGTGGAACTGGGATTGTGGGGAGAATCCAGTAAGCTCTCCTGTGACCTCCGAACATCAGACAGACTGCATAACAGATCTGTGCCTCCTCCCCCACTTCCACCTCCTATGCCTCCCCCTCCTCCTCCAACGTCTCTGTCTCTGTCTCTGTCTGTCTCTCTCCCCACCAGACCCAAACCAAGCCCCAGACCGATCTCCGAGCCATTAAGGGATCCCGCCACGTGGCCCTCTTCTCCGATGCCTGAGTCTGTGTGGGGGAGGCCAGCCCGGGGAGAGTCATCCACCGGGGTTGGGGTCTGTTTGTCCCGATCAGAGAAAGCAGTGGATGGATGTTCTGGAGCCATAAAGAATAAATTAGTGTTAAAAGTGTTTTTTTCTTTTTGAAGATATAAAACCAGTTTACAGTATATCAACATAAATATAATCTCTGTATCAAGGCATTTTCTATTATTTTTTTTAAACAGTGAGTTCTTTCTCTAGCTCCTTCCCTTTGTAATATTCTTTTCTCTGCTCTAATGATTTCATATTGTTGGCAAATGTATCTCGCTTGACTGGAGGCTGGATTCTCCACATTAACATTACCATGATGAGTCACTGCTGAGCAATCTAAGTTAACCTCTGAGACCGACGTTACTGCAGAAAAAAGAAAAAATACAAGAATCACCTGTACTGGTTGGGGAGTTAATTTCGTGGCGGATGCTTCTTCCCGATAGGCTTGTAGACCTGCCAATCTCTCGCTGGGGTTCCAAAATATCTCGGTACTTCGACACCATGAGAACTGAGATAAAGTAAACGACTGCCAGGGCTAGAAACTGAGCCTGCTTGCTGTCGTCCTACAGCAAGACAACACAAGCACAAAAACACGTTCTGTAAATAAACACTTGGGTATTTTTTTAGCATTATATATAAGCAAACAAATACCATATGCCCTAAAAATACAGAAGCACACACGCTTACCACATCTCTGAAAACCACAGCTCGAAGACGATTGATGTCTACATCCTGCAAGAGCCTGTCTGGATCCTGCTAATAATAGAATTGAAAATATCCAATGTGGTGCATCATACATATGCATGTTTGTGTGTCAGGTTTTAAGTGTGGTAGGATGTGCATTTGATTATGTATCTGCGTAGTACCTTGCTGGCGGTGGAGGCACTGTGGAGGCTGTCCTGTGACTTGCTGCTGCTTAATGAGGACTTGCAACTCCGGTCTCTCTGTCTCTGCCTGCACTCCAGGCAATTCCTAACTGCCACACAACACACTGATTCACACAGAAGGGAAACATGTAAGTATAATCTAATGGCAAAGGGTGTTTACATCACAGGACATGTCTGGCTGTAAATCCAAAGATTTTGTGATGTTTTGCAGGTGAAAAATTGTAGTTTGCAGCCGATGTACGCTTTTTTCATGACTATAAACCACAAAGGAAGCATGGAATATAATTTATATACACTTCAACATGAAATAGTTAAATATATAATTCCTCAGATATGTCATTTGCAACCATTTGTTGACTATTTTGTGAGCAAAAGTCAAAGAAAAATTTCAGGGCTAAATTTAATTGAACTAGGCAAGGATGTAAAACAAAGGGAATAACGACAAACTCATGCATTTAGAAGCAGGTCAGGAAAAAATTGCACATAAAAATTTGATGCCAAAGTGTTTTATGCGCTGCGTTTTGCACTGCTTTTCCTCCATACGTCAGTACCTGCCAGCACAGATGAAAAAAAAACCTATTTCATAGATATTTTTCACCCCTATTCAACATAGCACGTCTACACTCAAGGGCATATATGATAATCTGGTGTCTAATAGAATATTTACTTCAGTTTTAACTTTCAGAGGAGCTGATGTGGAACAGTGGGTGGTGCTTGATCAGCCCACAGGAGCTGACCAATTGCAGCAGAATTGGCTGTTGCAGAAAGGGAGTGAGCTCCATTACTACTGCTTTGACAGGAAACACTTAAAAATACTGCTGGGAAAGGTAATATCCCATGGACAGTTTAATGGGGACTTTAAAATGCATAGTCATTGGTCTAAGATGATGCACACTGTGAGTGCTTTTAGTTTTACCATGAAAAAACAGGAAAGGACTTTTATCCCCATCAAACAATCTAGAAATCCAAGATGGCTACAATTAAACAAGAGGAATTTCATGTTTGAGATCATAAAGCCATCAAAGACCTTGAGTCTTTGTGACAAACTTACATAGAATAATCATATAAAGCCTTGTTACATATTGTTAATCTGCAGGAGGTGTTTCCCCTTATCTGGATCTTGTAATAACCCTGAATGAGAACTGCAGGTGTAAAAAATACAACTAAAACTAACGGTTTAACTAACAGGATCCAAAAATACATGAAATGTATGAAAAATATATGACCATGTGGGGTTGCCTGCGGTTTTATAATTCCACTTTTATTTGTCTGTAGAGTATTAGTGGGTAAAATATGTATTCAGGGAGAAAGTCTAACTTCATCTAAGCCTTGCACTAGATATGTATGGTAGTGCGATATTTTTAAAGGCTGCAAAAATGTAATTTAAATCCAAACAATGGTTATTTGTCTGAAGAAAACCATGGCAGCAGCTTCTCTGGTGTTTTGTCTGAAAACTGGTAAGCACTGATGTGACAGGTTTAACTCTAGACTTAGACAAGGGCATTTAATTAAGTAAATTAGTTTTTAATATATACTTCTGGTCTAATTTTCTTTTTGTCCTTCATAAGTTATTGACATTTCCCTGCGTTCATGAGCTCCATAAGATTTTAACATTTTCATTGATGAAACTCTCAGTATGTGTTTTCTTTTTTAAAGAATGGATCCATTTGTAATTATTATACTGCTCCATTACCAGATTCAGCTTTTTAAAAAAAAGAGCAGCTTTATTCAAAAAGAAAAATCACAAATGTTTTCCAGCTTATGAAATTAAATCAATAGTTGTTGCAATTCTTTAGATCCATAAAAGATCTTTGCAGTCTAAGATAAACTGAAATCTTCCCATTTTTGAGAAAATATTTTAGTTTTTGTTTGTTTGTTTTACCATGCTCCTTTGGGACTAAACTATTATTGAATGATTATTCAACAGATTTGTCACTACTGACAATAGCTGGTACTTGTAACCTTTCTCAACAAGACCATTAGGCTGAGAGTCGAACGCATGAGCCGGTCGTTTAAATTTTGGTCAATACTGAATACATTAAAGAAGCACACACCAAGGCGAAGGCACTGCCTCATCAGCCCTCCTGACGACATGTTCTTCTCTGCTTCAATTTCACTGAAGTTGAGGGAACTGGCAAACACCAGTACATCTACCATGGCCATCAGACGAGACAGGAAAGTGACCGCGGTCTCTGAAGACATGCCCTGTGTTGCTTCAATGTTCTCCAATTCAGTCTGGGTAGGGAAGAAAAAACATAAGCACACGCTTGACAATTATTTAGTGAAACACTCGTATGGACATATGATGAAATGGAGGTTCTCTCTATGTGTTTGAGGATATCCTGTAGTATCCCCTTTTTTCTTTTTTAGAGAATAAACATTTTTTTAAAAAAGCACAAAACTGGACCTTGCATGAGCATGACCACAGTAGTCGTAGTTTTTCCAACAAACAGGAAAAAACATCTCTTGGTGTCATGCTGGTTAAGTGAATAACAGGCTTAGATGATGAAACCTGGCAAGATGGGGTGCTCTACACAACACACAGGAAGTGCAGCCTGATGACACACAGGTAATGGTAAGAGGGATTGCAATAACAACAGTGTAGTCTATTAGAGCTGACGGTGTAGAGACAGCTCACCTCGAGTGTCCTTACTTAACATTTAAACAAAGTCCTCTTTAATTGCAAAATACATACAACTCAACATTAAAAACAAATCAGAAGGCAGCATAGCAGGGGCTAAAACCAAGTGTGTGGTTTGCTGTGTTACTGCTCTGGTAAGCAGGATGTGAAGGGCTGTGGAGAGCCGACAAGGTGCAAGCATCTCAGGGCTCATCAGAGCAAGTGAGCACACACATTTGGGAAATAACAGACACACAGGGTGAGGACAGAAGGGCTTGGGTTGGTGCTCTTAGCTCTTCTGGTGATGATGGGAGTCTCAGTCTCTGTACGCACCTCTCCCCCTGCGCCTCCTCCCCCAGGAATAGGGGTCACCTCCTCTCCCTTTGAACCCCTCTGGGGTCCGGATCCTCCTGCCTTCTTTAGTGTTGATACAAATGGGACATTCTTAGCAGATGCAACCCTAAAGGACTTTTGGAAAACTCTCATGCTCTCTCTCTCTCTTATAGAGAATTTTGCTTCTTTCCCTTTTTGGTACGGAGATGCCTTCTTACATTTTCTTTTCTGCTTTTCATTTAATAGTCTAACAGTGTCAGAATATTCTGAGGCGTAGACAACAAGGCATACCCACAATTAATATAAACAGCATAAGGTGGAGATTTGATTAGCAGCAAAGGAGCACAACAAATCAAAACACTATGGACATCAAACAGGCAAGGGTTAGTGTTAGTCATAATGGTAAAGAAACCAAAACAAAGTATTAGTAGAATAGAACGAGAAAGGGGGGGAAAAAAACGCAACTTACAGTGTTGGCACTACTCTTAGAACTCTGCACATGCAAAACAGACAAAAACAGAGACGAAAAAGACAAGAAAATACACAATACATGTAACACAGAGAGGAAAAGAAAGATTAAAATGTATAAGTAATAAAAATAAATAGTCAAGCGATTAAATTAAACAGTTTTTTTAATTAACAAAAAAAAAAAACAAAAAAAAAAAAAACAGAATAAAGCCCAAATTAAGGTTAAATACTGTGTTGGGTTGACAGAGTTATTGATGAGAAGAATCCAGATGTTTTTGAACCTCTGATTAGTTCCCTAATGTTTATACTAATTAGAAAACTAAACAGAAATTTTACTAAGTACAACATTGAGCCACAAACTTATTGGTACACACGCACAAAGATTGATTTAATCTCATAAATCATACAATTTAAACACTTTTGGATGGGAAAAATCAGGTTAAGTAGATTGTTCTACATGTAAGTTTATCACAGAGCTGCAGTTCTCCCTCCTACCACAGAGGGGCGGAGTAGAGCCACTTACAGAAGGGGAGGTGGCAGCTGACAGAAGAGGCAGGATCCCTCCACAGGCAATAATGATGTTGTCCACCATCTGAGAAATGAGGTGGATTGTGTTGTGGACGAAGATGATGTTCTCATTGCTGTTTACAAAATCCATCACTGACTTTGTGGAGTGGCTGAAAGTAAATTTAAAAGTTGAAAAAATTAATTAACCGAGGACTGGAAAATTTAAAAAAAAAAAAAAAAAAAAAAAAGGCTTTTCTAGTTTTGTGCTTGATTTGCAAAAGATACACCTCAAACAGCCTAACTTGCCTTCTCCACACATGCACATCTGTCTCCAGGGCAAACAGCAGGTCAGTAAGCAACCTCTGGTGCATTGGAGACCACTTGAATTCTGGGATACGGAACATAGTTGTTCGCGGGCCGGGACTGAACTGACGCCGCTGCTCCTCCGTCATGGGCATACCTCTGAAACCAAGATCGACGCGCAGGTCCCGCTCAAGCTGGGATGCGCTACGGCCATGTAGGGCCTGCAATGATAAAGGCAACTACTTAGTCAGGATTCAGGGTTAAGTATGAACTTTACTGGTCTGATAAATATACAGTTGAACTGGGTATTTATACAGCAGTGAAGTCCAGTTTCCCCTTCAGCTGATAGATCAACGCTGGTGAAACTTTTTCCATTTACTTAAAAAGGAAAAAACTCAGTTGCAGTCAATCTTCCAGCTATTTGGCTGAAATAATGTGGACATGGCAGAACTATTGACGATATTCAGGATAGTCAATCAGGTTGTGGAAGTTAAAGCTGGCTTCCAGTCATACTTCCTGTTGACAGGCACCAGGTATACAAATGGAAAAGCAACATTTGAAGAATGTCATTTTAAGGCATTGAAATGATTCATTTTCAGAAAAGTATTTGTCTCATGTCAGTATAGCATCTGTTATGGTTTTCATAGCACCTTCAAAATCAATGAGAACAAATACATCTTGATAGATCCTATAAAACACCTCGACAATGAAACCAGACATGTACAGTAAACACACCTGAGTCGTTGCTGTAGTTTGGATCTTCTTTGTGTCCTTGTCTTTCCCATCATCTGACCTCTCTGTATCAGAGGTGGTGCTGGCTGTGTCTCCTCCAGTCTTCAGCCCAGCGGACTCTCCCTCTGCCCCGGATGTATTTTCTCCCTCTGGGAAATCTGGCCTAGAAGCTCCTTGAACTTGATTCTGGCTCTCAGCTTCAGCAATGGAGCTGATGTCAGCAAGAGGACTCTGGATCTTGAAGGGTCCATCCTCTGGAAGTTCACCCGAAGTGTGGCTCTGAGTCTGTGTTAAATCAGAGCCACAGCTGGTCATGTGGGCCAGAAGGCTGAGATCATCACTGGCGTTAATGGTGGAGTGAGCAGGGACTGAGCCCGATGCACTGGGCTGGTCTGGACTCGGCAACACGAGGGGGTCTGTGGCTGCCAGAGCTGGAAGCAACTTCTCATCAACCTGAGGGAGATAAATGAGATACTTAAACCAGAATTACAGGAAAATATTACTGAAAGTATGCAGCTACAACTTTTTTTTTTTTTACCTGGGAAAGAAAACAGATTCAAACTGACAGATAATAACAGAATGATAACCGTGACAAAGTGGTGAAATTATATTTTAACTCAGCAGGGCAGGATGCGGCTCCACAGATAGGATTGTAATTAATCGCTGGCAATAACAATAAGGTCATACCTTGCTAAAAAGAAATCCATTATTGCTTGGGACACTGTCTTTCTCATCAGCTAATGTGATGAGCGGACCCATGTTCCCATCATCGTCCAAGCTGACTCCAGAAAGGCCCAGACTGGTTCCTATTCCAACTCCTGACCCTGAAGTATCCTCTTTTGGCGCCAAATTCCCATTTAGATTCTGAACCACCGAGCAATAAGCGCTGTCCAGGAGAGAATCCACTTCTACCAGAGGTCCATTTTCCATCCCTACTCCACCCCCACTGCTTCCTCCAACACTTCCACTAAGTCCTTCAGGAGACAGGTCCAGATCATCCAACTTCACCTCTGTGGCCTCTACTTTCTCAGCTTTAATGTCCACCAGGAGATCGTGGACCTCCACCCTCACCCCTGGACCAGCGCTCTGCTCCCCGGGTGTCAGGGCTTCTCCATTCGGTCGCTTCACAGTGCCATCTGCCAGGAGGTTGCGCGAATCTCCGCCAGCCGCTTCGCTGTACTCAGCCTCACTCTCAGGTGTTTGCGTTTGGGAGTTGTCATCGATTTCCAGGTTGCCATTGACGACCGGGGCTGGTGCAGCTGAGAGGCCAGAAATTGTGGACACGGAGCCTTTCTTTCCCTTCTTCATGTTTTCCTCTTCCTGACGCTGGTACTCTTCATACATCTTCGCCAAGTACTCCTTATGGGCTTCATAGGTCACCTGTGACAGATGGTAGGATATAATTGGTAATGTGATCAGAACACGTGCACTGACAATAGTTCCCCGCCACATCTATTAAACACCAGGTAGTCCTAAGGGGGCTTGTAGATCACGATACTAAAGACAGGATGGATAAAACTGGGACGCTAGTCTCCCAGGGCTATTAGACTATCATCCATAACATCCCCTCGCTTTTATACTGCAGTGACAAAAATGGCTGAATAAAACTCCAGTCAATGAGCAGAAAAGGGTTGATCACTAGATAAAAATGTTATCTATGTAGACATCAATATCCCTTTTAATATGTACATAGATTATACCAAATGACAAAGAAAGTTAATATAAAGACAGAAACTACATCAATTAGAATGACATCAATGTAATTAAAATGTAAACTTAAACTCTAACCTTGGAGTGTGCGATGGACAGGGTGTCCACCCAGACCCTCCACCCTCCCCATTCATATTTGATAGCATGGTAGAGAAGGATCCTGAAGATGTTGTACACCATCTCAGTTATTTTCTGCTCCTCGGGGTTCTTGGGGTTGATGTATCCCAGGGAAAACATCCAGTCCTGCCACACAGAGCACTGCAGCAAGCAGCTGGTGCATAAACACAAACAGTTGATGTGATGCAGGAGCTTCATCTTAAGACACAACAGTCACTGCAGGAAATAAATGACATGTGGCTGAATAAATGCAAGCAAAGGCATATTTGTGCATCTACCGTCGGTTTTCACGGCTGTTGCTGAAGAGTTTTATCATGTCTGAGAGAAAGAGTCGCCTGACTTCCATCAGCTCTGCGCTGGGGGTGGAGTTCTTCAGCAGGGTTGCCACTACCTTTAGAATCACTGAGTGACAGGAAAAAAGGGTCATGTTGACGTGAGTGACAGGTAAGTGTGTGGCGGCATTGCCTCAAAATTCAGGCTTTGTCCTTTGTTTGCTTGCATTAAAATAACATTGTATTATTTGCAGAGCAAAGAGCACACAGAAACAGAGATCCAGAAAGCAGGGGTTTTGTACTTACTGGGATTCTGGATCTTGACAGTGGAGTCAGGCTCAGGATGGGGTTTGTGAACCACCTGAGTGCAGACTTGTTCCGTCAGAATCTGCACAGACAGAAGATTTAAACGGTCACCACAACAATCACTTTAATGGACGGGGAATAAGCTGCTGAACAACAATTGCTCACCTCATACAGAGTGTTGTAGGTGGTGATAGAAACTGTGTTGGTGTGCATCATCAGCCTTTCTCCCAGCAGGGTGAACAGACTGTGAGTGTGCATGATCTCCACCTTCCTCCTGCAGTGGAACAAAGACACACTTGCATATTAATAACAGCTTTACAACAGTTGAAACTGACACTGACGGTCTGATATTGGCAGGTGATAGGCCATCAGTAACGATGAGACCAAAGTGACTAAGCAACAGAAGAATTGAACGAGAAGCATCAATGTTACGGCTGCTTGTGTTGCTGTTCAGTCCACTGTTTCTGACACTTCAGCTGGGATTCTGGCTCAAACACAGCTCTGATTGGACAATAAATCTGTTGGTCCATATGTACATCTGGCCACAGGTCTTTCTTTTGTGCGGCTCAGTTGCCCTAGCCGAGTCTGGGTCGTAACAAAGTGGGGGCTCGTCCGGGATATCTCTCTCTGATCCCTCTTCCATTGTGAGATCTGTGTGTGTGACTTTTTGATTTGTTGTTCAGATTGGTTGGTGATCGGGGTTTAGTATGGCTACATCCTTTGACTTGGAGCGTTTTGTTGCTGCCCCCTCCCTTGCTGGACTTGATGGCTGCCGTAAGGCTGATCTTGTGCAGGTTGCAGATCATTACAATCTGTTGGTCCCGAAACAGACCACTAAGAGTCAGATTAAAGCTCTTTTGGTGGGACAGTTGGAAGCTTTTGGGGTGCTGAAGGCGCCTGCAGAAACCGCAGCTGTGTGCGAGGGCACTCTGGCTAAGGGTGACCCAACAACTGGGGAGGAGGGAACCCACCCTCGGGAGGAGGTGGAGGAACCACTCCCTCAGACTCCCAGCGCAGTTACTGCCGAGGTGGGATCGCGGGTTGGTGAACAGGCGGGTGTGCCAGTTACTCTTCCCCGATATGATCCGCTCCTCTCTGACAGCAGTACTGGAGCCCATGGTGAGGCTCGATTGAAGGTTCGCTTGGCTCGATTGGAGCTGGAGGCTCGTGAAAAGGCCCAAGCCCGCCAAGCTCAGATGGAATTTGAACTGCGAAGGCTGGAAATTGAAGCTGACAAAGCTGTCAGGCTGCGAAGGCTGGAGCTAGAGGCTCAAGCCCAGGCACCGCCCCCTTCTGTCAATCTTTCACAGATGGCTCCTTCTGTTTCTGCTGCATTTGATGTGAGCAAGTGTATCTCCTTGGTGCCTGCTTTTCGTGACTCTGAGGTTGACTCGTATTTTGCTGCCTTTGAGCGCATTGCTGGTGCGCTTAGTTGGCCACCTGAAGTTTGGCCTTTGTTATTGCAATGCAAGCTAACTGGAAAAGCACAGGAGGTGGTAGCCGCGCTTCCTTTAAAGGATAGCCTCGATTATGGGAAAGTTAAGTCCGCTGTGTTGCAAGCTTATGAACTTGTACCTGAAGCTTATCGCCAGAAATTCCACCAGCAGAAACCAACTGTTGGGCAAACTTATGTCGAGTTCGCTTGAGAGAAGAGTGTTCTATTTGATAAATGGTGTGCTGCTTCTGGGATTACTGAGTTCGAGGCGTTACGGGAACTTATGCTGATTGAAGAGTTCAAGAATTGTACTCCGGAACGTATTGTCTTGTATTTAAATGAACAGAAAGTGACCACACTTTCTTCGGCCGCTCTACTAGCGGATGAGTATGTGCTGACGCACAAGATGTCAATGCCCGTCAGGGTGGAGAAAACCCATACCCGTACTTTCCACCAGAAAGGTGTTGAAGAGACCCTCAATCGGTCCACTCCTAATCGGTCCACTCCCGGTCCAGTTAGAGAATGTTATTATTGCCACAAACCAGGCCATGTCATCTCTGACTGCTTGGCATTGAAACAAAAAAACCAAAAACAACCAAAAGGGGTTGGCTTGGTTCGGACGCAGGCCCGCTGCAGAGACGTTGACTTAAATAAGAATAATTCCCTTGACTCATGTTTTGTGCCATTTGTGTTTAGTGGCTCAGCTTCCTTAACAGGAAATTCAGAGGATCAAGTACCAATCCGCATCTTGAGAGACACTGGGGGCTCCCAGACTCTCATATTGGCCAATGTGCTGCCATTTTCCAAGACCTCTTCGTGTGGTTACAATGTAGTGATCAGAGGCGTTGAAATGGGGTATGTGCCCAGACCAGTACATCAAGTACACATTTCCTCTGAATTGGTAACTGGGTTTTTTCCTGTAGCTGTGTGTCCTGATTTGCCCATAAAAGGAATAACAATGCTGTTGGGAAATGATGTGGCTGGAGGACGTATAGTCCCTAATCTAGAGATTTTGGATTTTCCTGTGGCCTCTCTCTCGGACCACTCGTGTACAGACACTAAGCTTTACCCAGCTTGTGCATTAACTCGTTCACAAGCCCGTAAGGACGTCGATATTGATCTTGCTGAGACAACTCTCATGGACTTGTTCTCAGGGGAAAACCCCCCTACTGACATCATCAGTGATGTCACTGTAGGTGCCCCAGGGGACACAAGTGATAGAGATGCTGTCATGTCAGATGTTGACTCGGAGACACTTCCCTTAACCCGTGAGCAGCTATCTGATGCTCAAAAGTCTGACCCAACCTTAAAAACATATGTTGATAGTGTGAGAAATGCCGATCTAACTTTAAATCCGCAATGTAACTTTTTGTTTGACTTATGTTTTGTTTATTTACAGAACTCCTGTCAAGGTTCTGTAACTTCAGGGGGGGAGTGTTACGGCTGCTTGTGTTGCTGTTCAGTCCACTGTTTCTGACACTTCAGCTGGGATTCTGGCTCAAACACAGCTCTGATTGCTGCCTCCTGGCTGGGATTGGTCCTTCAGGTCACCTGCTCATCTCCACCCTGCGCATTGGATAATTGGAACTCTGTACTCAGCTGACTCCACTAATCACCAGGACTTAAAAGACACCAGGAGTCCTTCATTCAACGGCTACCACTGGCTTAGTAGTGGTCTGCCCTCAGCTTGTGTATGGTGACTCTAAACTGTTGTTTGTTGGGAGGACTTTGACAGAGCTGCCTTATTTGCTGTGGTATTGTTCATTGTCATGATTCTGTGATATCTGTTAGTGTTTTTGGTTGAATAGTTAAACCAGTGTTTTTGTTTGGAAAAATGCTTTACAGGCCTGTTCTTACTTTGTCTACCACCTTTGGACAATAAATCTGTTGGTCCATATGTACATCTGGCCACAGGTCTTTCTTTTGTGCGGCTCAGTTGCCCTAGCCGAGTCTGGGTCGTAACAATCAACGATATGACAACATCAGAGAATGCTCTACAGCTGGGGATTTATTGACTGAATATTAAACTTGAGGGAAAAAAAACATTGTGTTGTGGAGCAAGCTTTTGACTTGCAATTCCTTGAAATCTCAGTTGATGTAGTTATTTTTTTTTTTCTAAATGATTAAATAAATGTTTGAAGTGTCACAGTATTGCACTGTGGTGATGCATGTGCAAATATCCCTTCAAGTACAGACCCTATTAGCTCTCATCAGGGTTTCAAATGAGTTTTCTAATCCGTTTATTCATCTGTTAAATGTACTCACTTTGACAGAAGCTGCTTTTTTCTTTAAATGTATCATCTTATATATAAAATTCTACAAAGAAAAAGATCCATTACACTCAATACTCCAAAAACGGTCACATTACGGTCCTGTTTGGCCTGACAGACTGTAGTAGAGGATGGTGTGAGATCTTTACCTTATTATTAAATAAAAATGAGCCATCTGCCCAGAAGCACATAACATTACAGTAAGTTTGAATAAAGATATGACCATTTGACCACCATTATTTTTGACATACAGTACAACATTCTTATGATGGGCTGCAGTGTTTTCTTTGTTTTAAATTATGTTTTGAAAGCAACGGATGACTTTTTGAAAACTCTTTCACCCTTACGTAGTGCTGCAGCAAGCAGCTGGTGCATAAATACACTTCCACAAACACCTCCACAAACTTGTGAATATAAGACCAATAGATTACTGATCTTCAGATGCACACTAAGTGGTTCATGTTTGTGTACCTGGCAATTTTTAAGTGGGACCATCCTCTTCTGTATTGCAAAGTAACAACAAGGCCATTCAAGCAAGTAAAAAACAGAGACCACACTCAATCACAGAGCAAAGCAAAAAAAGAAGAAGAATTGCAAATTTCAACCTAATTTGCAACAATTGCGCGCACACACACACACACACACAACATGAGTAAACGTTACAATTTCAAGCAATCCTGTGGGAGAGCACTGCATCAGTGGACTTCATGTGTAAGTCCACATTCTGCCAATAGAGTATGAATGTAGTACATACACGTCATCAGCTGATGTCTGAACAACCTCTGCCTAAAGGTCGGGATAAAAAATTCCTCTTGCAACACAAAATAACAAGACAGGAAGGAAATACAAGCAGGGGGCTGTGTTTCTATACACAAATACACAATCACACATCTCTACTGGCTTTCAGAACAAGTCTGACAGGGACTATAAACAGTGTTTGGAAGCACTTGGCTCTAACGTCCCTTTAAATTAATCTTTGAACCTACATTTCACACATGTTGCTAATATAAAATAAATATTTAGTTCATATTGAGTTCCCTGTATGTGATTTAAGACATGCATTAGAATATGGTGATTTTTTTCAATCATCATATATAAGCAATTCTACAGGGTTTGTACATGTTAAAGCAACATTGTGTCAACACGTCATCTTATTTGTGTGATAAAAAGTTTTGTTTTTCTTTGTTATTCCACATTGTTCCATTTGCATGTATAAGCTTTTTAAATGCATACTGTGTCTCACTGTTTTATATTGCTGTGTAACAATTGCTGACTGAGCTGCTGCCTATCTTGGCCACAACGTGCTTGCAAAATAGATTTTAAGCCTTAAGAGTCCCTTTTTCCTTGTTATATAAAAGTTATATAAAGTAAAGAAAATGAAGAAAAAATGAAGAGATGCACATGCCTGTAAGTCATTTCAAATCTGGCTTTAGTGAATTTAAAGAACAAAGGGATGAATGCATGAAAGGTTGGTCAAAACGCTGCAAGAGGCAGTCCTACAAGATGTGCTTAGAACTACTAGAAGTAGGTGGGGGACTGATGGATCAGGGCTCAGGTGCAGCATGGCAGCCTGCTCTCATGTTGTGGACAAGAGATGTGCACGTCACATGGAATGAAAACATCCCCCACCATTCAGTGCTGTTAATCAAGCTTCCACTTCCCTGCCAGAGCTCAGTGTCACAAAGATTATTCCGCCTGGACATGACGATGCGGACGTTATCTTCATTCACAAATGAAGCAGCTCTTGCAAGGCTCGCTGAAGATAGTGATGCTGCAGTTCTTCAGTTTAAATTTGAGACGCAATTTTCTTTTGTTTTGGTTATGTCAGAAAAGCAGATTTCCATCAGCTTAGATTCAGCATTTCCTGAAGAGGAGACAACTGGAAGGAGTAAAAGAGAAAAAACAGAGGCACGTACTTGTGACCAAGGTGCTTCAGGAAGTAGCCCAGGACTTTGAGGGCTTGAACCCGGATGCTCTCGCTCTTAGAGGCCAGGAGCTTACAAATCACCCTGTTGCAAGTCAAAACACATGGGTTCAATCATAAAACCTTGGATGTAAGCCAAAAGCAAAAAAAAAAAATAAATAAATCATGGATTCTTTGCTGTCTGATAATAAATATTCTTTAAATTGAAGTTATCAACATGTGTGCTGACTGAAGCATTTTCTTCAATGGAGAGCAAAAAGGGGGGGCGTGAAAAAAAGGTTGAACACATCACAGTTTGCAAGCGGCTCTCTAGCAACGAAGAGTTGCCATGGCTACCAAAAAGACACCTAAGAGTAGTTGCAATTACCAGCACAGTTGTTTTGAATCCTGTCTTTGAAAAATCCAACTGCTCTGATCACATTAGTGCCACAAGTCAGCATGTAACGATAAACTTCAACGCATAGTGGCGCGTTAATGCTCTTAGTTGCAGCACAAAGCCAAAGTGGGAGAAAACTAAATATGCCTTTTGGTGTCAGACACATCATATAAAATGTAACAGTGGACATGATTTTGTCCAATTAGACATACGAGGAATAAAATCTTTTTCTGTGAGCTTGTGTTGCATGTGTAGGCAGCCTTCACCTTATGCCATTTCTCTGGTCAAAAGCAGGGATCATGGACGCCGGGTGTTCAGACATGAGAGCCACTAACAGCTGGAGCACATCGTGGATATTCTCATCCTACAAAGAAAAGAAAGCAAAGTTGAACAGGTGAGGCGGAGGAGGAGGAGAAAGCCCAGGGGGACAAACGAATGCAGGGCTAAAAGGACAAAGAGAGAGTTGCCGGGGTGGACACAGGGTATTGCAGAGAAGCAGGTGGTATTTCAGAGCAAGAATAGATATAATTGCTACAGAGGAGTACATTCGGTTCAGTCCATTGTTGCGCCATTTTTCATGCTGTCACAGCACTGAAGCTGACTCACACTCTCTCGTTTAAGTGGACCATAACTCCAGCCCACAAATTCTAATGCACATTTTGCCACCAGCTCCACTCAACCACTCTCACCATCTCTCGGTCTCCCTCTTTTGCCCTCTCTCAGAGTCTATTTTAACACAAAAGTAAGCATTTACCTCATGCATGGTCAATAGATAGTTGAGGATGCTCTGCAGTTCGTCCTCCTTCACTCCCCGGTCCTAGGAAAAACACACAAGCATTTTACATCTCCAGTTCGTCCATCTTATTGTCCTCGCACGACTTGAAGCAGATGTATCAACAAATCAATACGAGTTTGCACAAACACAGAAAGATTCAGCACTTCATTCAGGGTTGTTGATCTTTCCGGCTATTTTCCACATATTTTAGATTAAGTCAGCACTGCCCGGGAGGAGAAACAACAGAGAAAATAAAAGAAGTAAAGTGATTTTCTTGCAGCTTAAACTATGCAATGAAGATAATCGATTTCTCTCTTTACCTTCAGTATGAGTTGTTTAAGGAAAAGGAGCATGAAGGCTCTGAGTGAGATGATCTCCTTCTGGGATGGCCGTGGTCCATCTATTCAAAGAAACAAAAAAAGGGGGGAAAAAAAAAATTTCCTGTTAAAAATCCATTTTTTATGCTGGATAATGATCAGTTGAATACGTCTGCAGCTCAGTGTGAGAGAGCTCGGCTGTTTACTGATGTTCAGTTTTATTAAGCTTCCTGGAGAGCAGAGAAAAACATGTTGATACAGACACGCACACATACACTCCCTCCACATTATAACTGTGAACTGTAAATCACTGTCATTAACTCCTGGAGCAGTTTGGCAATCTGGATATTTTATGCTTGTACTAATCTAACTTATTACAGCAGGGACGCAGTCATTTGCAGAAGTATGATTGATGGTCCGAATGATCCAAACCAAACAGCCGCTTTAATCCACTGTATCTACTTTGAAGCACTGGCACTCCATCAGTTGTTTGCTCTGGTGGGCTGCAACAAGAAATAATCGAGCTAAAAACACAAAAGCATCTGACACACACCGCGAGCACTTTCCCATATCGAAAAGTCTTTGCCATACTTGAAGCATTCAGCTCTGCTTTTTCCCAGTTTTGACTCGTTCATTCACCTGCCCTGAAATACCTTCAGACGTGTGCATTAGTGGCCACAAAGAGCCGCGCACGTTCACGATATTTGTTTTTGACAGTTATTGCTTGTTTGTTCTCCGACTTGGTGCATTTGGCCTCAACAAAGTGCTTCTAAACTGTTCGAAGACAACACAGTGACCACTCAGGACCAGGCACAGCAGTTTCCATTGATGCAAGTTTCATTCATTTTCAACATGATTCATTTGCACATCAGACATACTTGAAGCTAGTGGCTGTTATGAATCAGCTCAAAACTGCTGCCATTGAACACTCTAATGCATGAAATAGTTTAGTAGATTAATTGATAAAGATTAAAGCAATAATAAGATGAGATATAAAAGCAGTTTTTTGCCTTTAATTACATCACTGCTGCCAGATTAAAATGATTTTTCCTTCCAAAAATGATCATGTCACATGTTCCTTCACAGATTATATCAACTAATCAACTAAACCATACAGCTCATAACAGACATGCAATCCTTAGTCAAAGCAGAGACACATTTAACAAGTGTTTTGTCCCCACAGTTACCACAGGTAAAGAGTAAAATCACATTCGAAGAATTAAACTGATACTTAACTAACTGCTGCCTAGCCATCAGCAGTAAACTGAGAGAAGAAGTAAAGTTACTCCAAGCATCTGTTTGTCATGCTCTGCTTGCCTTAAGTCAGGAGTCTGTACGTGTTTCAGTCTATTCATCTGCTCTTCACAAAGTCACAACATGGCACAAAAGAAATCCATTGTGATCCATCATCCATCTCCATCAAGCTGCTACATGTTGCTGGACTGGTGACAATGACTATCCATCATAGTTATGCATCAGGTGAGTGCATGGATGCACCAGGACGGCAGTGAGTGTATTAGTATCTCCTGTCGAAAAGATGTAAATAAAGTATACATATAAATTTCTAAATCTAAAATTCTTCTCAGGCTCCGGTTTAAGGCAGCCTTTTCCTCTATGAGATGAATCTTCCTTCTCTGAGGACAGTTTTCTAGACTTTTCGACACCAAGTGAGATCTTCTATTCTATTACCACCAGACACTGAAATGTCTTCTTTTTTGTGTATGTTGGTTGATTTTTTTAAAATATATATTCAGTTTTATTTGATGGCATAAACAAGTTCCTAATTAAGTAGATAATAACACATTTTACAGTCTAAAAAAATAAAAGAACATTTGAAACATGAACTGTACAGTGGACACATCATTGGATCTGCATTTGCAAGTGAAAATTCGACCGTGGTAATAACGAAACAGTGACTACATCCAGATATGCTGGGTTGTGACTGGGTAAGATGATTGAAACGAACATAAAATAAATAAATCTAAAATAAATAAATATCATAAATGCCTTTTCCCCTCCTGGATGAAGACGAGAGGGACTTATTACATGTCCATGTGTCCGTGTAATCTGTTACATGCAAATAGTTTGAATGTCCACATCCATGCCGGAGGAAGAGGGGGGGTACATTTATGCACATGACATGAGTGGATACAACATCTGTGAAGGCACTGGAATATTTTATTGAGCCAAGAATGGGAAAATATTTCACTCAAAAAACGACAACTGCTGGTCTCCCAAATTTGCACATTTTAAAAGCGTTGCTTAAAAGCAGGTGATGAAACACAGTGGAAAACATGCCCCCCCACTCAGCGTCTCCACATGCTTTGAAGGCGTCACATTCAATACAAGAATTTATCATTTCTTTTTTTATTTTGTAAAAACAATACTACTCTGTAGTTATTTTTTTTTATATATATAATTGGTTGCAAATCATTTTTGTCTCTTCTAATTCACATCTTAAACAGCATGCAGACATTTCTGAAACCTCCGCTTCATGACATGAATTCAAATTTATATCATTATTGATTTTTTTTGGGATGCATGTTTTTTCACTTAATATAAGCCGTTTAATTACCATTTCTATTGAATTATAACTCAGCAGCAGAATTCAAAAGCAATGAAAGTGCAAAGAGCCCCAGGCGTTTTATTTGCTACAGTACGCTCTCTCTCCTGTTTTGTTGTCCAGAAATTTTTATGAACACCAAAATGGAAGGACTGGTTAAAGTACATGGAAAATACAGACATGAATTATGGATTTCTAACGAGAAGCAATGCCAGTGGATAAGAGCACAATAATACAAAAAATATGTTTGTCTGCAGTGTGAATTCAACCTCATTCCCTCCAACTGACACAGAGATGAATTCATTTTAATCCACAAAGCTCACAGTAAGATCAAAACACCTTCCTATTACTATGTAAATTAGTGCATATCACCCGCATACAGTACAGTCAAGTGCACACATATACATAGAGTCACACAACAACTAGCAAATTTTAGCTTTGAATGGCAGTTAGTGTGTGTGTGTGTTTGAGGCTAATTGCCACTGTGCTCTTATCAGTGTCTCTTTATGTGGCTGAATCCCTGCAGTCAAACAGCAATATCACCAAACAGAAAAGAAGCCAGACAGCCACTTGATTAGAATTTCCAAAAGCTCCCTTGGATCTGCCCATCAAATTTGTCTGTTACCATGGTAACGTGGGATGCGTACTTATAGTCAGCAGAAGGTCTAGGGTACAGAAGAGGTTGATTAAAGTGAGAGCGTGCTCTGACCTTCTGGTGCTCCAGTGTGTGGATGTAGAAGCTGAGTTAATGCCGGCTCTGTAATGTTCCGAAGGCAGTGAAAATTGAAAACCTGATATAAATGATGGAACATGATGTGTTAGAAACTACAATTCCTTTTCCAAACAGAAAAAAGAGTCAGTGTTCTCACAGGAAGCATGAAAGGATGTGTCTACAGCTCAGAAATCTCCAACATTTTTCACCGGAGCGTGGTTAGACTTCTGAGGGAGCAAACCTTTTGTTTTTTGTGATTAAAAAGATTTATGCTGTCTGCCTCTGGAAAGGTCTTTCTCATTTTCAGATACACTGAATCATTTGCAGCATGGGGGCTGCTCTGCCATCCTCATAGGCACGCAGACAAGTGTTGCTAAGGGAAGAGAGAATTACCCTTAATGCATGCGTGTGCTTGTATTAATAATGTCGTGGAGACATAAATCAGTTACGGATTGTGTGAACCTCATTGTGTTTTCACTACAGGGGCCAAAGTGAAGTTGCATAGAAATAATGTAAAACTCCTGCCAAATATTCCTGATCTGTGAGGGGAGAGTATTTCCTGACCAGTCAGAATATTTCTGGTTGGGGTCCCAGCTCTGAAATACTGATTGGTTGAGTGCAGAAGCTTTTTATTGTGCTGTTTCGTTCATTTTTATATGTCTAAGCTACTACCACTCGTCTCTCCTGCACTGGTCTTTAAGAATATCTTTCTCCATGTTAACTCATGTTGCAGAGCTGTCTGAGCTTCACCTTACATGGCCTCACTGATGTATCGTCTTTTCCATCATCACCACCTCAGGGACCGATGTAGAGCAATTTGCTTTAAAGTCACGCGTCAAAATGACGAGTAAAGTCAGCCGTTGCTTTTTTTTTTTTTTTGCATTTACCAGGGGACTAATTTGCTTGATCTCTGCATGTGCTAGGAAGGCACTGGAAACAGAGGCAACAAGCGGTCTGAAGGAACCTTTTTAGTTATTAAGTCATCAAGCATGTCAGCACAGTCTCAATAACAGGCTGGTTCCACTCCATAAATCTACGAGACAAGACTCTCCTACAAAACACAGAGAAAACCTGCTTAAAAAATGACTGGACTCCAAGTAAAGTCACTTTCCACTGTGCATGACCATCAGATTCTGAGAACAAACCGCGGTTGTTCTATGTTCTTCTGACTTGAAGCCGGAGATTGGTACCTGTCAATCAAAAGGACACGCCCCTAAATTATGCTGAACTTCGAGATTAAATTACTTTTAAACGGGCGAGTTAGAAAAAAATTCACTCCCCCCACAATTATCATGAAGGTAAACCTGACTTGTAAACCGAAAATGGATTTTTGAACCAGGCTGTAAACATGTTTATTTCTGCCGTGAATTTGGCCTTTTTAACATGGGAGTCTATGGGGATTTGCTCTGTTTTGGAGCCCCTAGTGGATGAAGGGGGAACTGCAGTTTTATGCACTTCCACATAGGCTTCACTTTTAACCGCCGGAGGTTGCTGCTTGCTATGGAGTCAACATATACAGATGATCTCATACACTGGTTACATCCTTCTGGAATGGTTCAAAGATTTCTCTTTTTTCTTTCTTCTTACAATAAACATACATTCATACAAGAAAACAGCTTAATTTTCAACATACCAAGACCTTTGGGGGTGATTCCGCTGCATTCTAAAGGATTTATGGCCCAGTAGTAGTACTTAAGAGTGTGCATGAGCTGCAGGACGGTGCCGACGCGGCGAATGGTGGTGTAGATGGTGGCGGTGCCGATGAACTCCGATGACAGGTACGTGTAGAGGGACAGCTGAACCTGGACACACACAATCCAATTCATATAGTTTATGTAGATACATTTACTCACGTGAAAATAAATGGACAAATACAGATTGTTTGAGGGAAAACTAATCAGCAGTGTGTGTTTATGATGTTCAAACAAAAGCGAGTTTAATTGTGACAAGACGGCCACAGGGGAATGAGTGGAAACTAAATATAAAAGGCACCAATATTTTCTGCTTAGTGTTATTTTTATGTTTCTGTGCCGGAAACCATTAAGCCTCATCTGAGGAGCTACTTACAATTCCTGACATTTAAGGAGGGCACCCTCCCTCTGCTCATTCGCTCTTTCCCTGTGTCTGTTCCCTTTTTCCCTCTCTTAATATTCTCCTAGCCAATCCTCCTCATCGAATGTACACCAAATCGAGCTGGCTCACAAATCTCTAAGCTCATTACAATGACCACCGTGCAAAGGACCAGCCTTAACGAGGTAGCGCTGTTTAAGCAAATGAAATTAGCGGAAGGCTGCGGCGTGAGCATATCACATCACAGCTCATCTAGACTGGAGAGCACACTCAGCTGACTTATAAAGCCTTCATTACATTACATTTCATACATTGGGCTGCCGATCGGGTGTGATTTTGTTAAGCAGAACAAAAGTCTCATCTTTGATCACTGCAGAGTGGTTTGGCTGCACTGCAGCAACTGTGGCTTGTTAAATACATTTAGTTGTTTTTTTTGTTTTTTACCAGCAGTAGCTTGGTAGAGAGAACAGGCTCTCTACTTGTAATGCGGGCAGGGGGAGATATGATTTCTTATTGAGTCCTGAAGAAAGTTACTGAGGCAATTCTTGCCAATAATGAGGACAATAACAATGTTCCAGGATACAGAAAATAATAAAGCTCAGTGGAAGTGTGAAAAGTCCAGAGGTGAAACTGTACAATTAGAAAATTTCTTCTCTTTAGTCTTATTGCTTTGAACAATTTTTATACATTTCCTCTTCTCACTATGAACCCACTCAACTGCGATTACGCTAAGAAGCCGCTGCATGGCCGCTTCCTGTAGCGGCACTCGATCGAAAGTGAAAACCCAATATGTAATCATTTTGTACAGGTTTGTGTTGACAACTAGGATCAATACATAAACGCTGTGTTGGATTCTGTGTTAACAAACTTCTTCCTAGCAACAGTGATGGCTCACTTTGTGTCTTTTTTTTTTTTCCCTCCAACAAGCCCAGAATAACGGTGTTGCTGTAACCAGGATCACCTCCTAAAAACAAAGGAGGAAGTGCAGGAAGTCAAGATGTTTTGAAAATCATGGAGGCAAGAGCTGGCGGCCCAATGGGAATGCCACAAACGCTCAGATCTAGCTAAGAGTGAAAAGGGAAAGTGGAAAGCTGCATATTTCTGGTTTGTCCTGGGGTCTTTTCAAATGTCACTTTTAGTTTTTGTTTCCCCTCGCTTGCATGTTCTGTCCTTTTCCAGCATGATATGTCAGATCCCCTCTTTCCTGTCCTCCAAGCTCATTTACTACATTATTGTAAAAGACAATAACTGCTGAGATGTCCTTTGTTATATGTTGCTTGTGTTAAAGTGTTTATTCAGTCAAAACTTGATGGAAAGTTTTTGGAACGTGCTTTTGTTTGTCTTTTATCTGTCATTCCTTCAGTTATCTCCTTAAGGCCATCTTTTTACTTTTTTTGGAGCAGGGTCACTGGAAAAGAAGGAAAAAAACAGGACATGCACTTGCAAGGAAGTACACAAAAATAAACAGACCTTGGCAGGGGTGTGTATCCAGATGGCAGCATTGAAGAGGACATGGTCACAGAGCTGTTTGAGGAGTGGCGCTCCATGCGGTAAACCATCCAGATACTTGGCGAAGGACAGGAACTGTTCAAGTACCGCCCTGGTGATATGGACCCGTGACGACTGAACATACAACATCAAATGTAACATGTTACTTCCTCACAAAAAAATATAAATTAGCCAATGAAAGACATTTATATTACCTTCAAAAATGAAATAACTGCAGCCTTACAGTCCAGTGTAAACAGTTACAATGGCTTCTCATTCATATCAACACAACTCCAGAATATCAGTATTAAAATGCACTTTTTAATTTATATATTTACAATAACACAAAAACAAAAGCTCCATAATCATCAGATAATAAATTAATAGAATATTTTGCTGGAACCTTTTGCACTCTGGCCAGCTGCTTACTTGTATGTTATCAAAGTCTGGTTTAAATGACTGGTTGGGTTTTAATAACTGGTAAGGTTTACTGGACTGGTGTATGACTATTCAGGCTACAAACAGATAAAAAAGAAAAAGTTTACTCTTCCTATTTTAATGCAGATATATCAACTCCTACAGTTTGTAATGTTTGCATTATTTAAAATTCATATTTTCTTTTTTTCTCAGAAAAGAAAACTTTCATTCTATTTTCTATTTAAAGATTCAAATGATTTTTGAGTCTGAACATAATATTTTCACATATTTCTATCTCACAGTAGATGATACCAAAATTAAAACCTTTGACTACCTTCTTGTTGGCAAGCCAAATGTAAAATTAACTAAATGCAATGAAGTAAAACCAGGAGAAAGTAAACGTCTTTGTAAACAATCATGCATTAATTCATGTTTCCACCTTAATAACCATCATTTGAGCTGTGTTACAGACAAGATCACCCAAGTGTGTAATGATTCTGAAGAATGTAATCAGTGCTACAGATGGATTAAACTGGGTATTTCTGTTACATAACCTACTTTAATTGATTAATATTGACTGGAGAAAATGACAGATACCTTCCAATACTTAGAAGGCATCTGGTTACATAACATTATAAAACTAGAAGACTTGATCGTGATGTAAATTACAGCTTCTTTTTTTTTTTTCTTACCAGCAAAAGGTAAATGTGAGACGTAAGACTGACTCAGTAGAGGACTTTGTACTGACCTTCTCAAGCAGATATCCAATCACCAGGAAGCCCTTTCCCCCCAGCATTTGTTCCTGCATGGCCACAGAGCTTTTCAGCAGCTCCATCAGGAACGCCAGCAAAGTAGCGCTGCAACACACACATGACACACACTTCACAAATGCTGAAATTAATTTAGCATTTCCATATACTCTCTGCTTCAGTATGTCCATAAGAAGGAGAGAAAACTTGCGCCATGTTTTCTCCACAGCTCTTGACACCACATTCACCTTCTCCATCATTCTCCGTTGATGCTGTATTTTCATGTTATCACTATCCTCCTGACAATATCTAATAAACAATCTGACTGTAGCTCAGATGATGTGGAGATGCTGCTTGATATGTAACTGCATTAAGGCTTGTGCGGTGGACTGGTATCAGGATGTGAAGCGGAAGGATGCACAGATTCTTTGTAAAAATCACTCATCAATCCAGAGAAAACAATCTTTGTCCTTGTCCTTTGACTCTTCATTGCCTGCTTTCTATTACCCATTAACCCTTGTCAGTAATCGGGTACTTTTTTGTCTCTTTAGGTAATTTTTCACTCAACTTTTGGCCACTGTTTTCTTGTATTGCCCCATATGGGATGATTTTTCAGTACGGAAGTGTTTCTCTGGAAGAACTTTTAAATTCTTGTTTTAGTTTTATTGAAACATCAACAGGTCACTGAGGACAAATTAACAATAGCAACCTACAAGGGTTAAGGATCCATTATTTTGTAGCACCCAGCATAATTGACGAAGCTTCCTATTTCAGATAAATATAACACACACACATACTTGTGCAGAAAGTGGTCTTTATACACAAGAAATCATTTGTGTTTCCCACATCGCTGCTTTTCAAGCGGCAGCGGGGTTCCTTTTTTTTGTTTTTCAAAGCCCACTTACCAGACGGTGGTGTCCACACTGCTGTCATTGAGCTGCTTGTAGTCCAGCTGAGCAAAGAGTGGGAACAGGACCTGGATGCCTCCTATAGAGTGGATGGCACTGTGGATGGAGTGGGTTACAATGGCCTTCACATCCTGTGGATTATTAGAGATCTGTTAGTGTTGACCAAGAACTTTGTTCAGGATGTACAGATAAAATCACAAACTGCTACAAACAAAATTAAACAACTTAATTGACTCAAACTTAATCTATTTACTTGATCTCAGATATAAAACTGTATTAATTCCGCATTTAAATTTATGTTTAAATACCTGCAGATTGAGCTTGAACTGCAACTTGGTCCTTTCTTCATGACTAACATAATCCAGATCATGTCATTTTATTTAAAAAAAAATCAATTAATTTTAAATCTTTGCCTAAATTCACTGAACTCTGAATGAATTCTTATGCTCTCATCCCAATATTTTTAAGTAATTAATTTTTTCAAGCTTGGCCCATGGAGCTAAAGTTCATTATCTTTCTAAGCCTCACTAATTGATCATTTTCACTGAGCTGGGTTGCACTTCGTACTGAATATCCATGAAACCCTAAGGATGAGTTGAAACTTAACAGTTCCTGCTGAATATACTAACCAAACAAAATGAGAACAATGAACAATTTTCTACACAAATGACCTCCCCTGCAACTAAATGTCCTTCTATATGGTATCTCTATAGTTTATAGTCTATCGATATAAACCCTTCACACACGACACCTTTTCACATTAACAAGATTCTAAAAAGAGCTTTACAATGTTTTTGTTTTTTTTTTTGGTTATTTTATTAACCCAGTTATTAACCCATGTAGAAATTGCCTGGATATATTCAGTGCATTAATGAAGAGATCAAGGGCAATGTGAGGTTCATTGTATTTTACTAGAGCACTTCCACACACAAGGGCAGGCTGAGTATTAACCTGCAAACTTTCAGATCAGTGCTGAATTCTTTTCTTTTTCCAACAGCTGTTTTCTTTATTTTTACTGATATTATTGATAATGAATAATTCTTCCATTTGACAGGTAGCTATATCGCCTATGCTCAATTCAAGGCTTTTACTTCTGTATGATACTTATAGCATCACCACTGTAATGTATGAGTCCAACACAAGAGTGTCAGAATTACTTCTGCTTCTATGAAGCTGCCATATTTCCACTTTTTGTAAACATTTTATTTGATCACTGAGGTCATTTTGGTCGGTGGTAGAGTACTGAACTGTTATACGTTTCCCAGTGTTTTGAGTATTCTGACTATCTGAGTTTCCTTAGGTGTGCACAACTACTTTAAGAAACATTTCCACCCAATCCTGACAAATCCCCCTGAGGGGTTTAAAATGTTAACATCGAACTGCAAGATTTAGTTCACTTAACACGAGTTTTTACTTTTTGTCCCCTTTAAAAAAAATGAATTGATAAATAAATAAATATTTAGATGAGGTGGAATGACCCCACTGATTAAAAAAATATCATGAATAAAAGTATTTTTCATTCTGTATGGTGGAAAAACACTTTAGAAAAATATCATGCTTTTAAGAACTACACACTCAAAAATAGAGGTACCAGCTTGTACCTATAAAGGTACAAATGCTTGTCGCTGGGGGTGTACTCTTTTGAGAGACATTTCTGTACCCTTCAGTTATGGTCTATTTTTGTACCTTATCAAGTTCAACCTTACCTTATCAAGTTATGTTTTTTTTATGTTTTCACAGGATTAGGCCTGGTCCATGCAACTTAGCAATATTATTTTATCTTATTATTAAAAACTCAAAATACTGACCCGCCATACACTTAGTTTGCAGCATCTGACCTTCATTGTCTGGTGTAGTAAATGACTGTTAAGTAGTACTACTGTCATCACTCAACTCTGCTCTAGTTTGTAACATTACAGCCATTAACATTACATTTTTCAATGCTGCAGGTACCCTTATGGTCGAAATGGTACAAATTTGTACTTTATGTCACTTTGAACCCTTTTTCATACTCTGAAGGTGTGCTTCTGGTCTCTTAAAGACCAGCATTGTACTTTTGAGAGAACATTTCTTTAAAATGTACCTATAGGTACAGAAATGTCCTTATCTTGTACCTCTATTTTTGAGAGTGTAGTGCACATGTGGCGTCTTAACCCACAAAACCAAAAAGGGGAGAACTCGTCCGCTGCTACAACTAAAGAAGCAAAGAGCAAAGAGTGTGATTGTTCACTGTCTTCACACATTAAATCACAATATTTCCTTCTTGAATTACAGATGCATCACTTGTACTGAACAAAAATAGCACATTCCTAAAAAACAGCAAAAGATATTCAATTTAAAAAAACATCATTCATGATAAGAAGCTTTAAAAATTTAAATGAAGGACACTTGGTTTAAGCAAACAACAGAAACAAAACTAGAAGCACTCAGAGAGCGCACACCTCCACTCAGCAGTTGCAATTCATTTTTGCATGGATAAATGATTCAGACCGCTCCATAGTAAGGAATTCTTTAAGAAAATCACTGAATCCAGGTGGTGATCTGAATCACACCACCAAAATCTGGTCACCTAAAATCATTCTTCCCTTCAACACTGTTCATAACTTTTTGAGTTATGTTGTTGTCAGACAGACAGACAAGCCAACATGACCTCCACTTAGCCAGAGGTAAAAAATAAAAAAACAGTTGAGTATTTTGTGCACAAATGCACTTGAGGTGGATATAATTCAGCTTGTGACAAATTAGCCTGAAAATAAAATGTCTTTTAATTTCAATTCAGTTATATATTTAGATGATTTACGGGTTTTGAGAAAGCAAGCAATCAAGCCAAACTGACCTGTAGCATGAGAGCGTGTGGTGAGTGTACAAAGATGGAAGGGTTTTCCCTGGGTGACGACTCCAAGCAGAGCTGGGCATCCGTTGCCTTGGCGTTGTAGGTGAAGGAGATGGAGCTGGCCAGCTTGCCATCGTACAACACCTGCTTGTGGTGCTCAGCCAGGTGGATATCACTCTCTGACTTGAACTTGAAAGTGCTCTGCAGGGATGGAGCGACGAGACAAAGAAGTCGTCAAAGGTTGTGTGGGTAATAAAGAGGATTGAATGAGAGACAAATAAGCTGTCCAGGGACAAAAAAGTGTGAGTGTGTCACTGTGTGTACAAGTTCAACACCCAAAATGGAGTCTGTTTAATTGCAGCATGAGCTGTGTGTAAACAACACGGCATCCGCTTAATGAACACACTGCTAACCCGTGCACTAATTCAATTAGCCCAGAATAAGAGATGGAGACGGGGTGGGGGGGAGAACTCAAAGCACTTAACAGATCCAAATTTATCTCTTTGTAGTCTGTCAACAAAAAAAACACATAAAAAGAAGGACAAATTTGCATAATTCAGTATCTGTATATGAGGTTACATTTATTCAATATTTCTCCACAACATGCTAAGCTGTAAGCCGACTGAAATACAAAATCTCTGCATGTGTCCTGGGAGGATTTAGGTTCATAGATCATATACATTTTTATGGCACTTTTATATAATATATTGCAAATTATATCAAATCTAAAGCACGCTCTTTTCTTTGTAGTTTTACCAAAAAAAAAAGCAGAAAATAGATGAGTTTTACTTGTGCATGCATGATTTGTTCAAAATACCAGCTGCAGCTTGTGGGTTTGTACATTTATGTCTATATCTGTCTGTACATGCCTCCTGGTTCATGTATCCTGCAGCAGTGCTGGTGTTGCAACACATATGAAGCCCCACAGATGAAAGGCTAGTAAGGAGCTCTGCCAGCCTTTTGCAGTATCTCCAGGCGGGGGCTGCTCTCCCCTTCCAGCGGCTCAGTCCCCAGGTGCCTTGCTCAGCCTGACAGCACAGGAAAGCCCAAGGCCGCTCACAGAACTACAAGCCCTTCTTGTTCTAAACCTTTTCATCTGAGGTCTAGTGTAAGAAATGTGCTCTGAGCAGTTTAACCAGGCACCACAAAATGTACCGACGTTACAGTATCTCCATCTTAAAGGCCTACATTTTTTCATGTTGTCTTCCAATTATCCTTCTAATTGTCAAAATAACAAAAAGCTAACCTGAATAAACCTCTAAAGAGAAGAAAAAAGGCACTTTTAATCTGCATATGCAGCTGCTTTCCATACACACACACCTACACACACACACCTAAATAATATTTGCAAGCAATTGCAGTCACAGCATGCCTATGTTCATATTTACTGACTTAATAACATATTACTTTGGCAAATTGCAAGAGCTGATGACCTGGTGTTAAAAGCGTCTCTGTTAATATGTGGTGTTAAAAAGCGTATCCATTAAAAGTTCCTTACAAAGCTATATCCATGTGCAGGGATAATCAATCATAAATACACATAAATTGCATTTTGCTTATTTTCTATGGAGAGTGGGGCCTCTGCACACAAAAAAATAATGAATAGCCCGAATGTAAAGTTAATACACTTATTAAGATGCACATTTTTTGCAACGTAAGCTCATTTACGATGCTACTTTTATGAAGTACATGCAGTTGTAGCCCCATAGAATTAGCTTGTATTTATGCTGCCATGCAGCTAAGCAGGGAAGCAAGTAGGTGTAAATGTGAAGGAGCTTTACTGAGTTTTTAAAGTATTAAGGAATGCACATGGGGCTTTTGACCGATAACATAAGAAGCACATATGAGAGAAGGAAAGTGCAATTTTTTTACATATGTGAAGTCTAACACAGCTGAGATTAAAGACCTACGTGTTGTCAACACGCGCCAGAATGAAAGTGACAACTCTTGCCTGCCTCACACCTGACAGCTGCAGATTCCATGCTGCTGCTGCTCTGATAACAGTGCGCACACACACACAAACACAAATCCATTCAATTTAGACAAAATTTTGCTTCATCTTCACACTGTTTGGTGAATGAAAGTCATGATAGAAATATAACTTCTTTTATTGTTTATATTATCAGGCTAGCCAGTGAATAAGTGCATTGATGAACACATGTCAGCATGAGGATATCATGAGGAATTTGTCACCGTGCTGATTCGGCCCTGACAACAAACAGCCAACCAAGATTTTAGATTACAGCAAATAAACTTAACTCAAAAAATAAAGTAGTATTTCATCTTTTTTTTTTTAAACAGGCTTTTAAACATTTTCTCGTTTAAAAGCCTGTTTATTTCAAATGGTGCCACATTTATTCGGAAAATGCATTGGTGGGATGAGCTGCAGAGCTGAGGATGTGGGTTGTGCTAATTAAAACCTTTAAAAATCTTCTCAGCTAATGTCAAACAGCTTATTCTGAGCATAAATTGTGTTTAGTGTTGTTTACTGGATTGGATGATTAAAATATGAACAAGCAAGACATACTGCAAATTTACCAATTTATATATTAAACAAAGAGGCCACACCAGTGGCAAAACAAAACACGACCACAACAACCTGGCACCTCCTCCTTTAGCTGATTACCAGTTTGGTCACACACTGCTATGAGATAGCAACCCATTCTTCAACCAGTATTTGTTGCAAATCAACCAGTGTGGTAGTGCTGGTTATTATGGCATTATAATCAGGTGTCAATCAGACAGCTGACTGTCAGCACTAAGGGTACTAAAAGCTCAAACAAAAATTAAATAGCAGAATAAACTGGAAAAAATAAAAAGGGAAACGTACAGCCTTTTCTAATAGTATAAGACTTATTGCAAGATGCCTGGTTACAACATAGACATCATCCATCAAATATAAATTTCCTTATTGTGCTACATTTATAATCTGAAACTGGATAATGATAATAGAAGTGGTAATCTGCACATTTATGTTTGCTTTAGCTGTTTGTACTGTGATAAGACACATGAATCCTTTAGTGAATTCTGACATTTTTACCAAATCTATAAACATGTCATATGTTGCACATCACTCAAACACATTACTTTCCAAATCTGCCAAGGTCAATCCAGGGAGAGCACTTCAAAATGCAATAAACTCTGTAAAGGGCAGAAAGGTAACCCCCTCTAATCAGAGTAGTTTGCTTAGTACTGCTCCTGACACTGTTAACGGGAAGGTTTTCCATCTCAGAAAAACACCCAGTGGTGCCACAGCTTCTTTAAAATCCCGTCTCGCCCTGTCTCTGTGCTACACTTTGCCTTTGCAGCTCCTGCTACAGTGCACTTCCACTTTATAGCATTTTCCAACTAATGGAGGTAGCTCAAGTTAGGCTTAAAGCTGGAGGTGAAATTACACTTCAAAAAAAGTATCCAGTTACTTGACTCTGGCTTCGAAACTGCTAAAGATTGTGTCACCTGATTCCAAGCCCTAAGAGATGGCCTAAGTCTACACAAGTTCAATGCTAGAATGTACGCAACAAAAAATACAAGTATCCAAAAAGACTCCCGATGTTCCCTTATATCGCTGTGGCCAGATTGTTGGAAGTATTTTGGAATGAGGACATCTGGACCACTGATGAAGAGAGGAACTAGCAACACATTTACCATAAGAGTAACAGCACACAGATACACAGAACACACACACACACACACACAAAGACAAAACACTGAAGCTTTTCTTAAAACATAGCCCACACAGAGAAATAAGATGTTATGTTTCATTTTCTCCTGTCATTAGTGGAGCGTGGAGGCAATATACTGCACACAGTGTGTCGACCATCATAAGCCGCCTCGGACATGAAGACCATGAGCCTCCTCACTGTGCTGAAGGCTTGTTCAGCAGAGCAAGCAGTGTGTCTGTCTACTTTCTGCAGCTCATTATTGAGTGGTAACACAGACAACAGCTGAGACCAAGAAGCTCAACACAGCTACGTACGCATATCGGTAGGGCACACATACATGGTTATATTCCTTAAAGCAGACAAGCCAGTGCCCAAGGAGCAGCCTGTCACAAACACACAGCTATATGAGTGAAGCCATGACAACAAGCACTGACCTATATTTTCATTAACACAGGAAGCAGTGTGACAAACTGAGTCCCACTGGCGTCCTCCTTTAGCTGGCTGAAAAAATCCACACACTCATCATTACAGCACCCGCACTGAGGCCTGCAGCTTTGAAACAACTGAGCCATTTAATGGTCTCTTCTGGGCATCTGAGAAACTCTTTCTGTGCCATGCAGAGAAGCAATCATCTGACTGATCAGCCTCAGGAAACTGTGGGCTGTGACAGAGTGAGAAATCAGAATTCATGGCAGCAAAACAGCAAATGCCAAACATGTGATTATCAGAAGCAATATGTGAGAAAGTCTTGTCAATTAAAGTGTGGCCTCCACTATCTTACATCAGAGAGGAACATTATAAAAAATAAATAAATAAATAAATAAAAAAAAAGCAAAAGGTGTGAAACCCAAGTGAGCATTACGTCATGATTTCCTTTTTGGTAATCAGTGAAAAATCTTTTCTCAGTCTGGCTAATTTGGCAAAGTCCTGGTGAATAAAATAAATTTATGTTTTAGGCTACACTGCAACGACACCAGCAGACAGTTTCACTTCAGCAGTCTCATGCTCCTGCAGTCTCAGGCTGCTGAAATCTTGACAGCTTTGGACACATTCATGAAAAAAGCTGCAAGTGGCTGGGGGCGCACGAGTCTGCCAAAAACAAGAAGCCGACAGCTGGCAAGGTGTTTCAGCATCTCATCTTTTCAGCCTTAAATCTGAACAGAGTTCAGCTTAATCTACCCGAGTATATTTTTCTACCTTTCAAATCTCTAACAGCCTAAAAACATGCATGTTATTGTTATTGGTGAGTCTAAATTCTTTCACTGTGTGCATGGTTGATCCTCTCTGTGGCTTGTCCAAGTTGTACCCCCACTCTGCCTAAAAGTTGCTGGGACAGGCTCCAACCTCCCCGTGACCCTGCACTGGGATAAGTGGCTATAGACAAAGGATGGATGGATGATGTTTCACATTAAAGTGTTCAGTTAAATTTCCCAGAAAGTAATAAATGGTTGTAAAGTGTGCCTTAATGACACCACTCTTTAAATGAAAATATAACTGAAACTGAGCATGCAGATATTTTGTGCTGTTTATATGTCCTGGGTTTTTATCGCTGTGTAGTACATTAAATGTAAAATAAGTGCACTAATACAGACACAGTTTATGTATTATATCCGCAGTTATGCATTAATGCAATATATATAGCACACTGAATGAGGTCTGTGAGGATATACTTGCTGTGTACGCTTGTATACACAGCAACACTTTGCAACATCTGAAAGCATGCTGCGGCCAAAACATTCAATACTGGAGGTTACCAGTAGGTGGCAGTACACAGGACTAGGACTCTGAACTAGTGAAAAGGTCAATACGTCGCTATTACCAATCTGTTGCTTCCTGTTAGACATGTGTGTTTGTCATTGTGCAACGGAGAGGAACAATTATAAAGATTCCAAGAGTTGCGAACAAGGTCTGAGGTGCTCTTCAAAACTATCTGCCATTGTGCCTACCTCCAATCTGATGTTCACGCTCTTGTTTGCATGAGTGTTTCCAGCAGTCAAGTCAATACTGCAACTCATGCATGCAATACGTTACCGTGAGTAATGTAATGTTGGCGCTGTATGCCATGTTATGCCATTACCATGCATATTATACATACTACATTACAGTACAAAATACCCCTTCAAATCAGTTCAAATAAAGGCATCCGGGACAGTGTGATTAAGGAGAAGGTTCACACAGCAAAGGTTTGCATCTAATAAAAGTGTGAGGACCCATGTAACAAATGGCATTACTGTGACATAAAACAGAAGCAGAATTAATGCACCATGAAAAGAGGAAACACTTTGCAATCCGATGATGAAATACGATGTTTACCATCCAGCACGCATTGTACTGGTTATTTGGCATGTGACAACACAATAAATATTGAGAATTCCCATCACTCATAATAAATATAGTTAGCAGGAAAAATATATTAAATATTAATAAAAGGCATCTGCCAAAAGAGTGGAAACGGGATATTCTCGTACCTTGTATCCGGGGCCGAGCTGATGAATGGCGAAGATCTGAGCCGGATTGAGAGCTTCACTGAAAACATAAATAGCTCCCAGCTGACCACAAAACACCCTGTTGGCATCTGCTGTCTCTGATGAACCCAGAAAACACTTGTCATAGCTCTGGAAAATAATAAAAAAAAACATTTTCATTAGCTCCACTGAAGAAAAAAGTGTTTATATTATGTTGATCTTTACGTTAAAACTCATCAAAAATGTTAATTATCTGTCTATTTTCCCTTTCAAATAAAATTTAAAAAAAAAAAAAAAGGAATTTCTGATGGTGAACAAAAACTTGATTTTTTTTCTTTTTTCAGTTTATTTTATTCTGTTTCATTTTTTCTGCCATATTATGCTACTTTTTTCCCTTACCACTCATCTTTCAGGAACTCATCCCAATAATACACTGTATTATTAATCCTAAACCACAATACCACATGTCCTCCTCTAGTCTTTAAAAATATGGATGTGTTTTATTTTCTACCTTCCAAAAAAAAAAAAAAAAAAGATAGCATCAATGCATTTTAAGAGACCTATTATTTCACCTCTCACAAGTCTTTTGATCAGCTGCACAAACTACATTCAGGAATAAAACACTTGACCTTAAGGCAAGAATAATATCAGCTCTTGATAACTACAATAAAGCCAAGAGCCAACAGGAAAAGAAGAGCTGCGAAAGCTGCACTGCCGCTGTGAGACAAGCTACCTGTCCTTTGCTAAATGGAAAAGTTGGAAGTTTTAGTTTGTACGAGTTGTGCTGGAAAGTGGCCCAAGGGCAAGTCTGCCCCAGCTGACAATGCAGAGGGCAAACCTCAAACACTGGCCAAGATCACAACAGGTGGTAAGTATGAAGTCGAGCCAGACCGATACTGGATTTCTGTGACCACCTCAGATGCACTTGCTTGAAAATTAGAGATGATATATAGAAAAATAATTCTTTAGCAGCCATTGAACAAATTAGGAAACAAGAAGCCCTTGTTGCCAATAAGCTTCATATTCATTATTAAGACAGCATTAGTGTCCTTACATCATTAGTGTTGACATGCCAGGCCATATCACCATAGGAGACCAGTTGACCGTTGACGTAGCAACGGATCTCAGAGTTCCTCCAGCGGTTGTAGATATGAACGATGCTGATCATGTACCACTGAAAAAATAACACAAAAACACACTCAGAGATAAGTCCAATGCAATAATCCACTACATTACAGACACAATAAATGATCGTCTTCCCTTTAAGTTCTGAATGTTTTTCCTCAAATGTCTTTTACTTTAGATTAATTTATTGTTTGTAAAGATTTCTGCATTTTAAACTGTTATTCTGTTTGCTCATTGTTTAAAATGTATTATTTCGCTTTGCGTGCAACATTATATTAACAAAACTACTATTAAAAGAACTTAAAAGGCTGATGTTTGCACAGTAGTATTTATTATAAATAACCAAAATATATCGGAGAATACTGACACAACAATTTTACACCCTGCTGTGCAGTGATTCATTTCAGATTTTTGCTAATTGTTTACTTGGAGATCATTTTTGCTCCGTACAGATAACATCTGTGTCTTCTGTCTAACATCAAAACACTCTATGACCGTTTTACCAAACGTAAACAGTTACAATGTTTTGGACTTGTTTACTTCCTGGAGGAGAAACTGGAATGGAGACTTCACAGGGAGGGGGACAATTTCCACAATTCATACATTGCTGGAAAGAAGAGCACAGTACATGTGCACGCAAGCATTCGTTCTCTATCCTACACACACACATTAACCTAAGCACACGGCCGAAAAAATGCTGTGAGACATGGTGACTTAGAGACTGATCAAATAAAACCACTGGGAACTTTGTTAGGCAATGGAGAGATTCTACTGGGTCAGCAAATACTGTGGAAGGCCATCTTATCAAGAGAATGTGTTTGTTTACTTGAGCATGCATGTGTGGGTGTGTGTGGGTGTGTTTGTGTGCGCGCAGGACGGCAACAAAATGCTGACAGAGCGATAGAAGAGGAAGTGCACACGCCTTAATTGACAGACCTTATCCACACTCATCAACATTCCCGGCGAGTCCAGCGTAAGATAAAAGACAGCAGCAGCACACTCCTGATGCTGTCTCATCTAACAAGTGGCAAAGGATTTCCTGGCTCTGTGTGTGTGTGTGTGTGTGCGTGCGTGTGTGTGTGTGTGTGTGTGTGTGTTCTTACCTTGCGAGGTTGAAAATCATATTTCACACAGTGCTGAAAGCCTTTTCCTTTTGACTTCAATGATGTCACAATGAGACAGTTTCCCACAAAGTGAGCAGAGTAGCCAATTCCTTTACTGGTGCGAAAACTTGGGAGAAATCAGAAAAAGGTCTTCTTAGTCACTCATCGGATGGTGTGACATTTTGATTTCTGTACAACGAAATTGCAAGTCAAGCCTTTCCTGTTTTACAATTTAAAAAAAAAAAAAGGCAGTCAATTGTTTTATTGATGAATTTATTCTAAAGGAAATCCAGTTTATGGGTTTACAAGCGAGGCCCTTTCACAACTGTATGTCACGTTGTTTAAGCCATCTTCTCTCCATTTTTCCTTTCAAAAATATTCTTTCAACACTTGAAACATCTACATAAAACAGTCAAAAGGTGCCAAAGGATCACACACAGCAAAATCCCAGTAGATATAAATCCCTCTTAAGTGAATCCCTGATGTACATTAGGAGGGTGTAAATGTGTGTTATCATGGTCTTGATGCAGCTGCAGAGGCCAATATCAGACCTGCAGCTTGAGTAACAGCTGCATCTGGGGGAGGATGATAAGACCTGAGCTAGAAAACAGGAGGATGCCCTCTCTCTCGCACCTTACTTACCGTCACAACCTGACAAACCGTTACTAAGGAAACAAGATTACATCCTCACACTTTACATGATTAGAGCTCATCTCTGCGACAATATCTCAAACGTGTACGCTTCCATATTATCCTTCCTTCTGGAGATGAGCTCCCCGATTCTGTCGGTAATGAGTCTTTGACTGTGTTAGGGAGGAGAGGTGAACGGAGGACGCCTCTAGTTAGCGTCACAGAGTGAAGAGGTGGAGGGAAGGAGTCCAGCAGTGGAGTAAAGGAGTTCAATTAAATAAAAGGTCAAAGCTAATGAAGCTTTACACCGGCTAACGGCTTGCACTTACAACACTAACAGTGAGGCCAGCAAGGTCCAGAGCTATACAGCCAATGGAGGCATTCACCAAACCGTACTCTCATAATGGAGTGTTTTGACATTTAAAGTTTTGTTCAGATTCAGTTATCTGTTTATCTACTAACCTACTCATTTCTGAACATTTATTATTCAGAAATTTTTTTTGCTCACTTTCCTCTACCAGACAGAATATATATCTTGACATTTTAGGGAAAATAAGCAGGCAGAAAATAATTTATGTATATTTATGCTCCACACATTGGCAAACTCATTTTACTGCAACTGCAGTTGTTCACCAGTAATGTTCAGCGTGGATAAAACATAAACAGGCCAAAAGTCCGAAGCCAGTTAAGTGCTTTCTCATGCTGTGAGTAAGCACAGCGCGCTCTGCTTAATGCGTCATCTGGGTTCACCTTGGTTAGTTTCTTATTCTGTCCGCAAGACATCTTGCCATACACCAGGAACAGGCTTGAGGTTGCTTTAATCTGCTGTGTGCTTTGTTTTACTTAGATCAATAGAAACAACAGAAGGAATTTTGTATAAAAAGAGTCCAACGTCACTCTTTTTGTCTTTCTAGTTAAAAGTGACTTAAAGCTGAGATGAAGCTTGCTTTCACTTGAGACTTCAAAAAAACTTTTTTCTAAAGATATAAAATAAACTTTTATTTGTTATAACTGACTGAAACCAAAACCTGATATAAACTATATAACTTTATAAAAAATATTTTTTCAGCTGAACTTTAGTAATTGTGCATTACAAAGAAATATTTACGGAGGGGTGATTAAATAATGAAATCAACTAAATGAATCTGCTGAAATACTTTGGTTTTGTTTGTTTGTTTGTTTTTCAGCACGTGTTACTAGGGCTTTGATTGAATTACAGTGCAGATAAATGACGAACTACTTACCAGTAAAGGTATGGTTTGTCTTTATCCACATTGATGTTGTTGAGTGGATCCTGTCTGAACCAAGTGTTGATAGTGAATCCATTCTGGTACGGCCATTTAGCAATTGGTGGCAACGCAATAGCCTGGCGGGGGGGTAAATACAACATTATAGCAGCCTACACTATGGTAAAAAGCAATAAATATGTCAGTCACTAAGCGATTTCTTCCTATTCAACATAAAACTCTTCCTCGGGTGCAGTGAAGATGAAGATGCGCTAAAGAGTGGCATGAAGGACTATAAAGAATAAATTTGTGTAATTTGTAGATAATGGGGTTCAGATGTGTGTGTGATGATTAGTCTCACCGCAGCACTGCGTCCTGGAAAATTGAAGAAGGTATCAGGACCGTGTCTCTGAGGCATCTGGTTCAACACTGACAAAAGCTTAATGGCATGTCTCGGCTAGAGGAAAAACAAGACAGACAGCAGTTACCATTATTACCATCTGAAAGATACAACCTATCACACAGAGAGAACAATGACCCTCTGTAAATAAATAAACTCTCTCACACACACACACAAAACACATATAAATATATATAAACATAAATATATAAATATTTATATATATATGCACATATATACATATATATATATATACACATATATTTATGTACACATATATAAGTGCGACCACAAGCACACTGGATCAATGTCTTCAATCTTCTCTACCCTCCACAACAACCCCTCAATACCATGGTGACCCTTAATCAATCTGTCTCCAGGGAGCTGCTGGGAGACGAGGAATTGGAATGGACAGGGAAATAGGGGCGAGGTGGATGGGCTGATGATGGTTATTGGATAGAGGAGGAAGGATAGTTGAGGGTATGGAACGTTGATCAGTAACCAGAGGTTGGGTTGTACTGGTGCCTGAGTGGAAGAAAATTGATGAGAATGGACCAGGTTATTGACTAACATCGAACACTCTACACCTCACTAACTCCACACAGAAAAGACGCCGGAGGTGAAGCGTAATAGCCTGACATTGCCTGATCAGGTCATATGACCATTCAGAGAAATACTTTTGGGTTTTTTTTTTTCCTAGGAAGAGGACATTCCCCCAAACATCTTTACAAGAAATCTGTAAATATACTGAACTAAATAACACAGAGCTAAGCATTTCATGGGGACTTTCACCTCATTAAAACAATATTTAATCCGCACAATTCAGGTTTAAAGCATGAGGTAACATCACTAAGAGACTGCTAACTGAGGTAATCAGTAAACTACAAGGAGTAGCTGAGATTAGAACAGCAGAGAAAAAAGCTGAGTTGGCACTAATCACTTCCAACACGCAGCTCTAAACTCATCTCAGGCTCACTACTTTCACTTCATAACCAAGCAAATGACTGCAAAAACAAATTTAAATGGATAATCCAAATAAGTATCAAAGCAAGTATGAATTTTCAGCAAGAAAGTCTAAAGCAGTCAAGTTTATGAGGGTTTTTTTTTTTTTTTAAATCAGTGTTTCAATGATAAACAAAAGCTTAAGAAAACTATTGTCCAATCATATGCAAATTGTCTCAAGCATGTCTGTTTAAAATAAGCACAGCCAAAGAAAAAGCCTACTTAGCAACCACGGATAACAAAGGTTTGTTTGGCTGACTGTACAAAGGAGGAGAGTTTGAGGTGAGATGTGGTGGCGAAATAGCCTGTCAAAGAGGAAAAAGACAAAAAAACAGGAGACCTTGAGCTACACATTTAGCCCAGTGGAGCTGCTCTGTGGTAAGTAATGGAAAATGGTGGTTACATGTATTGCGAGTCTGAGTAAATTAAACTGCATTGACTGTTTCACCTTCACACCTGATCAGACTGTCACTGCTTTTACCGTCAAACTTCTACTGCTCTAACAACAGTAACACAGTCTATTCTGTGTTGTATTAATAAAAGCAATTAAAAGGAAAAAAATCACAAAATTCCACGTTTCAATATCAGCTCACAAACCAATCCAAACGTAAACACACACACATCCACACACGCACACATCCTCTATTAATCAGGTCTGTAAGCACAATTGTCCTACAACATGACACCAAGATTAATGACACCACAATTAATCTCATATGCAATGAATTCATCCTCTGCCTCAATTAGTTGTGAAAAATACTAGCTTATCAGAAACGGCAACAAACCTCATTATTAAAAACAAACAATAACACTAAATCCCCAGACATTAAAACTGCTGAAATAATAAAACAATTGTCACAAAAGATATTTTTGTGTAATTAAACTAGGACGAGGAAGTTTTGACATAATAATATGTTGGTGTGCTGCAGAGAAAATCTAAATAGCTACTAGCGAATATCACTGAGAGGCTGCAATCATTTGGAGATTCTCTCATATCTATCTTCTTCCACCTGAGCCAACAGCGGGGATTCAGGCGAAGCTACTATCACAACTGGAGCTAATCAGACATTTGTTATCTTTTTTATTAATTAATTTCATACGGTAAGTCAGTGACGTCAGAGAAGCTCCAAAGATGTGTCAAAAAATAAATGATACTATATAAAATAAAATGTAATCAATATAAAACTAAAGTCCATAAGAAAGAATGTAGTTCTCACAGAGAGCACTGCCATTGCCTTTTTAACTAATCTCCATCAGACACTTTTACACTTCCATTATGTCTTCCTAGAGGCCAGTTTGGCCTGTTTCATTTCTAACTCATCTCTGACAAAACAGAGTAATTGTGTGTAATTGCTCGAGAGAAGCCTTTTTGAAGGTCGGTCTTACACAAGACAAAAGCTCCAAAAATCTGATTTGGACAGGAAATGACATATTTTGCAGCAACAGGCAGTATGGAAGACATAGTTATGTGTCCAACAGATGAACCTATGCTGTAAAACTGCTGCAATATCATTACGACTTGCAGATAAGCATGGCATCGGCTGCTTAATGTTTGTTAGCCAGCTCTAGCAAAACACCAACAGATCAACAGTAGAGGTGTACCTTAAGTTGAAGCATCACTGAATACAAAGCCAATCAGAAATTGTTATCACTTCCATCAGTGTGTTTTTAAGTCGCCACTAACTTACCCAGATGCCGTTGTCTCCTCTCAGCATACTGAAGAGCAGCTTCAGCTCCTTCACTGTGATGCTGTAGCTGGCCATGACTCCTAGCATGTCCACTAAGAGGTCTGAGAAAAACACACAGCGAGGGAGTGTAAGACCACAGAGACAAGCATGTTTGTGGCTCGGTGTTTGGAAAGCCCTCTTCTGACATTTCTTTGATAACATGTGATAAGACAAAGTTGACTTGTATGCTGTGAGTGTTGGGCAATTTATCATTTAGTGCAGTCAACGTTCCAGTGTGCTGCCTCCAGATTCTCAGACCTACTCCACTGTATCCAAAACACACACACTACCTTGAATCTCAAGCAGAATTGCTGCGCACAGCATGACTCAATACAGCAGATGTGTAGAATTTTAATGGTGCTTAATTATGAATTCACTTTAATGCATAAGGTGATAGGAGGCCGTTCAACACACTTTGGTACTAAATGCTTTTTTTTATGAATGCAGATTTATTTGTATCTGTATCTAAAAAAAACAATGTTTCCTTTTCCCTCAGCTTCATGTTTACTCTGACTGAAATTAATAGTAAGTTACATTCACAAATATAAGCATGTCAGTGCCACGTTGTATACAATTGTCCTGCTCTGCTGACTTTCACTTTATACAAACACATCACAGCACTGTGAATGTTTAAGATATGCAGCACAGTTCTCTTGGATTGAGGCAAACTACTTAAAGAGACTCTTCTTCCCCGTGTTAGCCCGGTTGGATATGAATAGTCCCCCAACAATAATTCATTAGGCAGAGCCCAGCAACAGGGAATAAAGGAGAAGGCTAGTTCACTGAGGTGCTTGGAATGAGAAGAAAATGCAATGAATAATGTCCCAGATTCAAAAGCCCCTGGCTCTGTTTTTTTTTTTTTTTTTTTTTTTTTTTTTGTACGATCAATCAATGTAGGTCATTTTAAATAGTTTTAGGAAAGAGTCAGAATCATGGTTCAGAAAGGGAGACCGTGTAAATTGATTTAATAGGAGTACACCCTGCTGTGTTGAGGACTAATAAGTCAAAGTAGTTATAAAGCACAATATCCTGCAGCAAGAGGTCGGACATAGAGGACGGGGGGGGCATATGTGCGCCGAGGCATCAATAAAGAGAATTCAAGGTCAACATGATCGTGCAAAGAGACGACTGTTCTACAATCAAACCCTGACAGTGCACACAGAAAGACGGTGAGATCATTAGTCTACGTTTGTTGCAATTGAGAGTTCTTATTGATGTTTCAGAACGCGCGTGCGGGCGTAGATGCACAGAGAGAATAAAAATAAGTCTGTGGTGGGCTGCAAGCTTTTTTTAAACCACTGACTCTGACAAGTGGACAGAAGTTCAATCCAGAATAGTTGCAACAAACAGAAATCTTCGTTGTGCATACAACATACTCTTAAGATGCTGTTTTAGTTTTTTGTTTGTTTTGGTTTGTTTTATTTCTTTTTAATTAAATATGGCATAGGAATTTGACTCCACCTTTCACATACACACTCCTACATACATAGGAGTCGCTCAAGCTTTTGTTTTAATTTCATTAACCTTTGCATGAGAATCCTCTTTGCCTACCTAGAAACTATTGTTTTTACATACTGTTCTACCTAATGTAGCGCACCTAAAATTACTTCAACAAAAACCTCATTGGTCATTAAATATTTAATTCAAAACATGTAAACAAATACTGTTTTATGGGTAATTAACAATGAACTGATGTTAAAGAGTAAACAATCGAAAATTTATCTCGGTACAGCTATCTAGATGTGTTATTATAGCTCAGCAGTAACGCCATCACCCAACATTACAGATAATTACATGTGATGTGACAGGATGTCCACATGTATCTCTGTTAGTCACATTATTAGCTATCCCTGTACCTCTCCTTGTCATCTTCCACACACTGTAGTCAAATCCATCACAACAGCTAACTTGATTGTTTACTTCCTGACACTGGCTGGTCCTAAATTTGGAACGGTCCTTTGTCTTTATTATTACAGTAAGGCATTGCATTGTTTAGGTAGCATGATCTCAGTAGGTTTTTAAAAAGTGTGCTCACTATAAATAGTTGCTGTGACATTTTTTTTCCCCAAAAAGTCATTCACTGGAGCAACAAAAACCCTTTCCTTTGCTGCATGATTGTGAATATACTTTGTGTTTTTGTCCATTAAGACAGGAGAGGCCAGTGTGTGAGTGTGTGTGTATGAGTTGGTAGATTAAAAGACTGAAAAGCTAAACTGAATCAAACTAAAGAATTAGGGATAATGCTACTATTTAGGTTAGTAAAACAAATCATAAAATAAATGTTAATGGATGCTCAAATAAACTTATACAGTTATATTTTCACCATGTGCACGAGGGCGTATTTAGTGCTTTATTTAAAATCACTTCACAAAACACTCAATAAGGGGTGTGTAAAGAAATCTGATTTAATGCATTTCCAGACTGGTTTAAAACTGGAAAAATATAAAGGATCTGAACATGTTGTCCATGTAAAGTCTTGCAAAATATTAACATGTTAACCCTTTAGGTGCCAGAGATTAAATTAAAAAAAATGCTACAATTTGATATCAAATTCAAAGCAGCTGTAGTTTGGTAGTGATAAGAGATTAACACACAGTAAATGGGGAAAAATTATGAATATGTACCTAAGTTTGTACTGAGAGTAAATTTACTGATCTCTTTTGCATACTGAAATAGAATCAACAGTGTTTTATGTGCGCGCTCCCTGTAATTCGCTCCGTTTCACTGACGCATGAACACATCTTCATCAGATCAGGACAGCGTCTTTTAAACTAGATATTCCTCATAAACTTTGAATAAACATCCTTTATCTCTTTTGCTTCCTGCTCTAAGCTGATCAAAGCTTTTCAGTTTGCTACTTGTGTGTGAGCTACATGGGCGAGCAAGATGTTAAGAGAGGACAGTAAGTAGTTTGCAGAAGTACCCACATTATTTTGAATTTTCTAAATAAAACTCAGCTCGGGTTTTAACTGTGTGTCCATAATGGTGAATAACGTCTAAAGACAAACTGCAAACTAATTACAGCTTCACACCTAAAACAACAGCTAGCTAACCAGGCTAAGGCTTTTTATCTGAAGGAAATTAATACATTTGTAACTGGTTATATGAAAAAGGAGATGCCATTGACATCAGCTGTAGAGTCACTATCTATCTGTAAGATAGATGCCGTCTCTACGACTCTATGGTTTAATGTATCATGCCCGACTCTCTTGCTTTTATTCTGTTCTTTTTGGGTTTGTTTTACAGTTATTGATAAAATGGTATAAAGAAGGAAATGTGTCATTTCTTTTATTGGCCAAGAATTTTAGATTGTGTACCAAAACCGAGTCAGTACTTTCAACTGATTTGGGAACAAAGTGCATAACAAAGAGAAAGGTGGTGTTTATGCACAGAGATACTTTATTAATTACTTTTGTCAGCAGGTAAATTACTAATGTAAATAGTTTTATTTTGAAATAATTAATCCTGAAATCCTTAGTTTCTTTGAAAATACAGTAACCTAACACTGACTGCAAAACTACTAGAGATTACTAAATCAATCATTCCTCAAATGATTCTGCGTCATACAAATACAACATAAAGTAATCAGAAAAATATTAAAATTTGACCTCATTTTCTTTTTTGTGTGTGTCTTCATTTGATTCATTTTTGTTATCTGGCTGTGTGTCCATGTCTCACCTGCGATCATGTCGTCCACAGAACTCATTTTGAGCAGAACCTGCTGGATGAGGCCGACCTCGGTGCTGGTTTGCAGGTTGCGCACACTCTTGCGCAGTATGGCTGTAAACATGCTCCAGATCTCAGCCTGGCACGTCACCTCGCAGTGGGACAGCAGCTCCACCATGCAGCCGATGCTCTCCGCCTCCTGGATGATGAAGTTCATCTCCAGGTCAAACTCGCCGCCCACCAGCTGGGGGAGGGTGATGGAAGCAGTAGGAAGAGGAGGAGTATGGAAGGACAGCAGATATTGATGGAGAAGGTGGGAAAATGGAGAAGGGAAAAAGAGAGAAAGGAAATACAGGATGATTTAGCGAAGCGTTTAACCTTTTGTCTTCAGGAGAGGTAAGCCTTGCTTCTGATGGATGTTGATTGTGGTTAGGAAAGCATTTCTTTTGCTGAGGGCCAAACATACTGCAACAAACAAACGTCCTTCATCTGGACACACACACACACACACACACACACACACACACACACACACACACACACACACACACACACATTCCCCTCTTCTCCTTTTTCTATAATGTAAGAAGACCACCACTTACTTCTGTGAGCCATAATTATAATCATTGTGCAGCAAGCATAAAAATGGCCCCTTCTAACACCTCACACACACACATACACACACACACATCACAGTAGCAGGCAGTCACATACAGATTCACACATGCAGTGATTAATGCATGTTTCAGGCCCAGTCCTCTCAGATGGCATTAGTCAGATGATACCACACTTTTCAAATCGAGTGCAAATGTTCTGTCTCTTAATGGCTGAAGCACTATAATTACTTGTGAAAGTACAGCTTTCCTATGACTATGACTGTGTTTCACATTCACTCGTACACGAACACGAGCTTCCCCACACAGCTTGTCCTCGGCCTACTACACTGTCCAGGAAATGGTAACCATGGTTACCAGCAAGCTTAGAGACCACCAGCGAGGTTATTAAATCAGATGGAACAGAAACATGCAATAGATTCGGAGAAGCTAGCGAGACACAGACCCTGATAAACACTAGGACAGCTGTACCGGTGGTTTTTTTTCACAAAATGGGAAAATCTAAAAACAATCTGTGTGAAAATGAGATGAGTAAAGCGTAACTGCTGACTACCTGCATTATGAAGAGTCAGTTTATTCCTGATGATGGTTTTAATTTAACCCTGTAAAGCCAAACGTATCAAATTTTGTACATATAGCTTCCAAGACACTTTGAATTACTTTATGGTAGAAACTTCTCTCAAAACCCTGTTCTTCATCACATGATCCTGCGGTCCCGCACTCTGGATTATACCAGAAAGCAGAAGACTACACTACAATAACTTTAACCTGTCACATGGTAATTAATGGCAAAAATACCAAAATATATCTTGGTAATATTTTTTTTCAGATTTGTTCAAGGGCCCAATAAAGAGTTTGGATTGAAAAAAAAACAAAAAAAACTGACTTTCCTCCCCAGTTGTTCTTAGACTGGGCTTTAAAAGGATAAATGATTTTTAAGAGACTTTAAAGAGTATTTATTTTTTTAAAAATATTTTCAATTATGATTTATGAAACCACCATGTTGCCATAAGAGAGAATTTTGTGGTAAATGTACAACGATATTTATTTGATTTAAATAAAAATTAAAAAAAACATTCCCAATATGAGATTAAAACACTGTATTCAGTAGCAATCAAAGACAGTCTTGGGGTATTAAACATACTGTGTGACAAATAGTTTTTCTTTGCTGGTGTATGCTTTGGCTAAATATGGACTTCATGTAACATTATGATCCACTTATACATTTCATACATTTCATATAATCCTGGTTATCATGTCAGGCTTTTGTTTCGTATGAAATTGTTTTTCTCCCATTAACTATTTTTGTTTTGTGTTTTATCCATTAAACATTTTGTTTTATGCTTGAAGCTTAAAATAAAGGATTCTCTTACTGGTAATTATAAGCGTTTACAGTTGCAGGTTGTAGCTGCACCCAAACCTGTGGGATATTTTTCATGTCCTGTATGAACAACAAGTAGGGACTTGTCATTTGAAGGTGAAGAGCTAAGCGCCCATCAAAAAGGTTAGTATGGCTAGATAAGGATCAGGCCATTTCTTTTTACATTAGCCACCGCTCTATCTTCCCGTTGCACCTCACTCACCCTTGTTTGTCTTTGATTGTCGACATGTTATGTCCCGTATCTTCCTGACCAGACCTTCGTGTACATTGTCTTCATATGAGGAGAATTCAAAGTGGATCCCATCACTTTTTGACATTTTAAAACCAAACAACTTAGGATTACAAATATATATCTCCTTAAGTGTGATTATTCATGATTAGTATAATTATCTATCAATAAAGCACAAATACATTGTCAGAAACTAACATTTGAATAATGCCACCCTGCTGTACATGCCAATAAAATCCACGGAGCAGCCTTCAGAAGATCATAGTTTATCTTTCTGACATTAAATCATAGATGAGCCCAAATTTACTTCAATTACATGATGGTAGAGGCTTTTCTGTTCCCCAAATTCTTTCATTCCTGAAGTTTTTAATCCCTGCAATCTATAAATCAATGCCACCCTGGCTGCAAGGCAATCCATTACTAGGAGTAATATTTCAGTGTAACCTCAGTTTCGATACTCAAGTCAATCAAACACGGAATTCCATCTTCTTTTTTTCTTGATCTGCCAATCTAAAGAGACAAAAATCTGTTCATTTCTTTGGGATGTTTTGTATATTCTAACATTGATTGTTTTATTTCACTATACACAAGATACTGGTCAGGGTTCTCCACGACGCTTTCAGTTCATTAAAAATTTACCCAGACGAAAAAAAAAAGCCACAAGCACATCATCCCTGTGTTTGCATAACTGCACTGGTTTCCCATTAGATTTTGTGTTGATTTTAAAATCTTACAGCTCACTAGTAGTGGGAAAATTGAATCAAAAAACAAAAATCTGGATTTTTGCTTCACAATTTTAAAATTAATTTGTTTTGTTGAAACATTTTTTCAAATAAATAAATAAAAATAATATGTTTTTATTGATCTTTTTACTTGTTTTCTTGGACATTATAGCAGCAGAATGATGATCTGGCTACTGTGTTGTTTTTTTCCTTATTGAAATCAAGAAAGATGACGAGCAAAAAATAAGTTTTATACTTTTTTTTTGTTTTTAATCTACAAAAATCAGCAATATCGAGGAGTCGCAATTTAAATCGAATCGTCACCCAAAAAATCGGAATCGAATGTTGTCACAGCCCTACTGCTCACCTTTAAAGCTCTGTTTCAAAAAAAAAAAGTAGACTTATTGGCCAGTATTTGTCCTTGGTTCCACTGAGATACATAGAAGTTGCACTGTTTGCTATTCTCAGTTGCCAGTTTAAAACAAAGGAAGCTTGAAACATTTAGTGGAATCACTGAACCTTTCTGTCATGTCTCAACACCATTGTTACATTAGGCCAAAACAAGAAAATGAAGCAGCATAAATTAGCAACATGTCTCTGCAGTAACTGGTGACCTGTCCAGGGTGTAGCCTGCCTCTTGCCCAATGATTGCTGGGAAGACTCCAGCTTCCCAGCAACCCTTAATTGGACTAAGTGGTTCAGAAAATGAATGGATAAATTAGCAACATAAGCATTACATGCTGCCCAAAGGACACATATTGTTTTCAGGCTCAGTAAGACCTTGAATATGAACAGACTGGCTTGTAAATTCATTTTTATGTTCCTTATGTTTAAAAAAAAATCACCTTGATTGTTAAAGGTTTTAGACCTCTGCCAGTTTTACATATCTTCCCTCTTCTCCTGCACATCAACCACTTCTCCTTTCCCTTTCATTCTGTCCTTTTGTCTCCACTTTCTCTCTGTCAGTGAAGTCAATTGATCCACAGCACTCTGTGAATGCATTAGCACAGATGAGAGAGAAAGAGGTATGGAATAAAACAAGGAAGAATTTAATTCATCCCACATTGAATTTTCAGCACAGAGGTTCTCAATTACAGAACTCGCTGGGGACAACTGCGTCCTGCTTCATCTATACCACCTGTCCATTTAATACACACCGCTACGGGGGGAAACAGCGAAGATGGCAGTTGTATAAACTTGCTCGCAGACAAGCAGCAGTTTGAACACGAGAACGCACACATCCCAGGAGCATACCTACACATGTACAACACGAGCGTAATTTCTCTTCGCTTACTCTTCCAATCTGGAACATCATAGCGCGATGTGAGGTGTGATGCAAACCACTGCAACAAATTGAGTCTTGTGACAAACAATGCAGCGAAAAAGGAGTGCAAGAGCTACAGATACAGTAGGAGAAAAAAATGCAGGAAGGGCTTGTGCAATTATTATGCAGCTCCAGTGGAAGAAACATAAGGGAAGGTGGTTTAAAACTCTTATGATGCTGCAAAGAAAACAAGCCGACCCTTAAACAGAAGATTTCAAAAAAGAAAAAAAAACAAAACACATCTGTAAACATTCTAATCAAATCTATGCTCGCTATTTCATGTTGCTGCTATAAAAAGAATGGATGCTTGAGCCAGTTCTTTGCTCGAATGGGGCTTTTAATTGATGTATAAACATGCTGCCTAAATAACAATAAGGCTGATAATCCAGACCCTTAGCACACATGAGTGCGCTCAAACAGCATCACCATCATGGACACCAACAAAAGACTACTAATTAGTTTTACGAGGGGGCATGATTCTTGTGCATAAGCACCCATAATCTTCAATCTCTCTTTTCAGCCCGCTCTGCAAAATCTCAATTCAAATCCATATTGGGAAAACCTTCACAAAGGTTCAAGTAATCACATCAGTGAGCATGCACAAGAGCCTTTAACTACCCTGTCACTTACACTACTGGTTAAAAGAAATATAAACACACACAGGCATCCATATTATGCGACATGCCTCGGAATAAAGGAGCCTAGCAGTATCACGCCTTTTCTCCTCTGAGGCACAGATTCTCAATGCTGACCTCAATGTTTTCTTGGCAACTGGATGAAGATGTTTGTTTTGGCAGTATTAAGACAAAGATTGCTCCCCAAGTGTACCACCCGTGCCTGTATGTTCCATTCACACACGCAAACACACACACACAAATACAGAGCGAGAGAAGGAACAAGCAAGGAAAGCAGCTGCTGAGTCAAACAGCTTGTTGTCAACCAGTTGCCAAGGAAGTGACAACCTATTTCCCATGATTGACATTCTGGGGGGTTATTAGAGCATCTGACCAGGTAAACACTGGAGACACAAGCTAGTGCACATGAAGATGAGTTAGCACTTTTTTATTTTTAACATTCAGTTCAGAGTCTTGAGGTTATTGTACTTAACCTTGAGGCAGATTCAGTAGCCGTCTGAAATTCAACAATATCTGCCTCTGGAATCATTTCTGATGACTAATCTCACATTGTAAAGCACTTCCTTGTTTGACAAAAAGCACATGAAACATGTACTTTTTCAACTTACAGTTGTAATTTATACTTACAAATGTGCTGCCTTTTCTCTCTTATTCCCTGTTTCTAAATCTGTCCTGTCCAGTTTTGCAATGCTGCTCATTCAGACCCTGAAGGATGCTGGCACTGAGCTTGGCATCGCTCTGATCGTGTGAGGCAGAGTGGAGGTGAGTGCCAGGACCCATCTTCACACCACAAAGAGCTTATATGAGCAGATTCTACCAGCCAAAACCAGCTCTCGTAAGAGCCTGGTCAAACAAGCCCTCGCTCTGTCTATCTGACCCTTTTTGAGCAGCATTACCGCTCCTGAGCAGGTCCGAGGGTAAATGGCCCAATTAAGTAAAGCGAGTTACAGCCTCTTTACATTTGCAGCTGTAAGATAGAAAATGGATGGCCTGGCTGTGTCAGTCTGGGTAGAGGTGTTTCTGTCATTGCAAACAGGGAGAATTGAATTAAATGAATGCATTGTGCTTTTTTTTAATAAGAAAACAAAATGTCTGCCATGAAACACAACCTTTTAAGAACAGCTTTGAGGTCAGAATCAGAAGAAGAGCTCCTCTAATTTATTATATACCTAAATAATTGGCTATACGATGAACAGTAAATAAATAAATAATTTATCTGGTCGCATTTTGAACAGCTGAATCTCACGATTTTACATCTATTTATGTTATTTCTCAATCACAAATTGAGATTCTTGTGCAACTTCCAGGTCAAATCCCAGGGTGGGATTTTTGTAACATGCACAAAGCACCAAGGCCAGTTTGAATCCAACTGAACATATCATGCAGGAATAATTTAACACACAACCACATTTAGACATAGCTTTCTAATTAAAACTCTGGATTAAAACACTTCCTTTCAACCTTTAATCACAGCTATTCTAAATGTATTCTGAAGGGTAATACATTATTAACAATACTTATTTCATAATAATAAAAAAAATTCTCTCTCAGACCCTCCACAGCCCATTACGAAGTGCTGTGATAACACATCAAACGAGCGATTATGCTGCTGATTACTTTGACTGAGTGTTTAACACCGGATGACTATCGGGGCCAAACCTGGCAAAAAAAAAAAAGACACCTGTTGCTCATTACGGCCATCAGAGATGACAGGTCAGAGAGGAGAGCTGACAGTCAATAGCCACCTCCTCTACCTCTGCACATTCAATTGAGCCTTTAGAATCGGCATCATCAATATACAACTTCAAAGCCCCTGGAAGAGCGCTGGAGAGGTGTGACCACGTCTACGTGTTTGTTTGGTGTGTGTGCATATGAGAGCATGCGTTCGGCTCATTACTCATTTGTGTCCTTTGAGTGAGTCGCAGCCATTCAACCCCCTTTGTGTGCGAAGCGAGAGGAGACGAGAGGCCCATCCAGACATGAGATCACAGATTATACACTTAACGCTTCGCCAAGAGGACTCAACGAAGCGCAGGAGAGCGAGGGGAAGAGCCGGTGATGAAAGAGAAAAAAAAAAAAACAAACAAACAAGAGAATGGACAGCGTAAGCTGCAAAAGAGCAAAGGAGATGATAGTGATGAACAGGAAAGACTGAGTGTAAAATGAAGGAAGGTTGACTGCTTTTCTTATCGGGACGGCAGAGCAATTTTATTGCCAGGAGCTTTACAATGTGCAGTGGAGGGTTTAGTGCTCTGCTGATGACCATAGCAAATCTCTGCAAAGATATGGATTATGCTGGGGCTAAACTGGCCACTAAACACTCCATAATCCACATTCTGCTTTTTGCATGACCTCATTTTTAGTAAACTGCATTGATAAGAGCAGCAGTTAATTTTATCGCCAGCTCAGATTCATATGCAGAGGACAAACTCTGTCTAATCTTGTATCTTATTTCAAAGCTTTACGTTAAATAAACTTCCTTTTATAGAAGTTTAGAATAAGGCTGAATATTTAAGAGAAAAAAAAAATCCAGCTATTGTGGGAATAAGACCAAAACAGATAGTTAACAGATAATAGTTTTGTAGATAATTTAGCAACATTAGTTCCAAATAGGCTATTGCCACATGCTGCTTAATTCATTAGGAGGATCGAAATGTTTTGAACAGCTGATGAAACAAAACAGGCAATATATAAACCAAGGCCTTCAGATCTAAACCATCTTCTTTCCTTGTTTGGTAGATATGTGAGGTTAACTTATCATTAAACATATATGGATTTTGTTCAGACCAAAGTTTTGATGCTTTATGACCTGAAAAGCAAAAGGATTATGTTTTTAAAAAAAAAGTCTCCGTGACAACATAATTAACTAAATAAATAGTTTGGTATACTATTTTCTGCCTCCACGAAACCGCCGTGAATGTTTATGTGACAGAAAGCAGAGCTGCAGAGAAAAAGAGACAAAGTTTGGGGGGGAAAAGGCAGCATGTGTGTCTGTCTCACTGATTGTAATCAGCAATGACATATTGAGTGAAAGCTGCCTCCAGACACATGTGAGGAGGGAAGGAGAGCGGGAAGGGGGGGTAAATCATTGGACTGCATCCCCCGTGGGCCGCTGTACCAGTTGTACCAGTGTATGCACAGATGGCAGGCAAGACAAGACACAACCTCACACTCGTGAAATTCACAGCAATAATGTCATAACCGCACAGCAAAATAAACATTATCAGCAGTGAGTGTATGGAAACATCTAAGTGCTGCTCTGCACGAAGTGTAGTGCTTTTACTTTGGAGTTTGGGGACGGATAGAGAGAAAACTGAATTACACTGCAGCGTCACAGCAGAGTAGTTTCTGGAAGGATGCAGAGGAAGACCGTTTTAACACAGCAAAAATACATGGATGGATGGATATAAGGGTGGTTTAGACCAGCACAAACCAGGCAGGCCACTCTGTGACCTAGATAGCTATTTTGAGTAACAGTAACATTAAATGACACAATCTTGTGTCTTGAGTCTGTGAGACACTCTTCAAAAGGGTGAGGATGAAGATCCCATGAGACAGGTAAGTTCTCCTCAAAGACATGAAAGTAAATAGAGTTGTCAAAATATTCCAACAATTTTTGCAGGAAATGTGCCACGACCACACTGCCTGTACTGCATAGCCGAGAAGTAAACGTTATAAGCACCACTTTTGTTCAGATTACAGTTACATAACAGCTACTTAATACTACACACTGCAATGAAATTTGATTTAAATTACTGCTTTGAAGGCAATAAACAGATTGTTACAGGCATTTATGCTCATCTGTGGGTCGCATAGGAGCATAAAAGACGACAGAAGTACTGGGAAGTGGAAGGTCTATTCTTGCCAAAGATTAACAATAAGTTAGTGCTAGTGATTTAGTGGTGCTTATTTACCAGACTCAGTAGTGGAAAATGAACACTGACAGTTTGTGTAAGTTTACTACCTCAGCTTATAGTTAAACAAGCTGAGGCTGACAACTAGCACGTCAAAGCAAGTAAGCCATCAACGCTTGCTGGCTGTCACATTTTTTGAATAATCATTTCATTGTAATTATTCGAGAGAATTCCAGTCATTTTTTTGATTGTCCAAATTGTTTAAGTCACCTGTACAGAGACATAAACAGCCCATTAATTTTGAAAAACTGAGCTGCTTATTTTGACCATAATGGGGGCAGAAAGCAGTGCTAATACCACTAATCTGTTATGTCATCTTAACATTCACCATCCTACCCAGTTCGCTAATTTGGAATACAAACCACAGTTGCAGGCCCCCTCTGCAACTATCACCACAGCTTTCAAAGTGCCTCATTTAATAACATGATAACTGTGCCGTTTGACTGATTTGGTGTATTGCACAAGAAATGTGGTGATTCAGCACAGTCCAAAACAAGCTAAAGTTACCAGCAAAAAGATATTTGGAAAAACTGCAATCCAATACTTGGATTCAAGCCTCAAACGTTCAAACTTCACATGAAGCTCAAACGTTTCTACTTCACATGAACTGAGCAGATAGCAGACTGGACTGCAACTCAATTAAGATAATGTTTATGAGTTTCCACGCACATCTAGATGGTGTAACTTATTCCATAAGTGCTGTGCTCTGCAAATAAAACACAGCTGGCAAATGAAGAAAAAAAAAAGCAAATAAAGCAGCATCCTTAAAGAAAGATAAACACATCAGAGAACCTTCCTAACCAATACCCGGCAAAATTTAAGCTTACAATTTGAAGGGGAAAATTATGACATGGATCATGTTTCTCTTCCCAAAGTACAAACCAGTAGCCACATCACAACCCCCCTTATTGTTGGAGTGTAATTTTTTGGAACAGAATTACATCACTTCCCTGTCTTTCAGGCAGTGTGCATGGTATCAGAAGCAACAGACTGATCTCCATCCAAGCACTCTCTGTGATAGAGTGAGACTAATGGGCCTGTATAGCACCACCTTTCATCTTCCACCAACACAACACTGGTGGGTGCACTAGACTTTTATAGACATAAGCTATAAGCAAAAATAAAAAAAAGCAGCACAGCCTGTTACTTACCATGTGGCTTGCTTTTTAGAAAGTATTGGCAAATTCAAAAATAATACTAAGCAAACATGTTGCGAATCAGACTATATGAGCTAATATTTGTGTTAATTAACATCATAAATGTGAGTAATAAAGTTCTGTTTACATTACTTCCATCAATCCTTCTACCAATTCAGAGCTTAATTTAGCAAATGTGAAATGTCATCTGTGTATAAATATTGTTACCCACGGGCAGGAAAGGTTTGTTTCCAATCCGCTGGTGGGATCTTGACAAGGGCACTGTGCAGAAAAGGTGACAAATTCCAATCAAGAAACAGCTACTTCCCATCTGGCAAATAAGTGTACGCTATACAGTTTCATCTGATTCAAACCCTGACATTTGTGTTCTCAGTGCCAATAGCAATAGCCTGGGCACATTTTCCATAAAAATAAGCATGAATGCGTGCCTGTAGATACATCAAAGAAAAGCTTTTGTGGCTTCCCATGTAGTGGCTTGTCAGTTTCTGTTAACACTGGTAGACAACAAAGAAAGAACTGAATAAAAAGAGAATACAATACAAAACACCTGCCGCTTTCTCTCAGAGAATGTCTCGAATTCAGCATGCCTTTTCTAACCTCCAACATCTGACTCAAACCCTATCAAATGCAAGAAAAAAAAAAGACATACTGTGTACACTTGCAGACAAGTGTAACAATAGTCACACACCAGACAAAGTCGCCCAAGACACATAGTCACCACTCAAAGGGTAGTAAACCTTTTAAACAATTCACAGTGAAAAGCCTTGTCATTCTTTATCATTTGCACACACACAATCATATTCAGTACGTCACTAACACATTCGTGCTTGCTCACAACAACAGCAGAAATCCATATGAATGAGAATGAGAAAATGTAGTGTCAATAATAGACTATTAATGAGGAGTCGCTTTAAAAGCATGTAATAAGCAAGAAAAAAAAGATGACATTTTCAAAAACCTATTTATTGGAGTTGAAGGAAAATAAGCCTCTAAAATAACCAGGAACAGTGACGATCGGGAGATTAAAAGGAGAAAAGTCGATGGCAAAACAGTGGGGTCGGACATCGTAAATGGTGCAGGAAAAGAATTGTACTGGAGCAGGGATGGTGTGAATATTTGCTCTGTAAGTAAAGCAAAATGACAAATAAATCTGGAAAAACCAACAAATACATGGTCTCATTTCAGCACAGCGGACAGCTCCTGGACTTTCTGCTGACAGTTGCTCTGAAGGGAGAGAAGCTACAAAGGAAACCCCTCGCTTGGGCTTCACAAGTCCCTTACAAGCAGCGAGAGCTGAAGCTTGTTCCTACACTCGTACCAATGATATTTCACAGCACCCACAGTCTGACATCAGTGGGTGACTTCACATTAAAATTCAGAGAAGTGAGAGCTCTGCTGTTTACAGACATCCCAGCAACACGGACTAATACCATCCATAGCTGAGATTTTCATAAGAAAAACTAGGTCAAAGATGCATGCATGTACATACACACTGCAGGGACTGGCGACTGCAGCCAAGTGATCACAAAGCTGACTTCATCCAACTGCAGTTTAAAATGTCTGCCACCTGATTGGCCAAAGAGGCTTAGTAACGAATCTAGCAATAAGCCTTGTCACATGCTACTGGGTCACAAACAAAATAAAATTTTTGCCTTTTTGTTTTGCAGAAAAACCACATGAAACTCCCTCATGAACACACGTGTCCAAAAAGGCTTTGTTTACACACTCACAAAGCTTTATCAGTCACCAAACAAAATGATCTATGCAGTAAAAACTAATGTTAAAGTCATTTTCATTCAGCAGAAGATAATGTAGTTCAAAGCTTGGCAATATCTTTAAAATCTTAACTTTCAACTTTTGTCCAGGTTTGATGCATTGCTGCCATTTGGATATGTTACAAAAATTAAGTTTGAGAAACAGACAAACAAGAACCTGACAGACAATCGATTCGATTTTAGAAGTAATCTGGATTTGTGCCATTCAGTACATTTTTTTAGAACTATGGATTAAATGGAGTTTGATATTTCAATTTAAACTGTATGCAGAGATTCAGTGCATAAAAATTGGATTACATACATTTTGTGGCTGCAAGTATGTGCGTAAGACTGATGCTGTGGATGAGCTTTGCAGAATTATGCCTCCCAGCTAAAATAACGATCCACTGCACAGTCACATGAATTATATACATCTCTGTGCATACAACCAAAGTCAAGCTTCTGCTTCTTTCAGTTTATTTTATGTAGATGATCCACTTTGATCTTTGTTATCGGTGTCATAGAGAAAAGTAATGAACAAGCATGATATTCAGCACTTTATAACTGAAGTAGTGGTCACAGTAGCATTTCCCACCACATGCAAAAGTTTTGAAAAATACATATATAAAAAAAAGAACCTCCTCCCTCAACCACCCCTCGATCTCCCCAAGGTAGGGTGGGTGGCTGTTCGTCTCTCAAGCTAGGGTTCTACCAGAGTCCTGGGAGCTTGAGGGTCCTATACAGTAACTTAGCTGTTTTTAGGACTGCACTTTTCCGAACGGAGATGTCTGATGTTTCACCAGTTATCTATTGGAGCCACTTCTCCAGTGTGGGGGACACGGCCCCCAGTGCTACGATCCCTATGGGTACTGCTGTTGCTTTCACCCTCCAGGCCTTCTCCAGTTCTTCTTCTTCCCTGATGCCTTGGTACTTCTCCAGTTTCTCATGCTCATATATATACACTATTCACAAAAAGTTAGGGATATTCAGCTTTTGGGTGAAATTTCACAACAAGCCTAAAATGCATTCAAACCTGTACAGGTGAACTTAATCTGATCTTCTCTAAGCTTTTAAATGCACATGTCCAACTGTTAAATGTTTCAAGAAATTTTGCACAAGTTGCTGTTCTCTAACAAGGAGCTTAACGGCAAAAATCACAGCAGGTGTGTGATCCTTGAATTGACCAATAAATGTCCTGGTTCAATTAGAGCTGGTGTTTAAACAGTTGTTCTCATCATGCTGTTCACATTTTGACATCATGAGACCAAGACGACACCTAACAATGGAACAACAGTCCCTTGCCATTGCGATGCTTCAAACAGGACGTTCTCAGGCAGAAGTGGCCACTGAGCTTGGAGCGTCACAGAGTGTCATCAGCAGGTTGCAACAGAGATATCGAGAGACTGGAAGAGTCACAGAAAGGCCTAGAAGTGGACGTCCTTTGGCCACATCCCGTGCTGATGACCGCTACATTGTGAACACTGCCCTGAGAAACCGGATGATGAATGCCACTCAACTCCAGGCACGTTTAAGAGAGGTGAGAGGCACCCAAGTGTCACGTCAGACCATTCGAAACCGTTCACATAGGCGTGGTCTGCGTGCTAGACGACCTGCACGGGTACCTGACCACACCACCAGGCACAGGCATCATCGTCTTGCATGGGCCAGGGAGCATTTACGCTGGACGAGGAACCAGTGGGCCTCAGTGCTGTTCTCTGATGAAAGTCGATTCACACTGAGCAGAAATGATGGCCGGCAACGATGTTGGAGATGTCAGGGAGAGCGCTATGCATCAGCCACTGTTGTCACCAGGCGAGCTTTTGGTGGTGGCGGTGTTACAGTGTGGGCAGGGGTGTCCACTTGGTACAGAACTGCCTGTACACTTTGTGAATGGTACAGTGACAAGCCCATACTACCTGAATAACATCATTAATCCAGTGATTGTGCCCCTACATGAACAGCACAGGCCTAATTTCATCTTCATGGACGACAATGCTCCTGCTCATCGAGGCCGCATCATCAGGGAACGGCTGTTGGAGACTGGTGTACCTCAGATGGAATGGCCTGCACTCTCTCCAGACCTGAATCCCATTGAAAACCTGTGGGATCAGCTGAGCCGTCGTGTAGAGGCTCGAAACCCTGCACCCCAGAACCTCAATGACCTGAGGGCTGCCCTTCAAGAAGAGTGGGATGCCATGCCTCAGCAGGCAATAAGTTGCCTTGTGAACAGCATGAGACGTCGTTGTCAAGCTGTAATTGATGCTCAAGGGCACATGACGAGATATTGAGACGTTCAAATTTTTTGTTGTGGTGTAACTACCATTGTTGTTACCTTTTGTGTTGAATGAATTTTTTGAGATGAGGAAATCAGTAGTGCATCCTTCTACTTAAATGTCTTACTTTTATGATATTATATCACTGTAGCATGAACATATTGCATTTTCCATAAATTTCATCTGAAAGCCAAATATCCCTAACTTTTTGTGAGTAGTATATATATATATATATATATATATATATATATATATATATATATATATATATATATATATATATATATATATATATATACATATTGCAAAACGCTACCAGCTTAAACATTTCTAGGAAGTATAATGCAATCTGATGCTCCAGATACTCCACTTGCTTGCTTCTATGGATATGAACTCCTAAAACCAAATGCATTAATCACTGAATGAGCACAAGGGTATCATCTACATAGGACTCGACCCAACGGATTTAGAGAAAATCTAAGAGCAGCAATAGCATTTGGGAACGCCTACTTTCCAACAGGGGAATGCCTAGGCCTTACAAGAACAGAAACCACGATGATTTATGTGTTCAGAGCGAGAGAGTTATCATTAAATAGAGCTTTCTCTCACCAGGGGATGAAAAGGTTTCAAGAAGAGAAGGGTGAGAGTGAGAAAACATCTGAAGTGATGAGAAAAACAAGGAAGAACAAAGGGGAAAACCGAGAGGAAGTCAGGAGAGTAGCATCAAGGGAAGGTTGTGATTGAGAGCTCACCCTTAGAGGGACAGTGTGAAACAAATGAGACATTCCATCTGACACAGAGAGCAGAGTGTCAGTATAAAAAGGATGGTGAAATAGAAGAGCCAGTTAAAGTGCTGTTTTAGGTGCTTTTGTGGTTCCCATTCATAGATGACCTTAAAGGCAATTCAACCCAAAAAAGAGATGGTTTATAACAGAAGATGTTATTGTGGAATTGGTGCAACGACGCGATCATTAGTTCTATGGATTCTCAAACTCTGTTCTGTTTTGTAAAATACAGTCACTCAAATTTTTGCCATGCTCTTCCTGAACAATATAGACCACAAACATATTGGCAGTTTGTCCTCAAGACAAACGGTTTTGATGTTGCCACAAGAGGAAGACTTGTGTGGACTTGAACAAAGCCATCATGCCCCCCGTCTTCTAAGTTTCCTCAGATGTGCTCATTTGAAATAATTAAGTCTGACTATGCCTTCACAATGAGTCATTAAGTACAGCAGACATGTACAGTATATAAAACAGCATACAAAGGTGAAGGCACTTTAGTCAAAATTTCTGTTTCAGAGTGTATCTCAGCAAGGAAAAGATTTTTCTAAACTGAACCCATTCAACCATCCGCCAGTGAAATATTTCCCATGCAGCTTGATGCAACACAAGCCCAAAACACAATGGAGCTCCCGCTGTTCACAGCTGGACAGAAGTTTCTTTCCCCAAATTCATCTCTTTTTTTCTGTCTGTTACATCTGTTGGTCTATTTCAATGAGCTTCAAAAATAAAAGAAGATTGATTAGATATTCATTTGCATTGCGGCTGCAGGAAAGATTTTCTTCAGACACACAGGTGTGACAGCAGGTGTGATGAAAACAGTGTTTTGATATGTCTTCCTACCAATGCTACCAGCATTTTTATCAGAAAATATTTATATTTATTCAAATTTTCCAGATTTAAACTTAATCTACATCATTCTACTTTATGTTAAATGTTATTTCTTAAAAAATGACTTCACTGGCGTCATCTAAGTTAATATTTACAGGAATTGCTTTCAGAGAGCCATGGCTGCTCATTGTTGGGATAAGGTTTGAGGAATATTTAAATTTGCATCAGCTCATTTATCATAGCAATGACAGATTTCCCACTATAAGCCAAAATGCTAACTAAGGTTGGAGTCCTTACTTAAAATGATGAGAACTCTGAGGGCTTGTCTGTGCCCAGTTGGTGTGTATGCTGTTGTTTCATTACTCAATAGTAGCAGCAAAGTCTCACTAAACCCGTGTGTTAATAGGCTCCTTTTTTCCATCAGCATTTCCCATTCATTTCTGAATGACTGCTGCCTTTTCACAGAATGCATGTGAGTGTGTGTTTGTGCAGGGCTAGCTGATGCTAAGTTCAAAGGTTGCCAGATAAGCCTTCCAGACCTGACTCAGCCCAAGCTGGTGGCAATACCGAACCACTAATCTGTTTGTTTGGTTTGGTCAAGTGTGTGCGTTACGTTGTTCAGACATGTGCATGCATGTGTGTCAGTCCTCACGCGCACGCGTCTGTGTGCATGTCTGTCATCTGCTAAAACAATGGAGAGTATTGTTTCATTGAGCCACGTTGATGGAGGATAAGAGAGGCAGCAGGCAGCTCCAATGAGTCTCAGTAATCCATCATCATGAGACAGGGTCAGGAATGACACACACATAAATGTGCATGCATGTGCGCACACACAGAAAAGGGCTTGAGGGATAGCAAAGCACAATGGACTTAATGCTACTGTACAAGGAAGACCACACACAGTGATTAAGTCAAGTTAGACAACCACACAGTAATTATTGGTGCAGGAAATGAAGAGCAGCTCAGCATGTTTAAGTCAAATGTGACCCATACACATTATTAACCAATAAAAAAATGAATGATCTTTTGATACATTTGGTTCCAAAGAATCAGCCACAACTTTAGCTTTCTCTTTGCAAAGGTGTTTCTGTGTTATAGTCCGATCATCTTTACTGAGGACTGGTCGTCCAGATTGACAGTGGTGAAACTGCGGTGTACGAGACTGGTGTTGTTTGAAGCGCAGCAGACACAGCAGTCGCAGCAGTCGCAGCACAGCAGTTGTCCGAAGCAGGTGCTTTGTATGAAAAATGGAAATTTAAAGTTTGTGTTCAGGTGATCGACTGGGATTCAAATCTTCTCCATGTTGTCGACACATTTTATATGCTCTCTATTTTGTCACACAATCAGTTTCCTCTATTTTACACAGTTTAGTGTGTTGCGTTAGTTCCATGCCTCCAGGATGTTTAATAAATGAATACCTTATTTTATTGCTTTCATTTCCACAAAAGAATTGCCAAGTATGAAATCATTCTGGAGAACACTTTTTATGGACTCCAAGAGATAACTAATGGACAGCTGTGGGCATTAATGATAAAACAGCTGCGACGAACACTGCAAACAATGACAATGAGGTCTAAATCTTTCAAATCTGTAAAATGTATATCCCATATACAACATGAGGTAAATAAAAGTCCAAAAATGCAGCTTACTTACTCCTAGGAATTTAACCTTGATCACCACTTTAAGCAAGCAGAGCCATTTATCTACCCACTTTTTGACTTCCAAATTGAAGCTATAATGTATAAGAAGTACAGAATGCTATAAAGATAGTTTCTAAAAACAAAAATTCTGGCTCCCAGATGACGATGATGATGTCAAATGCCAAACTACCTCACAAAAAAACTATTTTGAATCAAAAGGTCATATCAACACAAAATCCATTCTCAAATATCACTGCACATTGCCAACATGCACTTGAGAGTTTGAGAGCTCTCATTCTCTTTCTTGGGAATGCCAGACACTTGGAAAAGAAAATAAACTTACGTGACTTCAAAAAGATGGAAAGTTAAGAAAAAAAAATGCAAAGCTTAAAATATTGTCATGTACAAGATGATTTGACAGTTTGAGAAAAGCAAATAGATGCTGTTCAGTGTATACAGTATATACCATAGATATTAGGGTTGTGACGATATGCTTTCGTCCTGATTCAATTCAATTTAGATTTTTTTGGGTGATGACTCGATTCAAATTGCAATTCTCATGATTCTTCGATATTGCTGAATTTTGTAGACTGAAAACAAAAGGAAAAACTTTCGAAAACTTTTTTTACTAGTCTTTTTTTTTTTTTTAATTTAAGTTAGGAAAAAAGAACAGAATAGCCAGACCATCATTCTGCTGCTATAATGTCCAAGAAATAAAATACAAATAATAAAAATGACAAATATTTTATAATAGATCATTATTATTTGAAAAAATTGATTTTTTTTAAACAAAAAAAATAATTTATTTTAAAATTGTGAAGCCTAAAAATCCTGATATTTGATTTTTCGATTTGATTTTCCAGCCCCTAATACATATTAACTTTGGAAGTAAGTATCCAGCTGCAAATCCAGTCCCTTAGGCAACATGCTATCTTAAGTTTAAAAATATCTAAATCAATTGGATGTGTGGATGATCACACAATCGTGTGCTAAATTAATCCAACACTCATTTATAATGCTCAGGGTAAAACTGAATAGATCCACACATTAATGTGATTTAAGATTGTGCTTCTCTGCATCTATATTCTCTAGACGGATACTTTTTCCTGGAACCAGAGCCTGACAGCGATGGGGGCGCTGCAAGAGTCAAGTAAAGGGGGACTCTGAATGATAGCACAGTGAGTCACCACCACTACCAGGTACTGAGCTTTTTTTTTAAGCATAAAAGAGCCTATGGGGGGGGGGGGGTGCTGAACTCTGCTACAAAACATTCATCTCCATTTTGTCCATTTTGTCACTAGTGGACATGTCATAAGGATCTTGCACCTAAATAATCATGAATAGAACTCTAGGGGAGAAGCCAAAAAAGGGGTGGGTTTATAAGAAGTCACACCTCCTTCAAAAAAGGGTAATGGTCTGCTGAATGAGCAAACACTTCTGGCTAATTGTGTTGCTGCAGATAGATTTCAGACCTGTGAGCATTTTGAATAAACATGGAAGATAAGGATTCAAGTACTGAAGGCACAAGGATGTGGTTGTGTTCAATCTCTTCTTTCAGTAGCACCACAATGACTAAAGTTGTCATGCTGCCTTGCAGGTAAATAGAGTATTAAAGCTTCTTAAACCACTTTTTTTGGGGTGAAGGAGGGAAATGCCTAAATCTTTCTGCATTATGTTTTTATCTGATGTGACTTGCTGTGTAATACATGCAGTTTTTATGTCCTGGCGACCATTAAAAATGCAGATAAAACTCTTTCCTCACTCGTCTAGATAGAAGAGTTCTTCCTGAAAGAACTGCCAGGAGGAATTTAAAAGATGACCCTTTCTGAATGACAAGACTTTGCTACCGGTCCCAGAAACGTAATGGCTCAAAGCTATCTATAATTTATATTTCACTGCACATCACCTACAATCATTTATGACAATAAAAGTCATAATATAAACTGTTTTTATATTCTTCTGGACCACTTTTTAATGTCAGTCACAACAGCAACATCACTCTCAGAGAAACAGCTTAACATCTGTTGGCTATACATAACTTTATGCATTCCCAGTTCCCATGTCTTCATGGCAGCACACGGGGCCATTCAATAACATAGTAAGCACGTATGGGTCCATGTTTCTCCATTAACAACAGGCATGTTCGCAAGTTGAGAGGAAAAATTGTACATAATAATTTTCAACAGTTTTATTGATCCTTTAATCAGAAGTTCGCCAAGCCCGTTAGATCATGTGATTAACACATTTACATCTAATGATATTTCTATCAGCCTGAACTGTACAGTGCAAGTGTCAGCACACCAACCTGCTGAAATAAGATTGCTGACATGGTCAACATCATGTCTGCTAAGCATGTTTGCATTAAAATATTAATGTTTTTCTTTATGCACCTCAGTGCCCATGCACAGTTTCTCAAAGCCCCCCCCCCCCCCACTGTGACTGTGCACACTGAGCCTCGTTCAAATACCAAACTAGAAACACCCTCTTGTACATTCCCGGCCAGAACAAAACTTTCATTGTTTTGATGTTTTCAAAAAGCTATTTTGATTGCATGTGTAACTACTTTGCTTTTGACAGTTGTTGGCAACTCTTGTGAATAATTACTTACTTTTAATTATTCATTTCATCTTAAGCCAAATTTCATTTACTTTTTTACGTTGTAGCTGCCAGTTTTACTACATGCTTGCGTTTGAAGACATGCACTATTGGATGTGTATTGGATGTAAAACACACAGGACCTTAGACTGTGGACAAAAACAATACACTACATTATGTTAGATTTATCACAGCAACAAACATTGGTTTATATGGCTTTCCTGTCTGTGGTTGACACGGCTGACTGTCATCGAACCCTCATACAGAATGTGACTGTCACAGTAGATAACCATACCATTCTTATTTCCCTCCCTGATATGTATTACAACACAGTCCTGGCTTTATTGTGTCTGAGCAAACCAGTGTGGCTGTGGCTACCAGGCAGCTTCACATACTACATGGCAGTCACAGCATTTTTAACTAGTTCTCCTTGGCATATTAAAAAAATAAAGAAAAACAATCAAGGTTTTTTTTTTCATAACAAGCCACTCCATCTAAGAAACCCTTCCAACTTGAAAGCTTAAAAAATTTTTATTGTTGACCTCCCCCTTTCATATACACATCTCTGTATCATTAGTGAAGTGGATTCATTCGATTAAATCCATTGGGGATCATAGCTCTCGTCTGCAATCACTAGTTAAAGTCTGTTTAATGAGAGGAACATGCAGTGCTGATTTACTGTCCGCTCCGTGCAGAGCACAGACGGAAAAAAAGAAGAAGTAGAAAACGTTGTGGTTCGATACAGAGTGGGGATGTACTAACCAACCTAATGTGGTGTTAAATGACTTGTTACAACTACTGACACTGTTTTTCAAGCTGCGGGGAATGTATGAGCAACGCAGGGAAATGCTGGATGGGTAATGTAGAATACTTAAGTTGCACACATATAAATACACACACACTGGAAAGTTGGCTATAATCAACCTTCGGCCACTGCAGTATGCAGCATGATGAATAGCTACACAGTCAGTTATACTTCCAGTAAAGCAGATGTGTGGTGTGTATGTGTGTGAAGAGAGCCAAGGGAGAGAGGCGAAGTAGGCCAGCATGAATATAAAATCACCCCTGCCAGGCAATGATGTGGGCTACAACAAGGAAGAGAGCGCACTGTGTGTATTATTACACATGTGTTTATGTGTTTGTGTGTTTGAGAGTGAGTCTGTTGCCACGAAAAATGTGCAGATGAAGGTGTAGGAGACCTAAGCATGGGTTTGTATGAACAATCATTTATCATGAGGCTGGGATGACACACACCAGCACACGAACGCCAGGTAATTCAAACAAAGCAGCTTGTTAGAATTTGGAGATTTTCCACGGAAGCAGCTAATACAGATGCAAAGCAACATCAGCATCTCAGCAATGGGTTTGATCTGAAAGCTGTGTGTGTGAAGATTCTATACAGCCCAGGCCCCGACCCCTCCCATCTCTGTGTGACAGTCACACAAAGACGATGCACACGTTTTACATAAACACACACACATCTACAAAAGAGGCAGACACAATGGTATGAAGCACCCAGACACAATAGTGTGAAAACAAGGAGCAAAGAGTAAGGGAAAAAAAATCCAAGCACACTCCTCTCACAGGTTCATCATCATTTTAAGGATGGAAAAGTAAGAAAATTAATTAAATAATATTTCCATAATAAAAAATAAAATGGCTTTAATGGATGGATATAACTACACTGAGTATCCTCTGTTGAATAGTCATTAGAATAATCTTTTTTTTTTTTTTACATCAAGACCCACTTGAGCTAGTTGAAAAGACATTAATATTATAGTAATGTAGGTCAAAATGCCATTTATGGCTTTTTTTTGTTCTTAAATGAATCAAGGGCAGCATAACTGAGTCTTTGGTCCTCATTCACATGTTGAAACACTGTATGTTATGATTCTGATCATTCCTCACCAGAAGAACTGCTAGCTTAAGTAAACTTGATGTAGGGCTGCTCGATTATGACAAAAATTATAATCACGATTATTTTGACTGAAATTGAGATCTCAATTATTTTAAACAACTATCCAGTATTTTAAACAACGCTGCGCGTCGTGGTGTTCTCGGCTCTGTGTTTATTACCGTCTAATGCACGGTTCCGAGTTGTTTATTCCACTTTTACCACTTATATAGGAACTATGTTACGTTGGCCTCGATGTACATTTTATGCCAAACAACTGCTGTCAAGCTACAGCGCATTTCTCTCATTCACCTGTTAAAAGATGGCTGAAATTAAACCAGCTGGATAACGCATTACTATGGTAACGCCCCGTAACTGAGGGCTATTACCGTGTTTAACTCGCCGAACTATGTATACGAAAATAATGCTTCCAGTTCTCACTGACAACGCTTTTAACAAAAAAGTCGCCAGATTTAGCGAAAAACTCGGCAAGTTGGCAACAGAGTCTGAATGAAACCAAAGCGGCTGTGGGAGGAGTTTACAGTAAAGCGCTGCAAACCAGTGATGCTCGATTGGCAACTGAAGACGGCATGAGGTAAACTGCAAAGAGAAAAATAATCGCACCCTTTTATTTTTATGATCGTTGAAAACCCAGATCGTAAGTGAGATTAAAATCTGATTAATCGCCCAGCACTAACTTGATGTATCCTTGTCACACCAAATTATAATAGCCATTTAGGAATAGCGCTACCACAACAATGAGCCTGGGACCATTATGTCATCTTCCTTTGATCTTGTTTGCAGTTGTGTATCCACACTTACAAACATGTTGCTCGAGAGATGTGAAAGGTGTTGGCCGACATGCTTTACAACAACATAGGTGCCCTTCAAACGTTCTCAGGACATGGCATAGGAGAAAGTGCACAGGATGAGGAAACCAGAGAAAGAAGGCGCTGCAGACAGCTCCATTACTTCCACACAATAGGGATCATCCACCAGTCGCTTCTCCCAGCTACAGTCAGGGAGCGAGGGATGAGATTACACCAAGGAGTTAGAAGGATGGACATGCTTCGAGAGGATAAGGAATGGTGAGATGAAGAAGTCGACAGACAAGTAGTGGTAAAGGTGTCATTAAGCATGGATGGGACTCTTTATTCTTTGCTCTTTTCTTTCTTCCAGAAGGTGCCTTCACCCAAACTCTCACATGGCTTATCCTTGGAAAAATCCCACCATCTGGAAATGGCAGCTAGCTGAGGATGAGGAGGAATTTAGAGGACTGAAGCTAAATTGAAGCGCTTTAGGACATGGAGAGGTGAACGGTTTATCCTGGATGCCTCTTACACACACATTTAAACCAGAGATTAACACAAGTCATGCTGTAATTCAAGTTGGAAAGTCGAAAACCAAAGTTATAATGAAACCGGCGGTAATCAGCATTCCACCTTTAAAAGATTCATCTGCCCTACCAAAAGCAGATGAGTATGAAAAATTGCTATTAAGAGGATTTGGGAGTGACAAGGTGTGCAAGTTTAAGGGAGAACTTGACTTTTGGGTTATTAATTGGGTGCTTTCTTTGGTACCAGTGAAAATAGTTTCAAGATATGTCTAACAAGCCTCGTTGAGCTAAATCTTTACCTGCTGACTGTTCTTTCACAGATGAATGCTAGCCATGCTAACGAGTCAAGCTAATCCTCCTACATGACAAGTGACTGATGAAGAAAAATGGCCAATTAAAACGCAGAATGTTGAGGTACTGCAAAAGTGTTTGACTTTTTGTACAAAAACAGTGCACCCCCCCCCCCTGACCAAACTCTCAACACTCTCAAGACTCTGCCTGTATATCACTTCTCCATCACTAGGAGGAAAAGAGAGGAGTGATACGCACAGTGTGATAAGGCTATCCACAGGCAGGCCAGAGCTCATCAGACCCCCGCAGAGCATTATACACCTGAAGGACAAGGACAGACTTTTCAATATTTCCCCTGATTCCTGCTCATCACTTCTCCTCCTATAGTTGAAGATCTCGCTCATTATACTCCTCCTTCAGCAGCTAAGATGAGCACCGTGAGCACTTCGCGCATCTCTTTCCTTCAGTCAGTCTCTCTGCTTTCTCTCCAGCTCATGCGGGGGTCAGGATAACCCAGCTGTGTGATAGATAGCAAAGTCACTCATGACCTTGTAGTAGAAGCCACACCCTCTGTCCTCCATTTCTTCATGGATATCAGTGTGTGTGTTGTAGAGAAATAAATGGACAAACAGGCGCAGAGTGTGTGTGTGTTCATGCCGTTAAAGTGGCAGGTCACCCTGTGCAAAAACATTTCCTTTTGTCCCCTGGGCCAGGACTGGCTCTGTTGTCGCTGTTGGCTGATGCTGCTCGCTGGCTGTAGACCCCGGGCGCAAACTGACTAAGCTGCTCTGCAGCTTTACAGCAGCTAATCTTTCCCAAAAATAACCTTCAATATCATTTTGCAGAAGACGGCAAAATATTCCGAATACACATATAAAACGGGCATCCTCTTTCTTCCGATCCATTTCTTTGTTGGAATTTCAGGGTATCTCCAGACACTTTTCTGCAGCATTAGCCTGGGGGTAATATTTGCACCTCCCCTTCATGAAGGCAGGATACACCAGCAGTTGTGCTGTTTTGTGAGAATCAAATAACATAAAGATCAAATATAACTATTCGTTTAGAGCTAAAAGCACGACTCCAACAACAAATTAGTTTCTTAGCCTATTAACTGGCTCAGTGATAGACAGAAAACAATCTTCTGTCCATTTCCATGCTCAGCTTGAGCTTCACAGTTCAGATTTGCAGCTTTTCTTAGTCTTTCATGTAAATCTGCACAATATGTATCGTTTGAGCATCATCACTGCAATGTATGTGTGCAATAGTCACACCGCTGGTCCTGAAAGTAGGAGGCAAATGAACTCAATATGTTCATTTGTCCATCTGTCCATCTACAACCTGCATACATGGATGGGAAGCCCATCTAATTTTGTTTATTTTTGTTCAAAGTTCCCTTTTTCATATTACAATATATACTGCAAGGTTAAAAACATTTTTTTCTCCAATATTGTGCAAAAATCTTATCCATATGAAGCTATAAACAGGTGAAATATGACACATATGATAACAGACAACTGCTAAAGTTATTACTTTAATGACAGTAGCATGAAGAAATGGGAATATACAGCCTAAAAATAATATAATATGGTGGTTTTTAAATAAATATAAATCAGGTAAGATGGAAACTATTGTTTTCATTATCAACAGGGCTGCTTTTTATGATTGGACCTACTTTCTATGTGTCTAAAATCTTTGCAAAAAGGTTTTATTCATAAAACCATTCTGTTAAATGTCATATTTAGCATAGAAAAGCCAGTTTTCACATTTACAGAAGCTGGCATCTACAACCTTTTCCTTTGAGTCTGTCCTGACTTATTTTCCAGGTAGAGCCTGTCAGCTTTGCAGAGGCTTGTCAATGACAACAATAATAATAATAATAATAATAATAATAATAATAATAATAATAATAATAATAATAATAATAATAAAGAAAATGCATTTGTATTTTAAATGAACGTTACTTTGAATTATACATCACTATATACTATTTTTTTTAAAAAATCTAATACTTATTGTTAAAGTTAATTTCAAACAAGATCTTGCTGTGTTGGGGCAAACATTTCATTAAAAACCACGCTCGTACGATATTATTTAATTGACCATTTAAGTCTATTTATGGGACACTTATCTGCTTGACTGTGCAAGCACACAATGACGCATTGTTTTCCCCTGCATGGACATGCAAGCAGATTATAAATGCCGCAGGGAATTGTTAGACCTTCGCCTTAGGTCTGCTGCCACAGGGCAAACTTGAAAAACAGTTCAATTAACCAAGTTTTGTGCTTTTGTGTGTTTTTTTTCTTCTTTCTTTTTTTTTTTTTTGTGAATCCAAATTACCACTGAGATAGTTGCTACATAACACGTTATAATGGTTGGCAATTTTCTGTGAGGTACAAATCAGCATGCCAGACTGGATAACAGATTGTACAAAACATAAGCTTGCCTTTAACTCCACATCATTTTCTTCTCCTTTTTTTTTGCCTCTTTCTGATATTCAGAATTAAGAGAAGAGCAATCCCAGAAACTGACAGGTTGCTGTGTCAACACATGCGCTTCTGGGTGAGTACATTTTCCGTGAGTGTCAGACTCGGTGTGTTCGGCTGACTCTGATTCTAGATGTGGACTCGTGACCTTGGTGATCGTGGAGTGTGTGGAAAAGAATAATGAGACGTTTGCTAACAGAGACCCAGTGGGACCTCTAAAGGGTCTCAGGTGGGGTTTGAATCGACCGCAAGATATTACATCTGACTGGTGAAGATGGAGAATCAGAGGGTGGAAATCAAAGAACAGGCAAGAAGATCAAGTGTGACTCACCAGTCATTTACTATGCCAGACAAACATGTTGTTTTCATCCTAAAAAAGCTGTACAACTAGACACAGCTGCCTATAAATAAGCCAAGCTGCTGCTGCTACTGTTGCTGCACTGAGGTGGTGGGACTGACAGCCCCATCTCTATACATTTGAATTATATGTCTCGAGTCTTCAAATGAAGAATCAATGTGACAGTAGCCTTCAGATAAATACATTGCATGTCACTCCTTCTGTCAGCAAACAGAGCCGCACTTTTGGCTTTCTCCCTAAAATAATAAACATCACAACAGTAGAGGTGACTGACTAGTATTTGTTCAGAGAAGAAGACGAAAAGAATGTCTCCTAAAAAACAAAAAGGACACATTAGTCCATCACACCACTATGAAGTATCCTGTCCTTTACAGTGTTGTCTATTGTAGTGGCACCGAACATTTTTGCCTTGTGATTGCAAACTAGTGCATCACCAATTAAATATATCCAGGGCAACTAAGGGGGGAAATGTTTTATCTGAAGCCTGAAAAAAATGAAAAGGTTTTGAATTTCTTAAGACAAGCAGAAGATAAAAGGAATATCTGAGGAGCTAAATCCGTTTTGTCCACATGAGCTATTTTCAAGATATTTTTGGAGCCTAGCGGCCTTTACTTAAAAGTAAAGTAAAAGGAAAGTAAGCAACAGCAGCCTCATGTAAGGAATCAAACCTGGACTTATTGTAATGTGGACTTTAGCCCTCCCTATGTGGGGTGCCCACTCACCAAAATGAACTACCACACAAAATTTCCTGATGTATCATATAAAAAACACACAAAATTATTTTTTTTTTAAATTATCCCAAAACAGCAAATCTTTAATGTTGATCTTCCTCAATTTTCATTGCTGTTAAGTTAATTGTTGCTGTCTGGCCTCCACTTGTTCCCAGAGCCATGAAAATATCAACATATAACAGAAAGCAGGCAAGTGAGGAAAAAGGGATTCAACATGAGGAATAGATAAGAGATAAACGCTGTGGTAAAATATTGGGAGAGAGATCCGGAAGTGGAAAGTAACACCAGGTGGTCCAGCGTCTGGAGGCAGGCAGTCAAAGAGCAGTGTTGCCTTGACAACTGCGATGCCTTGTGAATGATAATAGCTGAGCATCCTGCAGCCAAAACCCCTTAAATATAATGTATATAACCTAACCCACACACCATAAGGTGAATTGTTAGTATTATTTTTTAAACTGTTATCACATTAAAGGAAAATAACTCCTTACATCCTCTCAACCAGACAGCACCAACTTTTTCATTAATATTATTACATCACTCTTTTTGTTCTTGTTTATTGTGCACGGTTCATTTCTTACCAAAGTCCAGCACTTTGCCATGTCAAAAAAGCAATATGTGCTTTCTTCAGATATATCTAATATAACCAAAAAGCCATCTGTTCACCAATGGGATCTGATCGATACAGCCACGGTGGACAGAGAATGTAGCTGCTGTGCTCTCCCACATTGACTGGAATAATGGATCAGCTTTCGGGTCACAGTAGACTCATTGTACCAGCAGCATGACCACTGAGGTTTCCTGCCTGCACACCTCTTTGTTTCAACTCTTTTAATTAAGGAGCTGGGCAACAGAATTCCCTAACAGGCTTAGTTATTGGCAGCCTTGCAACCAGAACTGATTGTTCAATTCAGGATTTAGCTGGTAAAGCTTTGTATGACCAACACATCCTGCTTTCATTTGCCGGTGTCTCACTCCTTTTTATGTTACTGCATCAAAACAACTTTCACAATTAAACGCGTTTGCCTTTAAGCAGGTGTTTAGGTGAAATACTGACGAGTGCATTTCGGCTGAATGCTCTGATGAGCTTTCACTGATCTGATGTTGACCAATCCAGAGTCCTTTCCTCTTCCGCTGCATCAGCTGGTGATTTCTGAGCACATAGCCACTGCAGCATCCTACCACCTCCTCCTCCTCCTCCACTCTCACTTCTCCTCCCCCACCCTCCTTCAACCCCCTTTCCACCTGCTTTTAAATGCACGGCGCTGCCCTGCCAAACCAGCCTGTGCATGCAGCATCACTCCTCTCAGTCCCTCCAGAGTGAAGGAAGAGGCCATGAAATACAATGGATGGTTATCAGCCTGTGCAACCTATGTGGTTGTAAGAGAGGGAAACATGATTGGAGAGCGACAGTAAAATACCCCCCTCACCCCCCATCTTCCAATAATCAATTGCAAGATGAGACGCAACCCGAACCAGAATGGTTGACTGGAGAGAAAAATGGTTCAGCCGAACTGTCCTGCTGCAAGTATCCAGTGTGTAAATAGGCCACCAGCTTTATGAAACCCTGAAAGAGTCCGCCTCCAGAAGAATCTCAAATCAAGTTAAAAAAGATGTCTCTATCATTCTATTTCTTCCTCAAAAGAAAATCAATAATGATTAGGGTCCTCCTTGTGGTAAACAGGTACTATGATGCAGTACACACCACCGCCTGATGCATGGAGGAGAGAACAGACTACACACATGTCCTATATCCTCTTCGGGACCTACGTCTGCTGTACATTTCGCCCATGTGTTTCATAACAGTACAGACCAGTCATGTCAGTAGCCCCAGCTGGATTAAATCCTCTGATGTGTTGTGTTGGGTAGGCCCAGCATTGCCGACACATCCTCTGATGAAGGGATGGAGGGGGGGGGTCAGCCCATATCTGCTCCATAAATAATAGCAGTGTGAGGCACAGTAATATAAGCCACTAACCGCTTCAAAGCCACCTATACATCACTTCTTTTTGCGCACGGGATGCAGGGCCCTGCCTTCAACAATAGGCCTGTGCATCATTTTTGAGCCATTCTCATGCACGCACACATATGTCGGTGGATAGCATCATGCTAGTCGACCTTTGTCCGCGTTGGATCAGTTTATTTCAAATGAGACAATCGAGCATATCTGTTCGATTTCGTCTTATGGGGAAGCGAATACGTTTGCTGTGGGTCAGGGTTTTGTGCGCAACATTGAGTGCATTCGTCGGTTCCTGCATCACTTCAGGGTCAAAAGAATAGCCAGCATACACTTTTTCCCTGTCCACTAAAGCATGACTGTTAAGGTCTCTTTCTTGTTATAGCCCACAGCAAACGGGTCATTTAGTGAACAATGGCCGGTGATTAGACTAGCCTTAAAGCCTGGTGGGGTCACATGCTTCATACAGCTTCTGGGGGCTTTGCAATAATACTGCTTTATGGAAAAATCGCATACAGACTCGTGCATGGTCGTTTTAATCTGCGAAACAAATAAAAATTAAAAATAAAAAAAACAACACTTAACGTCTTCAGAGGAAAAAAAACAAACAAATGACATCATCCTCTGAAAGCAACACAACTGGGGGAGTGAAGCATCGTAAATAAAACATAGCGGGTTAGGGCGCAGTGATTCTGTTTTCTATGGCTTCCCTTTTGTGTTTTCCAGCATTACTTGCTTCCACTCACCAGATTCAGCACAGTCTCCACGATGTCCCTGTTGCTAACCTCCCCGACCTGGATCAGGCCCACCAGCACAGCAAATTTCATCTGGATATTCCTGATCGGAACAGCGGGGTTGATCACCCCGGCCGGGAGAACCATAGAGCCGGCAGCAGACACCATCCTTTCCCCCGTGGAGCCGGAGCCAGCGCCCGCGGCGACCAGTTTCTGCGGCGGCTGCTGAGCGGAGGAGCCCGGAGGAAGATGCGAGTCTCGGTCTACGTCCGTGAGCGAAGAAGCTGAGCCCGGCGGTGCTGAAACCGGCTTCTCGCTCGACATTTCCCCTTGGAAACAGGGAGGAGAGGAGCGGTCGCCGCTGTATCTCACACCTGCTCTACAAGCTCGGGCGTCTGCTGCTGTTTAAAAACCATCCACTGCGCAGGGAGGGGGGGGGGGGGGGAGAGAAAGGGGGGAGAAGGTGTTTTTAAAATCTTCAGAATTCACCCTGAAAATGTGTAGGGATTCATAAGGCTGGGGGGAGAAAAAAAAGGATGGAGGCTTGACAGGATGCGAGCCTACGTTCCTATCTCTCTTTCTCCCCTCTGTCTGTCTCCCCCTCTCATTGGCAGGTTGCAGTCAGTGCGGCGGTCGTGGAGGAGACAGCGCCATGTTGACGCCCCCTGTCTGCGGTAGCGCGCCTTTGCCGCGCATGCGCACATCGGAACTCGCTGGGAGGGCGCTGAAGCGGAATAACATGGAGCCATCCATGCATGGGTTCATGCGGAGAACAACACTGCAAAAACAACTATGTTTTATTGTTGTAATTTTTTATATTTGAGATTTGATAACAATAGTTTTTGATCCTGCAAACTTAAATTTGTATAACTAAAAGTGAGTTAAAAAAGAAGACAAGTTCTGCTTTGGTTTTGAGTGCAGTGCAAGACAATGACTTTAGTTTACAGACAGCTCTTTTTAATTATTCAGAAGTATGTTTAAATCAGACAATGAATAATACAAATACATGGACTTAGTTATAGGTTATTAGTCACCCAGTTCATCCATCTGAGAGCATGTATTCAAACCTCAAATTGTTTTTGTTTTACTTTTATATGACTGCACTTTTAAAAACCACATGCTAAGCTGGATAGTATTAGTACAACTTTTTTTTCTGAGTAGATATCGTAATAAATTCCTCAAACTATTTTTACAAAAATACTACAACACAAATTTACTATGGTAAAAAAAAAAATGTGCATGGAGTGCTGCTCGGGGTAGAAAATTATCTTTATCTGGTGTTCTTCAGTTTTTGGGATCCAAGTACAAGAGATCTAAGGCACTCAAGAGTGTGATGATTAAAAAGTCTGTATTTTAACATGACTTTCATAAACTTATTGCAGTCATTTTCATTTTTGCACTACTGTCTCACATAGCATCTGCTGTCTATTCTTATTGAACCGTCTCGTTTGCAGATCACAATGCCATCTGGTAAGAAAACTAACATTTGACTAATGTCTTTGTGTTTTTCTACTAAACCGCTTCCCTCTATTTCATTTGCTGTGATCTTTTGCCATATACTGTAAGGCACCAGTGTGCAATACGGTTGTTTGTAAGTATCGCTTACTTATACACGGCTTCAATGATTTCATCTTGGATGGCTGCTGTTTTTACTGTTTGGATGTTTTATTTTTCAGTTTTAAGGTCATGTGCTCGTTTAAGGCTCTCGAAGAGTGGTGTTGTTGCAGGTCCAGTCAAATCCTTTAACAAACACATGACTCATCCCCCACAGCATCCTCTGCTGACTGCAAAGACCATGACTGCTAGTTTACAACCTGTGTGTACATAAGCCTGTTTCGTGCACCATGTGTTCTGCAACAGGCCACATCTGTTGAGCAGAATTTTTATTAACAAGGCAGCTATAGAATCTGATTGGTTGTTCTGTCTGTGCCTGTCTGCGTGTGTGTTTGAGAGCTTTTTCACACAAGACATGATGTCTCTTGAATGTCTCGCTTCTTATCTTCTTGGGATACTGACCGTTGATAAGGGTCTCAAGCTTGAGGAAGCAGCATTTGCTGCATGTGCCTGTGTGTGTGTATGTGTGTGCGTGTGTATCTTTTTTTTTTTTTTTTTTTTTTTGCATATGCATGTGAGATTATTAGATCATTTCACAGATGAGCAGAGACCATCTTGTTTTTTCTCCAGCCTAATCTTCAACCAGAGGAGACAATCTCACACACATAAACACACTCCATCAAGCACATCCACACTCACAACTCTTACATCTGATAGTCCCTTTCCTCACACACCCCAGAGAAGCTATTTCTCAAACTAGCACATGCTATGTAGTTTCTACAATGCATTCACAGTTGGATTCACACACATACAGAAGCACAATGGCAGGCTCTCTGACGCAAAAACACATTCCTCTTTGTTTCCAGACAAAAGCTTCCTTCTGCAGCTTTGTGATGACTCCACAAAAGACTCCTTTAGGAGAGTTGGTGACTGGGTAAAAGCTTTAAGATTGTTCCCTTCTTTCCTTCCCTCACTCCATCTAATCTGTCCTCAACATCATGTCTTTCTTTGCCTTCCCTAAGCTCAGGAGAGGTGCAGTACTTGCAGTCAGGTGGTTATTTTGCTCGGTTGCAGTGTACCTTAGTAGAGATGTGTGGAAAGAGCGCCGGCGTCCTGTGTGGGCTAACGATCATAGCGCTGGTGCTTCAGAGGGGATTGGGACTGAGAGAGGATCCTGCAGAGAGAGTGCAGCTGAGGTGACTTCTGGTAGAAAAGGCTTTGATCACTGTGTACTGGACAAAATATAATTTGATCTTTGGGGATTTTCTTTTAATATGCATCAGTTCTTGTTGGATTTCTCACTATGAAATACTTTCAGCAGTTCATTATTTAAATGAAAAGTTTGAAAAGCATTAGGCAAAAGTAGTACGAGTGTTCTTAAGGATTAATATAGGCCAGTTTGAATTTAGGACGGTAACTGGTTTGTTACATGTCAGTTTATCTTTCAGCTTGTAGTTGTGGTTACAGCTTGGATGAAACAAAGGATGACCTCGGGCAAGGACAGTAACACAGGTAATAACTTCCTGTTTTCCAGACAGATTTGAGTCATCATCAAAAAGCCTGTGAGAGAGTGTTCATCAGTGTTTACCTATGTGTAATTCATGTCCAGATTTGTATGTGTGTAGATATAGGAGAGTGTGACAGAGATGAAACATGCAGTCATTACTAAGAAAAGCAGCAACTCTCAGACTTCTTTTCTAATTTGTCAGATGAGTGATTTTATATGGTCTCTGTGAATCATCCTATTAAAAGTTCCTCTTTTTTTTCCCTCTACTAACATCTACTAAGAAACAAATTATCAGAAACACTACAGGATTCAATTACATTAAATAGGAATAGTTTAATGCTTTGCACATTCATCATTGCTTTACAAATAAAAATGGAAAACAAATATGCAGCTGCACCACCAAAATAACCACACACACATTTCTATCTGCAAATGTCTTCTTATTGAGTTTGTAAAATAAGTAGAACAATTTGTTTGAACTTAAATTGATGTTAAAACCATTTTGGCATCCACTTTTATGACAGGACAGGCAGTTGACCTGGTTCCTGTTTCTTAGTTATAGTAATAATATATAACAAATCTTACATTAAATATAGTTTCTGATTAAATTTGATGGAACTGTGACATTTATTATGTACATTCCAGGAACTGTAATTGCCAAACAGCATCCTGGAGCTGAGAAATTGTACTTCACAACTTCTTTATGCATGATGCTGTGTCACTTTACAGCAGCATTATGCTTTATGGAAATGCATCTCTCACCAGCATCTACATGTCAACACAGTGGACATTTTAAACATTCACTTTATCTGATTCACAGGAGGACATTATTGGAGGACACAAACAAAAAGGAGAGAGAAATAGATGATGCAATGGATAAGACAAGAGTTCAAACTGACTCAAGATGGATACTGAAGTAGCCTTCATTAAGGGGAGAGAAAATCTGTCAAAGTTCTGCTTTAATATGTAAGTTAAACTGATGAGCCGCCCCATCAGCAGCATATTGGGAGTGACTGGCTTTGGATCTGCAAAATCTGCTGGTGTTTACCCCTGTGGTTTTGAGCTCACAGTGCTCTCCGCCTCAGTGAGGATTGTTCTTAATACCTACAGCACAACAGTCTGAGAGTGTGCAGAGCAGACTTGCTGGACTGAATCTCATGGTTCCAGGAAGGGATTGATAGCAAGTTCCCATTTCAGAACATCGGCGAGTTGAGCATAATGTGGACAGCACAGGGTTCCAGCCTTGAGATGGATTGCTAACAAACTGGGGCAACTCTGGAGCATGCTGCAAGGAATGTTGACTGAATGTTACTTGTTTTGTCTGCTGTGGGAATAACAGCCCCAACTTGTGATTACAGAGCCAGAAGATACTTCCATTGAAGTCATTAGGCCCAAAAACAGGTCCTTGAGCTTACTGGGATCATTGTGCCTGTTCAGTGCTGACATCAGGTTTAGCTTCAGTACAGCCAGATTTCCTCACCTGCTTTTCTCATTAACTGGTTGACTCCTCCAGAGTATTCCAGGCAACCTGGAAATACTGTTGTTCCTTTCTGCAGTGAAATGTTAATGTAGTTCTTCAGCGAGAAGCCTCCTGCCTTCAAAAATTGAACAAGTTGATTGATTGGAACTGCTGAAAGTTGGTGGACATTCCCCCCTTTATGCTTGGCATACCTACAGTAAATTACCATCGCTTAGAAATGTTTCCTCTTTACCAGATATTCAAAGTGGTTTCCAGAGAAATTGCAGCAACTCTGGGCAGTGCTTATACACCTTGTTGGTAATTCTGCTTGCAGCAGAAACTAAACTATCTCAAGCTGTTCTCAACACTTTCCAAATTTCTTTCTCTCTGGTACTCCGGCTTCCTCCCACAGTCCAAAGACATGCATATTAGGTTAATTGGTTACTCTAAATTGCCCCTAGGAATGAATGTGAGCATGAGTGGTTGTTTGTCTCTGTGTGGCCCTGCGATGGACGGGTGAGCTGTCCAGGGTGTACCCAGCCTTTCACCCAAAGACTGCTGGGATAGGCTCCAGCTTCCCCACGACCCTTCATTGGATTAAGCGGTTAAGAAAATGGATGAATGAATTTATACTCAGTTCAATTGCAATTTACTTGTTTACTGATCCACCAAATTTAAGTTTGTTGTGCAGTCCCAATTTCTCCCATTTCACAAATTCAAAACTGTATATTTACTGGGAGCCCTGCGATGGACTGGCAAGCTGTCCAGGGTGTACCCTGCCTGTCGCCCAAAACCAGCTGGGATAGGCTCCAGCTTCCCCGTGACCCTGAATTGGAATAAGTGGTTCAGAAAATGAATGAATGAATGAATGTTTACTGGGAGTAATGACAGTCTATAAATAGAGGTGTTTCAGTTGCTATGCTATACATTGCTATGTTATACTGTTAGTCTTTTTACATAGTATCTATCAGTTTACCGTGTAATGAAACACAAAGCAAGTGAAGAGGGAATGTCATGTGAATAAAGAAGGGACCCACTTTATGTCAAATTATACCAAAGAGTGATTTATGACCCCTGTCATCCAATGAGAAGCCGCCACGTCACAAGTGGGCGTGGCTTAATGAACCGGAAGTCCCTCCCCTTTGTGATCCAATCAGCGTGTGCCACGTCATAAGTGGGCGTATCTTAATGAACCGGAAGTCCCGCCCCCTCAGTGATCCAATCAGCGTGTGCCACGTCATAAGTGGGCGTATCTTAATGAACCGGAAGAAAATTAAAAAAACGTCTAAGAGAAAGAGTAATAAAATAAGGTAAAGAAAGTTTTGGGGAAAAAAAAAAAATCCCTTACCTTCTCCATATGCGTGTCACTCTGATGCAATCAGTATTTCTTCAGCGATGAGACGTGGTTTTTCGCCTTTGAGTCTTTTGGGTCTACTGGAAAAGAGCAAACTTATCATGGGAAATGCAAAAAGTAGTATAAACAGAGTTTACTGGGTGGGAAGAGTGAAAAAAGTTTTTTTTGCTGGCTGCAAAAATCCTCTCTGAGTCTGTTTGTATTTACACCCCCACTCTTCTACTGGCCCGTGTGACAAGCACCCCCTCTTGTCTGCAGCAGGCTTTTTACGACCCTCTGTTGGTGTGTTTTCAGTGACTTTCGCGTTGATAAACTATTGGAAAAAAGAAGAAGAATTAAACTATTATGATAAATGCAAAAAGAGAAGTAAAAAAATAGAAGTGTTAGCAAAAATAAAAAGTGCTAATAAATGGATGGGAAAAGAAAAAACGTTTTTTTGCTCCAGCAGTCTGCAAAATCCTTTTTCCCCTCGGTGGTGGGACATGTGTTCTCTTGTTGGTCTGAAAGAAGAGCAAAAAAAAGCTAACTTATTATGATATTTGTAGAGTTTTAACTGATAAAACGAGTACCTTTTTTCTACACACGTCTATCTGCTGCTCATGCGTTTTGAGTCTGTTTTTTACTGAAGGAAGAGAAAAAAAGTTCCTTTAACTGTCCCTGTTTAAATCCTCTAACACCTGGGTTAACTTGCAGAGAAGTGGCAACAAGTTGTTAGCTGAGATAATACAAACAGAACATTCTTTCTGTCTCAAAGTAAGCTTTTATTGCTTAATGACCCCCCCGTAGCCAGGAAAAAAGTTTTAAAAATCAGACACCTGGTCCATGTTTAAGAGAAAGGGTTTTTTAACCTATGGATGCTCATATATTTAACAGAAACGTGTGGTAAACATACATAACTTACAGAGAAGTGTCAGCAAGCTGTTAGCTGAGATAATACAAACAGAACATTCTCTGTGTCAAAAATGAGTTTTTATTGCTTAATGACCCCGTAACGGTCAAGAAACCTGTCAACAACGGTTGCTTCTTATCTGAAAGTTAAGTTAACCACACGTACTTTGGTTCAGTTGACAATGTTGGGTCAGTTTTGTCCTGCAGGTTTTGCTCTGGCCTTATTCTCAAGTACTTTTTGCCTTTGTCCGAAAGCCAACTTCAGTACATCAACTTTCCCGCCGATCTGAACGAGCTGAAAATAGTTCGCATTCCTCTAGTTGGGACAGGTGTCATCGCAGGTACTTCTCACATGGTTTCATAAAGTTATCAATGTTATACAAAGTTTGTGAGGTGTTTAGTTTACCTGATTCCATATTTTCTACTCGCAAGTCTTCTCAGCACAATGTGTGTACCTTTTAAATGTAATCTGTGGTCCTGTTCACAGAACAATGCTGACGGCCGACACGCTGCATAACAGTAGCATAGAATGACGTTGTTAGCAGACTGATGTCGTAACATTTTAACAGAGAAGTTTTTATATTAGCTAATATTAGTCACTGTGAGGCGCTTCATTCTGTTCACACAGAATTAAGGAATTAAAAAAAGAACTGTTTATGTTGTTACAGAGAATTTGCTTCGTCAGTTGGACTTTTTAGGACAATTAACGTCTTTATCAGGCTGGGGAAGAGTCTTTCTTGTATTTTAAAAACAGATAAGAAGAAAATTAAAGAAATTTCTCAATTATCTTCTCCACTTATACCGTCTCCATTTTTGATTGTTGCTATTGGAACAAGCAAATCTTTCTGTCTCACACTGATTGAACAGCTATCAGTGATGAAACTATTAGCCTTTGGTTTACAGGTTATAACACCTGGGTTGTGGTTGGATTTCATCAGGTGTTAAGTGTGGAGCCCTCCAGGAACATTGCAATACAAACACTTTTGTACGTAATGGTATCCGCTCTCCTGTCCCTGGCTGTTGGTAAGACTTGGTTTTATCACAAAACCTGTAAATAGACACGTTATTAAGGCAGCTATCAATCATATTTAGTTTGCTGTTTGCTTCATGTTGTAGGACTAGTTTTAGTGGCTGTCTTGTAGGTAACTATGATCAAATCAAAGATACTTTAATTAAAACCGTGTCAGTCTTATGATCCGTTCTTCTGCTGAAACATTTTAAACCTGGAATCTTTGCAAACTACTTCAGGTGAGAGGAGTTTTCCATGCTTTAGTAAAACAGCTTTGCTATATATGATAGTTGGATAGAAAGTAACCTGCAGGCTTTTCTTTGTGTCGAGGATGAAAAGTACCCAAGCGGTGGTGGTGCAACTTGTTTGGCTTCAAAATATTAGATAATATTTAGGTACATGCAAAAGACTGTGGACTCATTGTTACCCACCATTAATTATTACTATTACTGGTCAAGCAGGGACAGATATGCTCCATCATAGTTCAGTTTTTTCTTTAAATTACTTGAAGTTTCTCTTGTTGTTTTATCATCATCTCCTATCAGTACTTTTACTAATTTGTCAAAAAACTGCCAAGTTTTATGTAGCCGCGCCGCTGTGATAACTCTGGCCTCTGAGATGAGGGATGTTCCAGCACCAGGAGATGGAGAAACTCCCGGGATGACAACGGTAAATATAGTCTCTTCCTCTCTGTATCGAGTTTGCTAATATTATTTGTGAAGTGTAGAAGTGTGATGAAAATACGACAGTCACTGTGTATCTCGGAAAATAGAAGCCGGTGGACGGTTATGTTCAAGGTTCCAACGTTCTGGACCTGCATCTTGCTTGCTCCTTAATACTGAAGTAAAAAAAATATATATATCCTTTTACTCCACATTGTGAAAGTTTAGAAAAAGCAGACGATTTTATTTGGTAACTATTTTTACTCAAATAATTAAAAAAAGAGTTAATATTTTATCCCTGTAAATTTCTGGGGTTTTTCAAAGGCTACCGAGCTGCACCTGAATTCTTACTGGGAACGACACTTTCTCAGCAGTTGCATGAACTTTGATAAACTCTATATGCACGTACTTTCTATTCCAGCTACCTTCCAGTAGGAGCGGTGTTCCTGATTGCAGCCACGTGCTGGAGGTCAGCGACTGGGATTCCGTCAGAAAACTGGGACACTTTGCAGGAGCTGTGTTGCTCAGGTAGGTTTTACCACCAGGACCAGAATCCCACTCCTCCTGCAGCAGGACATACTATGCACACGCACCCTGGTTAAAGTTACAAGACAAGAACTCAGACATGCTCACACATTGGCTCCAATTACAATCATTTGTCAATCTAACAAGCTTTTTTTTCTTTGCGCTGTGGAAGCCGGACTATCAGAAGAAAACCTTTCATCATGTAGCAAAACAGAAATCATTTTCATGAGAGAAACATGATTCATTATGATTCATATCAATATCTGCTTTTTTTTTTTTGTTTTTATTCCTGGACTTCCGGATTGCTTACGACAGCTAGCGCCTGAAAAAAGTGCATTGTAGCACAAATATATCTCCATCCGCCGTGCCAAGAAGCTTGGAATGGAAAATAGTGAAGAAAAGCTGAAAGAAAGCAAGAAATTACTTCAGAAGAAAATTATCATTCCAACTCAATAAAAGTTGTTTTCACAAAGAAAATTATATTTTCACAGTGTTAAAATTTTTTGATTAACGTAAATTAGATAAACTACAAATTAGATGTATTAATTACATCTAGTAAAGTGATATAACATAAACCCCTTTTTAGCTGCACGGACAAAAGAATCCTTCATTCAATCAAGTTATGAAACGGAAATGAAGCCATATCTGTAATGCATTTTGGAGAAGATGCACTGGACTTAGACACACATTTTCCCATTTACCACAAAAAAAAAGAACCTCATATCTAAATATTACAAATGTCGAGATCACACAAAACTATTTACAAAACCAGCCAATGTGTAAACATAAGATATGAAAACATGATAAAAACAAGTGGTACTGAGTTGCATGGCGGTGGTGATGGGTGTTCCAACGCGGTGTGGTGAGAGTCAGACCCCTGGCTGGTGGTGTGGAGCCGGATCTCCTCCGGGGAAAGGCCCAGGTCACTTTCAGACATGCTTATTGGACAAAGAGAACAACATAGTTTGAATGATCCCAGACAAACTGTTAAAAAAGAAGCGTGTTTCATTTCTCAGTGACAAACAAACAGGTAAGTACAAGTATCCTCATTCTGGATTTTACAATATTGATATCAGATCTACATTTACAAACCTTAATCCGATTATAAATCTTATACTTGAAACCTAAAAATGCCGCATTTAGAATTAGTTTAGCATTTCCTCTTAGTATATTTTTGTAGCTCAGAGAAAATCCAAAACGGCTTCATGTATTTTTCATCCAGGTGACCGCTCTACTCTGCCCAACCCGACAGTTACTATCATCACAAGTAAACTGCAATAAGCAGAACCTCGCTATGCTAACTGAAACCAGACAAAAGAAAAAAATTATAACTGGTGTGTCATCTTTTTGTGTAAACAATTGAAAAAATATAAAAATAAGTACACATACTTATTGGGCAGTAGACTTTGCTAAAAAAACATTTAAAGGGGTGTCATCAGTTAAAAAGTACGTTATGTTGATGAGAAGGACGTGAGACAGTATTCTTGTTGGATCAATGCACCTGTTATTTGTAGCATGACTGAGATAAACCGGTGCGTTTTGTAGAGAAAAATTGATGTGTTTATTGTTATTTACCACTTGATCCAGATGACGACACAGCGGTTTAAAGCGTGGCTGATTTTGTTTCGCTCCATTTTCTTAAAATGGACATAATGCAACATCTTTATTTAGTCACATAATTAAATCACATAACATACAACACATTTATTTGATACAAACATAACATTGTTGTGTAGTGACTGAAAGGTACTTTTTCCCTAAAAAGGATATTATTCATCAGTTTGGGCAACAATTTCGGCTTTGTTTCTAAATCAGTCTTAGTTGCAACATGTATGTGCCTGAATTGCTCAACATCTTACTGGGTTTTTGAAACACAATTGCTGCTTTACAACATTTGCACTGCTGCTCAGAAATGGGAAATTAGAAGTTGAAATTGCAATATAAAAAGATGGATAAAACATTTCTCATAAACAAATTGTAATCATCAGCATTTATCTATTTAGCTTCACTGGTAACACCTCAAAGATTCAAGACAGTTTTGATGCTTCGCTCCACTGAGGGGCAACATCCACCAAAGGGCAGGAAGAAGCAACCGCTTCTCTAAAATGAATGAATAACTTCTTAAATGATATTACTGATCATCTTACTGTATTTGGAATATTAATTTTCAGCCAGGAAAAGTGAGCCAATTTACAAACTGGTGAGAATAGGAACTCCCAAAAAAATGTAAGTTTTAAAAGTGGATCTTGCAAAGTGTACTTGGGAAGACGGGGATGTTGAGGTTGGGAATTTGGTCTTTGATGCATTTTTGTTCACATTCACCGAGCTATATAAGAAGCATTGCCCTGTTAGAAAAAACTGTCAGACTGAGGAAACATATAAGAGGGGAACCTTGGATGACCAAGAATCTACAAAAGGTCGGCAAAAAGAAAAAAAAATGTTACACAAGAAATATTTACAAATACAAACCAATGAAAGTGAAAATATATAAGCAGTATTACAATGTTCTGACTTCTGTTATGAGAAGTAAAATGAAGGAGCACTAGAATGCATTATTTAAGAAACTTGGACTTTTATCAGTGATTTTATTCAGAAGAAGAGCAGCAACAAAGAATTTCCTATTTTTTAAACAAGTCTGGTGACACAGTGCACAATAGTGCTAAAGAGTTCAACAATTATTTTGTAGGTGTTAATCACGATATGGCCAAAACAATTCCAACATGTGATACTAATTTGAATAAGTTTACTTATACGATCAGGGATAATGAAACTTCAATCTTCCTTTGAGGGAATAATGAGAAAGATATAATAGTCTCAAAATTTAAAAATAATACCTCAACAGACATTAACTTAATTGATATGCTTATAATCAAGAAGTTATTAATGTTACTGTAAAACCTCTTACTCATAATTTCAACCTGTCCTTTCAAAAGGGTATCTTTCCAAATAATATGAAAACGACAATGGTAATACCGATATTTAAAAATGGAGACAAATATTGTCATGACAATTATAGGCCAGAACTATAGACCAGACCAAAAATACTGGAAAGTTTATGTGTTAAACAACTGGCTCTTTGCAGCACGGGTTCAGGAGAAACAGAACAAGCACTTATGTGGTTATGGAGATAGAAGAAGAAAATAACAAAAGCAAATGTAAATGATAAGCATGCTGCTGATATTTTTATTGATATGCAGAAGTCGTTTGATACCATTGATCGTCGTATTGACCTAATGATTTTTTTTTTGGTTGAGGAGATACTTGGAAAGCAGACAATGTGTAGACTTGTGGCGAACTTCAGGGTTCTGTAATTGGTCCAAATCTTTTCTTACTTGATAATAATGATATTTGTAATGTTACAAGTCTGTTGAACTTCATTATATTTGCAGATGATACAAACATGTACAGTTCTGGAAATAATTTACAAATTCATGGTTTTTGGAAATGGAAATTAAATGAATAAGGAGATTAAATTTAAAATACATAACATTGAAAGTGTAAATTAGAATAAATTTTTGAGGGTAGTTACTGATTTTAAATGAATAGGTAAACTACATGTTTAGAGGTTTTACAGTAACATTAATAACTTCTTGATTATAAGCATATCAATTAAGTTAATGTCTGTTGAGGTATTATTTTTAAATTTTGAGACTATTATATCTTTCTCATTATTCCCTCAAAGGAAGATTGAAGTTTCATTATCCCTGATCGTATAAGTAAACTTATTCAAATTAGTATCACATGTTGGAATTGTTTTGGCCATATCGTGATTAACACCTACAAAATAATTGTTGAACTCTTTAGCACTATTGTGCACTGTGTCACCAGACTTGTTTAAAAAATAGGAAATTCTTTGTTGCTGCTCTTCTTCTGAATAAAATCACTGATAAAAGTCCAAGTTTCTTAAATAATGCATTCTAGTGCTCCTTCATTTTACTTCTCATAACAGAAGTCAGAACATTGTAATACTGCTTATATATTTTCACTTTCATTGGTTTGTATTTGTAAATATTTCTTGTGTAACATTTTTTTTTCTTTTTGCCGGCCTTTTGTAGATTCTTGGTCATCCAAGGTTCCCCTCTTATATGTTTCCTCAGTCTGACAGTTTTTTCTAACAGGGCAATGCTTCTTATATAGCTCGGTGAATGTGAACAAAAATGCATCAAAGACCAAATTCCCAACCTCAACATCCCCGTCTTCCCAAGTACACTTTGCAAGATCCACTTTTAAAACTTACATTTTTTTGGGAGTTCCTATTCTCACCAGTTTGTAAATTGGCTCACTTTTCCTGGCTGAAAATTAATATTCCAAATACAGTAAGATGATCAGTAATATCATTTAAGAAGTTATTCATTCATTTTAGAGAAGCGGTTGCTTCTTCCTGCCCTTTGGTGGATGTTGCCCCTCAGTGGAGCGAAGCATCAAAACTGTCTTGAATCTTTGAGGTGTTACCAGTGAAGCTAAATAGATAAATGCTGATGATTACAATTTGTTTATGAGAAATGTTTTATCCATCTTTTTATATTGCAATTTCAACTTCTAATTTCCCATTTCTGAGCAGCAGTGCAAATGTTGTAAAGCAGCAATTGTGTTTCAAAAACCCAGTAAGATGTTGAGCAATTCAGGCACATACATGTTGCAACTAAGACTGATTTAGAAACAAAGCCGAAATTGTTGCCCAAACTGATGAATAATATCCTTTTTAGGGAAAAAGTACCTTTCAGTCACTACACAACAATGTTATGTTTGTATCAAATAAATGTGTTGTATGTTATGTGATTTAATTATGTGACTAAATAAAGATGTTGCATTATGTCCATTTTAAGAAAATGGAGCGAAACAAAATCAGCCACGCTTTAAACCGCTGTGTCGTCATCTGGATCAAGTGGTAAATAACAATAAACACATCAATTTTTCTCTACAAAACGCACCGGTTTATCTCAGTCATGCTACAAATAACAGGTGCATTGATCCAACAAGAATACTGTCTCACGTCCTTCTCATCAACATAACGTACTTTTTAACTGATGACACCCCTTTAAATGTTTTTTTAGCAAAGTCTACTGCCCAATAAGTATGTGTACTTATTTTTATATTTTTTCAATTGTTTACACAAAAAGATGACACACCAGTTATAATTTTTTTCTTTTGTCTGGTTTCAGTTAGCATAGCGAGGTTCTGCTTATTGCAGTTTACTTGTGATGATAGTAACTGTCGGGTTGGGCAGAGTAGAGCGGTCACCTGGATGAAAAATACATGAAGCCGTTTTGGATTTTCTCTGAGCTACAAAAATATACTAAGAGGAAATGCTAAACTAATTCTAAATGCGGCATTTTTAGGTTTCAAGTATAAGATTTATAATCGGATTAAGGTTTGTAAATGTAGATCTGATATCAATATTGTAAAATCCAGAATGAGGATACTTGTACTTACCTGTTTGTTTGTCACTGAGAAATGAAACACGCTTCTTTTTTAACAGTTTGTCTGGGATCATTCAAACTATGTTGTTCTCTTTGTCCAATAAGCATGTCTGAAAGTGACCTGGGCCTTTCCCCGGAGGAGATCCGGCTCCACACCACCAGCCAGGGGTCTGACTCTCACCACACCGCGTTGGAACACCCATCACCACCGCCATGCAACTCAGTACCACTTGTTTTTATCATGTTTTCATATCTTATGTTTACACATTGGCTGGTTTTGTAAATAGTTTTGTGTGATCTCGACATTTGTAATATTTAGATATGAGGTTCTTTTTTTTTGTGGTAAATGGGAAAATGTGTGTCTAAGTCCAGTGCATCTTCTCCAAAATGCATTACAGATATGGCTTCATTTCCGTTTCATAACTTGATTGAATGAAGGATTCTTTTGTCCGTGCAGCTAAAAAGGGGTTTATGTTATATCACTTTACTAGATGTAATTAATACATCTAATTTGTAGTTTATCTAATTTACGTTAATCAAAAAATTTTAACACTGTGAAAATATAATTTTCTTTGTGAAAACAACTTTTATTGAGTTGGAATGATAATTTTCTTCTGAAGTAATTTCTTGCTTTCTTTCAGCTTTTCTTCACTATTTTCCATTCCAAGCTTCTTGGCACGGCGGATGGAGATATATTTGTGCTACAATGCACTTTTTTCAGGCGCTAGCTGTCGTAAGCAATCCGGAAGTCCAGGAATAAAAACAAAAAAAAAAAGCAGATATTGATATGAATCATAATGAATCATGTTTCTCTCATGAAAATGATTTCTGTTTTGCTACATGATGAAAGGTTTTCTTCTGATAGTCCGGCTTCCACAGCGCAAAGAAAAAAAAGCTTGTTAGATTGACAAATGATTGTAATTGGAGCCAATGTGTGAGCATGTCTGAGTTCTTGTCTTGTAACTTTAACCAGGGTGCGTGTGCATAGTATGTCCTGCTGCAGGAGGAGTGGGATTCTGGTCCTGGTGGTAAAACCTACCTGAGCAACACAGCTCCTGCAAAGTGTCCCAGTTTTCTGACGGAATCCCAGTCGCTGACCTCCAGCACGTGGCTGCAATCAGGAACACCGCTCCTACTGGAAGGTAGCTGGAATAGAAAGTACGTGCATATAGAGTTTATCAAAGTTCATGCAACTGCTGAGAAAGTGTCGTTCCCAGTAAGAATTCAGGTGCAGCTCGGTAGCCTTTGAAAAACCCCAGAAATTTACAGGGATAAAATATTAACTCTTTTTTTAATTATTTGAGTAAAAATAGTTACCAAATAAAATCGTCTGCTTTTTCTAAACTTTCACAATGTGGAGTAAAAGGATATATATATTTTTTTTACTTCAGTATTAAGGAGCAAGCAAGATGCAGGTCCAGAACGTTGGAACCTTGAACATAACCGTCCACCGGCTTCTATTTTCCGAGATACACAGTGACTGTCGTATTTTCATCACACTTCTACACTTCACAAATAATATTAGCAAACTCGATACAGAGAGGAAGAGACTATATTTACCGTTGTCATCCCGGGAGTTTCTCCATCTCCTGGTGCTGGAACATCCCTCATCTCAGAGGCCAGAGTTATCACAGCGGCGCGGCTACATAAAACTTGGCAGTTTTTTGACAAATTAGTAAAAGTACTGATAGGAGATGATGATAAAACAACAAGAGAAACTTCAAGTAATTTAAAGAAAAAACTGAACTATGATGGAGCATATCTGTCCCTGCTTGACCAGTAATAGTAATAATTAATGGTGGGTAACAATGAGTCCACAGTCTTTTGCATGTACCTAAATATTATCTAATATTTTGAAGCCAAACAAGTTGCACCACCACCGCTTGGGTACTTTTCATCCTCGACACAAAGAAAAGCCTGCAGGTTACTTTCTATCCAACTATCATATATAGCAAAGCTGTTTTACTAAAGCATGGAAAACTCCTCTCACCTGAAGTAGTTTGCAAAGATTCCAGGTTTAAAATGTTTCAGCAGAAGAACGGATCATAAGACTGACACGGTTTTAATTAAAGTATCTTTGATTTGATCATAGTTACCTACAAGACAGCCACTAAAACTAGTCCTACAACATGAAGCAAACAGCAAACTAAATATGATTGATAGCTGCCTTAATAACGTGTCTATTTACAGGTTTTGTGATAAAACCAAGTCTTACCAACAGCCAGGGACAGGAGAGCGGATACCATTACGTACAAAAGTGTTTGTATTGCAATGTTCCTGGAGGGCTCCACACTTAACACCTGATGAAATCCAACCACAACCCAGGTGTTATAACCTGTAAACCAAAGGCTAATAGTTTCATCACTGATAGCTGTTCAATCAGTGTGAGACAGAAAGATTTGCTTGTTCCAATAGCAACAATCAAAAATGGAGACGGTATAAGTGGAGAAGATAATTGAGAAATTTCTTTAATTTTCTTCTTATCTGTTTTTAAAATACAAGAAAGACTCTTCCCCAGCCTGATAAAGACGTTAATTGTCCTAAAAAGTCCAACTGACGAAGCAAATTCTCTGTAACAACATAAACAGTTCTTTTTTTAATTCCTTAATTCTGTGTGAACAGAATGAAGCGCCTCACAGTGACTAATATTAGCTAATATAAAAACTTCTCTGTTAAAATGTTACGACATCAGTCTGCTAACAACGTCATTCTATGCTACTGTTATGCAGCGTGTCGGCCGTCAGCATTGTTCTGTGAACAGGACCACAGATTACATTTAAAAGGTACACACATTGTGCTGAGAAGACTTGCGAGTAGAAAATATGGAATCAGGTAAACTAAACACCTCACAAACTTTGTATAACATTGATAACTTTATGAAACCATGTGAGAAGTACCTGCGATGACACTTGTCACAACTAGAGGAATGCGAACTATTTTCAGCTCGTTCAGATCGGCGGGAAAGTTGATGTACTGAAGTTGGCTTTCGGACAAAGGCAAAAAGTACTTGAGAATAAGGCCAGAGCAAAACCTGCAGGACAAAACTGACCCAACATTGTCAACTGAACCAAAGTACGTGTGGTTAACTTAACTTTCAGATAAGAAGCAACCGTTGTTGACAGGTTTCTTGACCGTTACGGGGTCATTAAGCAATAAAAACTCATTTTTGACACAGAGAATGTTCTGTTTGTATTATCTCAGCTAACAGCTTGCTGACACTTCTCTGTAAGTTATGTATGTTTACCACACGTTTCTGTTAAATATATGAGCATCCATAGGTTAAAAAACCCTTTCTCTTAAACATGGACCAGGTGTCTGATTTTTAAAACTTTTTTCCTGGCTACGGGGGGGTCATTAAGCAATAAAAGCTTACTTTGAGACAGAAAGAATGTTCTGTTTGTATTAGCTCAGCTAACAACTTGTTGCCACTTCTCTGCAAGTTAACCCAGGTGTTAGAGGATTTAAACAGGGACAGTTAAAGGAACTTTTTTTCTCTTCCTTCAGTAAAAAACAGACTCAAAACGCATGAGCAGCAGATAGACGTGTGTAGAAAAAAGGTACTCGTTTTATCAGTTAAAACTCTACAAATATCATAATAAGTTAGCTTTTTTTTGCTCTTCTTTCAGACCAACAAGAGAACACATGTCCCACCACCGAGGGGAAAAAGGATTTTGCAGACTGCTGGAGCAAAAAAACGTTTTTTCTTTTCCCATCCATTTATTAGCACTTTTTATTTTTGCTAACACTTCTATTTTTTTACTTCTCTTTTTGCATTTATCATAATAGTTTAATTCTTCTTCTTTTTTCCAATAGTTTATCAACGCGAAAGTCACTGAAAACACACCAACAGAGGGTCGTAAAAAGCCTGCTGCAGACAAGAGGGGGTGCTTGTCACACGGGCCAGTAGAAGAGTGGGGGTGTAAATACAAACAGACTCAGAGAGGATTTTTGCAGCCAGCAAAAAAAAACTTTTTTCACTCTTCCCACCCAGTAAACTCTGTTTATACTACTTTTTGCATTTCCCATGATAAGTTTGCTCTTTTCCAGTAGACCCAAAAGACTCAAAGGCGAAAAACCACGTCTCATCGCTGAAGAAATACTGATTGCATCAGAGTGACACGCATATGGAGAAGGTAAGGGATTTTTTTTTTTTCCCCAAAACTTTCTTTACCTTATTTTATTACTCTTTCTCTTAGACGTTTTTTTAATTTTCTTCCCCCCCCCCGGGACCCCTCTTTATACCTCTAGACTCGTTCGGACATGCCCCTAACATGTCCAGGCACACCGCCCAGGCATGACGTACGTCCAGAAGACATGTCCGGGCATGTCCAGGCACACCGTCCAGGCATGCCGTACGTCCAGAAGACATGTCTGGACATGCCGCCCAGGTATGACGTACGGACATATGTCATTTCCGGACATCACGTGGTCCAGGGACCGCCCACGGATGACGTCACTTCCTGACATCACGTGGTCCAGGGACCGCCCACGGATGACGTCACTTCCTGACATCACGTGGTCCAGGGACCGCCCACGGATGACGTCACTTTAGAGCCACGCCTGGGAGGAGGGAAATGACGTACGGACATACGTCACTTCCGGACATCACGTGGTCCAGGGACCGCCCCTCACCCAAGTTACGCCCACTTATGACGTGGCACACGCTGATTGGGTCACAGAGGGGGAGGGACTTCCGGTTCATTAAGATACGCCCACTTATGACGTGGCACACGCTGATTGGATCACTGAGGGGGCGGGACTTCCGGTTCATTAAGATACGCCCACTTATGACGTGGCACACGCTGATTGGATCACTGAGGGGAGGGACTTCCGGTTCATTAAGCCACGCCCACTTGTGACGTGGCGGCTTCTCATTGGATGACAGGGGTCATAAATCACTCTTTGGTATAATTTGACATAAAGTGGGTCCCTTCTTTATTCACATGACATTCCCTCTTCACTTGCTTTGTGTTTCATTACACGGTAAACTGATAGATACTATGTAAAAAGACTAACAGTATAACATAGCAATGTATAGCATAGCAACTGAAACACCTCTATTTATAGACTGTCATTACTCCCAGTAAACATTCATTCATTCATTCATTTTCTGAACCACTTATTCCAATTCAGGGTCACGGGGAAGCTGGAGCCTATCCCAGCTGGTTTTGGGCGACAGGCAGGGTACACCCTGGACAGCTCGCCAGTCCATCGCAGGGCTCCCAGTAAATATACAGTTTTGAATTTGTGAAATGGGAGAAATTGGGACTGCACAACAAACTTAAATTTGGTGGATCAGTAAACAAGTAAATTGCAATTGAACTGAGTATAAATTCATTCATCCATTTTCTTAACCGCTTAATCCAATGAAGGGTCGTGGGGAAGCTGGAGCCTATCCCAGCAGTCTTTGGGTGAAAGGCTGGGTACACCCTGGACAGCTCACCCGTCCATCGCAGGGCCACACAGAGACAAACAACCACTCATGCTCACATTCATTCCTAGGGGCAATTTAGAGTAACCAATTAACCTAATATGCATGTCTTTGGACTGTGGGAGGAAGCCGGAGTACCAGAGAGAACCCACGTATACACAAGGAGAACATGCAAACTCCATACAGAAAGGCCACTGTCCAAACCTTGCTCCAGCCAAGGATTGAACCAGCAACCTTTTTTCTGTTAGGCCACAGTGCTAACCACCATGCCACCGTGCAGCCCTGAGTATAAATTCCTTTATGATAATAATTAAAAGAAGAAAAAGAAAAAAAAAGAGGAAAAAGAATTATATTAAAGAAAAGAATTCAACAATGAATTAGTTCCATTTGAAAGGGGAAAAACATATATCCTTTTTAAGTACGTTAAATGTCATTTGTTCTTAAAAAATACATAAAAAATTTTGTTCACCTAAGTACAAGAGTCAGAAGTGTTAATAATATCAGGAACAGCTTTTCCTCCCTGAGGAATCAAACTGTTGGCAGTGAAACAAAGTGTGTTTTAGTGTTTTCTTATTGGTTCATTTTCTGAGGCTAATTACTGCAGGTTATGACCTCTGATGCATTTCTGTTGCTCCAGGTGGAATTACAGACAACATTCCTGAGAGTTGAGAGTAGCTTCTCTAATTTTTTTTTAACAGAAAAAGAATACCGTTGTGTCAGTCTTAAGAATGAAAAAAAAAGTCATTCTGTTAAAATATTTTTTTTTATCCTTCATTGTCAGGTTTCAGGGATTACAGGCTTCTCTTTTGGTTAAGAAGATTAGAATATCTTTGGTCTTTATGAATCCCTTTCAAACTACTCTGGATAAACCCAGAAGTGTACTGCATGACAACAGTCATCGTAAGAGAGAATTTTGGAGACAAATTATTATAAACAGTAACAATATGCTCCATTAGAAACAATTAGCAAGACACGGCATGATTCTGCATTTTCATTATCTAAATGATGAAAGGCATTGGCTTGTGCTGATATCTCTGCTGGCCTGGAAAGCTATCACCAGGGATGAAGGAGCACTACTTAGACAGGGTCACGGCCTGGTTTCAAGGCCTGCTCACCGACCGGATTGGAACATGAAGCTCTTGAACTGTGGCTGTTGCTATGAATAACTCAACTGAGATGAGACATGCACTTTGATTTGATGGAAAGACTTATGTATGATACACTCCATGGCCTTGCATGCTTATAAATAAGCAAAGCCAGTTCTGAAAAAGTGTGCACGGGAGAACAGCAAACAATGGACATTACATATCTGTTCATTAGCTGTTTGGGCATTTGTTGTCAGTATTTATGACAGTGCTTGAGCATGACTCAATGTTCAGCACCACAGTACCCCCTCCTCCACACACACACACACACACACACACACACACACACACACACACACACACACACACACACACACACACACCACAAAGCTCAATTCATAGCTCAAATCTTTAAAAATTTATTAAAAATTCTACTCAACATCCAAGGAGTTGTTAAGATATCACATTTGTCATGCTGAATAAATGGTGAACGCGCAAAGCCAGAAGCGCAACACAATCAGAATTCATTATGAGATGACACAGCAGTAAAATGTAAAAACACTGAATTTAAACATTTGGCTCATGAAGAAAAGAGAGATTTAGACCCGTTAAACTATTTTACTCAAATGGCATAAAACTGTTCTCAGCAGCAGCCACAGATATGCTCACAAAGTATGAAAAATGCTTACTCCACGTTTGTATAGAAGAGATTAGGAACTTAAAAGCCCTGACATATTTATCCTGCAAACACACAGAACCCCCTCCCTTTTTTGTAGTTTAGTGCCCATGTTATTCCATAGTACTTTGCATGGTTTTATTGCACGGCCTGTTTTATATTAATGATAGTTTGTTTCTGTTCATATCCTTATTTCTACTGATTGCTTTCACTCCATCTGTCATGAATTGTGTTGATTACTTCTTGCTTTTGCAGAGAAGGTCCTCTTTAGCCTCAACCAGCATGTATACATATATATTTCTTAGATAAGTCTTCTTCACTACGATACACCCTGTCTGATATAGTTACTATTCAACCACTGCTGAAGAGTTTGTCTTTATACTTTTTTCTTTTAAAAAAAAGCTCAAATAGGAAAATAAGCAGATGTCAGGTTTACATTTTAAATAAAGTAGAAAGCTGTGGCAGTCATAAAAGGGTACATGAGAGAATATAATACCTCTTCATTTAAACCAGTGTGTAGCCTCCAAGGCTCTTCCAGGAGGAATAAAACAACTTTTATTTTCCTTTTCTTTTTCTCCTTGGCAGGAGTAAATTATGGGCTCTTGATCTCCTCTTGCAGTCAGGGGGTGTCATCCTAGAGGACTGGAGAAAATGACCTTTTGTGACCCGAAAGAGGAGGACGGCTTCGGGTGTATTAGTTTTCTTTTCTTTTTCCCCCCAGATAAACACACAATTCACATTTACCTCCAGATTTCTCTTTCAGGACCTCCTGCAGACCCCAAACCAGATGGTCTGAACAAAACCTCTAACACAATTTACAGTCCCTTAAGTCAATAGATACGGAATGTCACATCGAACTAAGCAACTGGCTCTTGTCAAAATGACACCTTTACACCTCCAGATAAGACTCAACGGCGCCAGGAGAGAGACCCGGCAACTCTGCTTTGATCCTCCCCGAATATACATTCTGGGTGACAGATCCACCCCTCTTCCCACAGGAAGAAACTCCAGATGCACTTCTTTGTGTCTTAAAACTCCTTTCACTAACTGGTTTAATGTAGCCTACATGATTTTTGTTGATAGGTTTGACTGAAGTTTCCCTTTTTATTCATTCTCATATGTGATTTAAATCCTTGAACTGATCACACATCAGAATCAATCATGAACACTTTACTACATAATGTTGGATATATCTTTCCAAGTTTGGAACCCCTGTTAAGCAAATAATAGGAATGGATAAGAATGTAACTCTCTTTCAGGATTCATCGGCTGAGGAAGACAAGTCATGCCAATGGATTAATCCACACTTGATAAGAAATATGTGAAATATGCAACAATTGGGTTTCATGTGTAAAAGTATTACTATTGGTAAATGTTCCCTTTTCAAGCAAACAAAACATCTGCATGAGTCCCCAGAATGTTGATTGCCATGCTTAAAGCTAGGAAACAAAGTTAATAATTTGATTATCATGATCATGTTAATGAAATGGGAGAAAGGAACCAGGGCCCGCAGTGAAATAAGACCTGAATCACTCCTACCCTCTTGGTTAACAATCAAAGCTGACCTGATTGGGTAAGACTGACCAGCCTTCTAACTATTAGTGGTTTGTGATTGGTCAGGACCTAGGAGGAAGGGTCCAGTTAAATGGACCCGCGCTCTGGACTTGGCCTCTCTTCTTGCTCTCTTACTTCTTGCTTCTTCGTCTTCTCTTCTTTTTGTTTTTGTCCTCGCTTGTCTTCTCTCTCGGCCCTTGACTCTCGATCGCCGTGATTCTTGTACTTTGACTTAATTTCGTTGCCCTCTCGCAACTTTCCGCTGTACGCAGCTGTTTCTTTGTTCTCATTAGTTTACTCCATCTCACTTCTTTTGTGCGCGTAAGATCTTAACGAGATAAGTTCGAACAGAAAAGTAATATTTGTGTTGAAGGCGAAACAAGCCTTGTTTAAGTTTACCCAGCGAATATTTTTATTTTTCCTTTTTGAGATCAGTAATTCACCAGAACAGCAGTTCCACTAATTTTTGCGTCTGTACAAGTACTGCCTACCCTCAGACAGTACGCGTGGAACACAACCTTTGGAATAATTTGAGTACGAGAAACACCGCCCTTGGCTCTGGGATTCTGCTGGACAGAGATCCCAACCCGTTCATCAGAGCAGCTCCAGACCTACTTCTCCCGACGCCAGAAGGTCCATTTCCCGGAGACTTGCAGTCCAGGACAGAACCACCCGGTCCGCCGGCTCCATCAACTGACCCAGCGGGAAAAAGTAGGATCTTCATAGCGCTTTGATATCACTTGTGGTGTTCAACAGTACATCAAATTTAACCAAAGTATAAATTTGAATTCTCATCCAAACACTAAGTATAATTTTAACAAAGATTTAAGTGAAATAACGATACCGATTTAATTGCTTCAATTCCAACCAGTTCCTTTCTGCCCCATTTCATTCAATTCATTTTTACCTCTCATTATTACTATCATAAATGAAAATCCCTGTAAACAAATTCACTTGACCATCTCACCAATAACCTCTCCATCATTGCTCATTTTCACTGCTGTATGTTTACCATCATTGTAATAAATATGTATAATCAATTCATCCGTTCTTGTCATAATTTCTGAATGTACATTTTCTGGTTCATTCGTTCTGAGAATTTACTACTTTAAGTGAGACTGTGTTTATTGAATTAAGTATATTTCAGGTTTTCTCATCCTCCTGAATCTTAAGTTAAGTAAAAGTGATGAGTGGTGCTCCGAGGTAATTAAAATTTAATAAGTAGTAATTGATAGAGGCATAGTTTACTACAAGTGTTTCTCAAATCCAGTCCTCAGGCCCCCCTGCACTGTATGTTTTAGTCACGTTTCTCCTCCAAGGCACCTGAGTCAGATTATTGAACTTCCTCATCAAGTTCTTTGCAGCCTGATAACAAGCCCTTTATTTCATTCAGGTGTGTTAAGGTAGGGTTTCCTATAAAACATGCAGGGCAGGGGGGTCTGAGGACCAGAATTAAGAAACACTAATTCAAATGTACTGATGGTTCCTTAATGTACTACTAGAAGGAAGTTTCTTTATGGAAATATTACTTATTTGGGTTTATCCTAGTAGAATTACAACTCATTCATTTTCTTAACTGCTTCTTCCAATTAAGGGTCGCGGGGAAGCTGGAGTCTGTCCAGCAATCAGGTGCAACTAGTATTAATATATATTTACCTGTCAATGAAAATACATCCTACTTTTCTGATAGTTAAAGTGAACAAAAAGAACAGAGATGAGCCATTTTAAGAGTTTATGGTTTGGATACAACTAGAAGCTGCAACTGTCCAACCATCCATCCATTTTCTGTACCATCTTAATCAGATTTAGGGTCAGCAGGGGGCTGCTGTCTTTCCCAGTATTTATTGAGTGAGTGGCAGCAGGTAGTCAGTTCATCACACGACGCATCATACCTTGTGTTCTATATGTCCCCTGTTGTGCTGAACCTGGTCCTGGGTGGGGAAAGGCAGTTTGAGTCAGTGGACTGGAGGCAGCGAGTGGTGGTGTATAGAGTCAGTAGTTCTGTCAGGTAGCCTTGTGCGTGACAATGCAAACACTGAAGTTCAGCAAGCAGATCTTATACTCCATCCTATGCTGGACAGGGAACCAATGCAAAACGGGGGTGATGTGGTAGTGTTTGTACCTCCTTGTCAGGATGCAGGCAGCACAGTTCTGGATGTGGTGAAGCTTCTGCAGGCTCCTGCCTAGGATCCCGACAAGGAGGGCTTTACAGAAATCCAGCCTGGAGGAGGCAAAAGCATGGATCGGCTTTTCAGCATCACTGAAATGAGGTGCATAGTTGAGAAATAGTTTTGAGATGAGAAAAATATGTTTTACAGAAAGATCCTAAGGTTTGTTACAGAGGTGAAGAGAAGGGTGCAGTAGTTGTGATGGGAGAGGATTGGACGTGGTGTGGAGTACTAACAAGGATTGCCTCTGTTTTCATGAAGTTAGCCGTAGAAAATTTTCTGTCATCCACACCTTTATCTCTTCAAGGTGGCTATCTGTGAGGTGGGCTCAGTCTGAATAGCAGCGGAAAGAAATTCTTTGCTTGCCGATGATGTGACCCAGGGGGAGCATTTAGATGGTAGACAGCATAGGGCCAAGGACTGACCCTTGAGTGACTCCACGGGTGACAGCATGAGGCCTCGACCTGGCATCCCCTAGAGCCACCTTTTCAGCCTTACTTATAAGGAAAGACTAGAACCACTCAAGGACAGTTACAGTCAGATTAGTGGTGTATTGCTTGCAGCAAAGGAGTATAAGGTGATCCACTGCATTAAAAGTTACTGTTAGATTGAGGGGGACCAGAACTGGTGGGCACTGATCAGTGTATGCTGCTATCGTGGAACTACAATGATCCTGCTTGAACATTGTTTTGGTGTCAAAATATATGATTTTAACCAAACTGTAGCTAAATATAACAATTTTTTTTATGTTGGTTTCTTTTAAGGTGTAAAACATGGTCTTATTTTAAAATATCAGAACAAACTCCATTAATTTACTGAGATGGAAAACATTTTTTAATTAAAGTATTTACTACATTTTTTTCATATTTATTGTGCACTGCCTTGTTAAAGTATATCTATACTAAGCCATACACTCAAAGATATCTGTGCACACAACTGCCAGCATGCTGTCATTAATTATTCATTGATTGGATAATTTATTCATTAATGACCTTATCATAGTTGTTTGGAAGAACGCAGTAGATTAGCCATTCTCAGTGGACATACATCTGTTTTTCTCCCTCCTCGTTCAGGTTTCATAATAAGAACACAACAAAAACAAAGAACAACAATGTTACAACAAGATGATTTCTCACAGTGTAGAAAACAATCCTGTTTAATGACTGGCAGGACTTACAGACTTTTTTTTTTTTTTTTAAATTGGTACGTGGATTACATTTTCACATTATTGGTTTATGTTAGTTTTTTTTTTTTTTTTTTGTTTCCAGTCAGGTTGCATAAAAAGTGACTTGTCAAATTTAAAGTTTTAGGAGTTAAGAGCATCAAAAAAGCTGAGACCACTGAACTTAGGTAGGAAACTAGATCCCTTTATTTTTCTCTCAAGTAGTTTGTCTTCAAGAGTTGTCCTGTAAGCTGGTTACATCAAACCAAAGATAAATCTTATTTTTGAGAACAGTGAGAAGATGTCACCTTAATTTTGTAAGTTGCATCTTAAACCAAAAAGCTTGATCCCACATCAAGAAAGGGCATTTTGTTCTGAAAGAACAAGCAGCGCCTCTTTGTGTAACAGTTCATTAATACAGAGAGTGGGACCCAGCATCTGAACTATGGTAAAGGAGAAATGTTGAAGAAACAGGACTTGAAAGGATTTGACAAAAAATCAGGTGAAAACTCAAGACAGGTGTGGTGATCAGGAACTGAGAAACAGGCGTCGTAGCAGGGCGCCAGGAAGTAAGTCTCACTGCATGTCCTCAAGGGCCGCTGTCCTGCAGATTTTAGACTGTAACTCAGGGGTGCCCAGCTAAATACTTTATTTAAATCAAATGGATCAAACAGCTTTTCGTCAAGTTCTGCACAATGACCTATTAGTTTGAGTCAACTGTGTTGATGCAGGGGAACATGTAAAACCTACAAGGGAGCAGCCCTTAAGAAGAACAGTTTGACATCCATATTATATATCTATATTATAGCACAAAAGACTACATGAACTCAACCTGAACTGAAAACTAAAAAAAACAGTCTGAGAAAATATAACAAAACTTGAGACGGAAATATAACAAAAATTAAACTCAGTGAAACCAAAATTGTATAAGCCGTGACAAGTCTAAAGGTTTTTCTGTATTCAGAAAGAAAAGGGAATATTAAATTGAATAACCAAATACAGTATAAGCTATTTAAATAAACTATATACATAACTTCATATTTATTCTTTTTAAAAATTATTTAAGGCTGATAGAAAAGCTCATGTTACATTTGAAGATTTTTTGACGCAGCCTGATTGTGGATAAAGTTATTTTCTTAAATGAATGCTTAAACAAATCACAAAGGACATTAAGAAAATCTGCCACTCAAACATAAACCATGGTATTTAGATGGAAGTGATAAACTGTAATAGTTGATTGAGAAGTAATGGGGAATAAAAGAAGTCTGATAATCAGAATCGGTCCTGTCCACTCAGAAATGCATATTTAAATTAATTTTTGGTGCATTTTTAATTTACAACTTTCAAGTACTTAGTAATGTCAGACATTATCTGAATTCCAGTGTAAACAGGATGTAAACATCCATATTGAATCTTCAGAATCCCTTTTCACTATTTTGTCAGCATTTAAGAAATTTCTTGACATATTTTCTAATCCTGAATTGGACTAAATGGTTAAGAAAATGGATGGATGGATGGATGGATAGTTTTGGTATTTATGTCTTTTTCATAAATACCAAAATGTGTAAAATTAGCCAAGTCTAAATATTTTTCTGATATGGTTACTGCTAACAGGCACAACCCACGTGCTCTCTTTAATTTGGTGAATGCTTCTCTTAATGTCCCCCAATCTGACAGCCTTGAAGCCTCACATAAAGTGTGTGAGAACTTTTTGAACTTTTTTGTGAATAAGGTTGTAACCACAAGGGCTCTTATTTCCCCTCAATCTGTCTGTCTGTCTGACTCTGTCACATGCACTGCCTTATTCTCTCAGTTGGAGCCTGTGACTCTCTCTATTTTGGAGAAGGTTGTTAGTGGAATGAAGCCTGCGGGCTCACCTGATGATTCCATTCCTCTTTAAAGAGGTGTTTCCAACCATAGCACCCTTTGTTGTACATCTTGTGAATGGAAGCTTGGTAAAAGGAGTGGTGCCAAAATGCTTTAAGCACGCTGTTGTTCAGCCATTAATAAAAAAGTCTGGCCTTGATAACAATGATTCTTCAAACTTTCGTCCAATTTCTAAGCTTCCATTCCTGTCCAAAATACTAGAGAAAATTGTATTTTGTCAATTGAAGGCATTTCTGGATGCACATGAGATCCCTGAAGTTTTTCAGTCTGGTTTTAAAAATTTGCACAGCACAGAGTCTGCTCTACTTAAAGTCTTTAATGACATTTTGATGTATACTGACTCTGGTCATACTGTTGCACTGGTTTTGTTAGATCTGACCGCTGCGTTCGACACAGTGGATCATGAAATCCTACTGTGCCGACTTGAGAACACAGTGGGCATTCACGGGGCTGCCTTGGAGTGGTTCCGTTCCTACTTAGCAGATAGGAGTTTTTGTGTGAGATTGGGTGACTTTGCTTCATCCTCGGCCCCCTTGAATTGTGGCGTGCCGCAAGGATCAATCCTTGGTCCGCTCCTTTTTTCATTGTATCTGTTGCCGCTGGGGTCTATTCTCCGAAGGCTTGGTGTGTCTTTTCATCTTTATGCTGATGATAGCCAAATTTACATTCCCCTCAAACGTCAAGAAAGCTTCAGTGCCACTGAACTCTTAAAGTGCACTGATGAAATTAAAATTTGGATGTCAATAAATTTTTTGCATTTTAATGAAAAAAAAAACAGAGGTTCTTCTTCTTGGACCTAGCAGTGTTGGTGATGCTGTCTCAGTTAACCTTGGATCCTTGTCACAGCCTACTGTCTGCAATCTTGGTGTGAAAATGGATCAGGAACTTAAATTGGACAAACAAATTAGTGCTGTGGTGAAAGCAAGTTTTTTCCACCTGAGACAGCTTGCAAAAATAAGGTCCTCACTCTCAAGACATGATTTTGAAATTTTGATCCATGCTTTTGTAACCACACGGCTTGACTATTGTAACGCCCTGTACTGTGGGATCAGTCAGTCCTCTCTTGCACGGCTGCAGCTGGTGCAGAACGCTGCAGCGCGTCTTTTAACTGGATCTCGAAAGTCTGACCATGTTTTACCAATTTTGTCTTCCCTTCACTGGCTCCCTGTCCGTTACAGAATTGATTTTAAGATTCTTTTATTTGTTTTTAAATGCCTGAACGGTCTGGCCCCTCGCTACCTGTCAGACCTGCTGGTGAGGTATTCCCCTACACGCTCTCTGAGGTCCACAGATCAACTTCTGCTTGTGGTTCCTAAGACGAAGCGTAAACTGAGAGGTGACCGAGCTTTTTCTGTTATTGGTCCCAAGTTGTGGAATAAGCTGCCCTTGTACATTAAACAGGCTGAATCGCTTCTTGTTTTTAAGTCTTGTCTGAAGACTCATTTTTTTCTCTTTGGCGTTTGACTAATTTAAAGGGTTGTTTTACTATTAACAATGTGCTGATGCCCCATTATGATGTAAATATGTATGTTTTATTGTTTCTTCTGTACAGCACTTTGGTCAACTTTGTTGTTTTTAACGGTGCTTTATAAATAAACTGGATTGGGTTGGATTGGATTCAAATAGTATTGTGACTGATTTCTCAAAGTTTTCATTTGGGTCTATTTGCCAAACTGAACAAAACAACATTAAATAGAACATTTCATGAAGACCCAAGTGCAGACTTACTAACTCCAAGGCAATGGTCGACTTTTATCAAAGCCCAAAGATTTAATCAGAGCATTTCCTGCTAATTTAGTTACCAAAAATTCAGTCATCCAAACTACTTATTACACCTTGGCATCAGAAAGCAAAATGTGTGACAGCTCGTTACAGCAACACATAATGCCACCACATAAACACATATACTCTGGTGACAAGAAAGCATGTGAGACTGATTGCTGTGACCTTTATCTAACAGGGGCTGCAGATAAACACGCATTTCCTACGCTCTCCAGAAGAGGCCCCCCCTAAATCCTCGTGCCGAGTGAAGGCTACAGTAGACTGCATGTATCTGGAAATCTGGTCTGAAAGAGAATCATTTTGTTTCCAAAAAAATTCTACATTTAACCATAACCATAACCGACCATTTAAGTGAACGCCATTACATTGGATTGCACTTTCTTCTGTGTGGCCGAAGCTTTCAGTATCTGCAATTGCTCAATTCTCCTTGGTTGTAACCAAAAAAAAGACGTCTTTGATATGATACCTTGATGGGAAAAATTTTTCATTCATCTTTTAAGCTTTTTTTTTTTCATGAAGCAATTTGTAGCAGCATGTTCCTTTTTTCCGAACCCATGGAGAAGTGAAAACCACACCCATAGTGATGAGAACCATTACCATTCAGGAGCTGTAAGTGTGTGTCCTACTTTCCAGTTAAAACCACTGATATGTTAAATGAGGCAGAAGTTAAAGTAATGTCTGTGTTGTCACAAGACAAACGGGCACACTCACTCACATGGAAGGTTTTTTGGAAATTAGCATTTGTATTCAAACACCTTCAGTGTCCTCTTCCGTAGTCCTCATCATCTAACACAGCTAAGTAGGTAAATGTGATTAAATATTGATCCGAGCATTGAAGGTTTAGTTTTCATCAACAGTCTGGAAGGACACAAGGAGAGAAAAGTGAGCAAGTCTTTAGGGAGAACCCCCTGTTGGTCTGGGGACTCTTCATTCTCTCTGTTATCTAAAAATATATCCCTGGCATACTTTCCAGAGTTATTCAGGCTCCAGAGGGGCAAGAGCACCACTTCATGGACACAAAAACGTATAACAAGGAAGCTATTGGGTGCCAAATACATATATTTTCATAATTCAAGCGTCTGTGCTTTATCATTTTAATCAGTTTCATCTTAGGGACTGGAAAATATTTCAACAAACTAGAAACAACAGTTGGAGTTTTAGATCTTTTATTCTCTTTAGGAACAATGAATTTCTTTTTCACTTTGTCAGAAATAACAAGCATAAATCATAAATCATCCTGCCCTCAGCAACTAGCTTTGAAGTATCTCCACACACAGTGGAGGTCTCACGTCAGACTAACTCACTCTTTGGCTGTTCTGCTCATACACACACATATTTACACACACATACACACATGCCACACTGTTCCCCAGCACAAAAAAAAAGGCTTTCACACAAGATTATGGTGGCACTGTGGAGATATTATATCATAGCAACACCATGGCAACGCTGCCTACAGCCGAAACAAAATAGAAGCTAAGGCACAGCAAGCTTTAATCTGCTATTGCTTCATTTGGATGGTTTGTGGAAAGTTCACATTTCGGCATATCAATATGATAGGAAGGACCCTGAAGAACTGTGATGGCACAGAGAGCGCTGCTGATATTTACAGTATGGGCTGTACGTGTGTTTAAAATGCAGATTCACGGGCACAACCATGCATACACACTAAATTTCAAACATGCTTCCCAGAAGCAGTGAAATGGACACATGTCTTAGACATTGTATAACATTAAAACAAACAAAAAAAAAAAGACTGAATGACAATCATAACATCTAAATGGCACCTCATTAATTTGTAGTAGATATTAGATTAACACTGAAAATAGTGACAGGAAACTAAATCAGCAGTGATGTCCAACATAATGTATTTAAAGCATATTTATGGACCCTGTGAGTGTGTCCCCTTTATGTGATACAGATCCCTCATGTGGTCATTTTTTTTCTCAAACAAGTCCACTTTTCACAACACAGTGCTGACACAAATCCATATTGTACTGATTTCTGTATTTTCTGAGATAACAGAAGTATTTAGCTGTTGTTGCATTATTCGCAGAATGTGCATTATGTAAGAGTGAATAAGTGCAAAAGGAGCAAATACGATGTTATCAGATTTGTATATGTGACTTTTTCGAATGCATTTTGATAAAATTAGATGTTATTTTTATATCATTTCATTCATTTTCATTTCATTTTCTGAACCGCTTAATCCAATTCAGGGTCGCGGGGAAGCTGGAGCCTATCCCAGCTGGCTTTGGGCGACAGGCAGGGTACACCCTGGACAGCTCGCCAGTCCATCGCAGGATTTTTATATCATTCCATATTAATTCTAAGATAAAAAGGAAAAAACAATAAAATCAGATTCATGGTATGTATTTTACTGGCAGGCTACTTTACACTTTACAAGGATGGAGAAATTTAGAAAAACAAAATAAATAATTACTGTAAACGTTTGTAATTTTAATGTATTTTTAATTGCATAATATTAAATCATTTAACACTATGTTAAGATTTTAGATAGTTAAATCTATTCACTCTATCATAAAGGATTAAAGTAATATCAAATCTCCAGAGTAAATATAAATGTAATCGTTGTAGCATGTCATGATCATACCTACTAGTGCTTGCTACTGACTATAATATACATATATATACATGTACATATATATATATATATATATATATATATATATATATATATATATATATATATATATATATATATATATATATATATATATATATATATATATATATATATTTGAGTTAATTCTTAAAAAATTACTTTTCAAGATATTGGATAAAATGCTGAGTGTTTTTAGTTATAAATAATAACAAAATATATAAATACTCGCATGACTTAAAACAGTAACAAACATGAAAACAAGCCAATTAAATAAAACATTATTGCTGTTCTGAAAAATATAAATGACTTTTTTAATGTTTTAACTTGTTAGTCGTGGAACTGTCATTCAAAAAAATGACTTGAAAATCAATAATTTATGATATACTGTCATGCTGATTTACGACACATGACAAAAAAAGACTTCTGTATGTGCCAGCTCAGTACAGTATGGCTCAGCACTGTGAAACGACTTTTAAGTCCACCAGCTGGATGATTAACCCTGTGGGTCACTGGTTCTCGGGTCCAAGACAAAGCTTGACATCTGGGGCTCAGGTCTTAGCCTCAGGGCTCGCCTGATCTAAGGGAAGAAAAGAAGAGCGGATCCTCTGGACTTCATTCACACGCAGGTGACCAAATGCCTTGTTGTACCATTCTGGAGATTTCCCCCTGGAACAAAAAATGACAAATATTGCATATTAACGACTGCAAAGTTGGGGAAAACCTCAAGCACAAACACCTGAAGCATGTTCCTACCTGAGGTCAACCCTGGAGATATGCGTGAGTCTGGTCCTCCCCGTCCCACAGGGCTCGAGGAGGTACTGTGACTCCAGCACAACCCCTTTCACAGCTCCGAGGCGTGGGCTATTGTCATGTTCAACAGACACACACACCAGCGCGCAGGAACCTTTACACAAGTCTGTACGCCATGTTCTGCAGATTGACATGGAAAAGCAGACTTTCTTTAATGTGGTAATGAGTTATCTTGTCGCTGTAGCTAAGTGACACCAAGTCTGTGGATTAGTCTCTCATTCCTAAAGCAAAGCTACCGTACCTCAGTACCACATAGTCACAGTTGGGTTGAGGTGGCATGTTGAAGGAGGAGTAATGGTACACGTCTGTCTGTTTGTCCAGCGTCTCCAGAATCTTCTCCTGCTGGAATTCAGTCTGCCACAGTGGACGCTCTCTCAGCAGCCGCTGCAGCACCTCAGTGGGAGCTGCTGACACCTCAACGCACACTCGCCATCGCCTTAGAGGGTTACCATCTCCAACCTTACATACACAGACATGATAAGAGTTAAACATAGTGTAAGTAGGCATGATAATAATAATAATTAAAAAAAAAAACATCTTCATTTTTTAATTAATTTTTAACTCAACTTTTTGCATCACATGGTCAAATTACTGTTTCAACTGTGCCTTCTGTGGATAAAATAACAACTATTACTGACAGTGTTTTGTATTAATGTCAATCTATTGCAATATTTTCATTTGATCCCTCCCACCCTTCAAAGAATACATCCTTATCCTTATGATGCAATGCCCTCCTACCTTTTTAAATGCTAGCTCAGTGTGGTCAGAAGATGAGCGGGACACCCAGCCTTTGCTCTTATCTTTGGCCTCTTTCAGCAGGTTCTGGATCAGCCTTTCTAAGTGTGCATGATAGGAGCCTTCCTCATCCTCTTCTTCCACGTCCTCCTCCACTTCCTCCTCGTGAGCCTTGCAAAGCTCGTCCAGCGGGGGAACCATCAGCTCCGCCTCCATGTAAGAGTTACGAGACTGGGTAACCATTTCCTCTGGGATCTGGGGAACAGCGGGGGAAGATGAGTTGCATCAAAACAAAGTGCAATTTCATTGTATTGCCAGAATATGCATGGGGGTGGCAAAGTGACAGAAGTGACTCCTAAGTACTCCTGTTTTTAGTCAGTAGATGTGGAGGGAAAAGCAATAATAACACAATGAATGACTGGTGGGCAAAAGTTCTTTAATTTGCAAGAAAACTACATACACAGTGATGAAGCAATAACAAAATAATATTTCTCCATGTAAGCTTTAACCTCTAATAGCATAAGGGTGCAGCAGTGCCTATAAAATCGGCAACTAACACGTCTAAAAGACACCATTAATTTTTAACAGTAAATAAGGGTTTTAGAGCAACACATGCTCCTATCCAGAGTAACATTTTTCTTTCAGAGGAGGTCTTTCATAATTCAGCAACTACATCTATAACAACAGCATGGCTTCGTAGTAGAAGAATCCAGGTGCTGGATGGACCTGCCTGCAGATGTTTATGAAAAACAAAGAACTAAGAGAAACCCAGGATTGTTGAGCAGCTAGAATTCCCAGATGTTTCCAGACTGATATGGAAAGAAAAAAGTGGAAAACATAAACCTGTCCCAACTTTTCAGATGTGCCGCTGTCACTGAATCCAAGATGATCTAATGTTTTTCAATAAATTAACCCATTCAAATATAAAAAGCCGTGATCTGCATGAAGCTTATGCAATGCCTGGACATTGTGTAAGCTTATGGAAATGCTGCCATGGCATCTGGGTTGTCGTCAAAGCTAAAGATGGTCCAACAAAATATTAAAGTCAATGATTTTTTTTTGTTGTTGTTGATGCATGGACAGTGTAGTAAAATCTCTCACTTTCTTTGCATTTCTCATGTTTTTTGTTAATTTTCTAAATCATTGTTTTTCTCTTTTCATTACATTTTTACAAAGCAACCCAGCAGTTTTGGTTATATGTCAGAACCATATGTGTTCTTATGAAACAGATTTTCCATAAGCTCAGTCAACCAGGCCTGTTTTCAGCTTTATGACAATATGGTTTCCAGCTCATGTTAAAGCTTATTTATCTTAAGAAGAAGAAGATTGATGAACCCCTGAAATATTTTATTGGACTGTAAAAGAAAAGTGACTACAGGCTCTCAGACCTGTCCAGTGAAGTTAAAAAGTACCATATTTACTGTACCTCTGAGATGTAGTGGAAGACGAATGTGAAGTTAAATAAAACGGGGAAAAGCTGAAGTTTAAGCACAGTGCATTTGTAATGTGCTTTAGTGCATTCTGTTATATTTTTAGTACAAAAGTGGTTTAAATGTTTTAAGATTCAGTGTCTTTTGCCAACTCTCTGTAGGTTAGGAAGAATCACTTATTCTATCTTTTAGAAAACCATAATAAGCTAAAATGCATTGTAGTCATGTGTATATTTCTCAGAGTCTGACAGCAGCAGTATTTACTGTGCTCGCTGACTGCCTCTAGGCAATGATGATGTACAGTTTTAGAAATGGGCTCATTAAACACAATTAAAAAGTGGTCTTGAATAATTATAATAACACAGCAGGGGAAGCATCATTCAACTTCATAGTTGTTTGCATGGTTTGAACAACGGAGGGGGGGGGCTGAGAGGAACTCGGTTCCTATGAAATATTGGAGCTCCCCCACATTCAGCTGGAACTTTAAGGGGGGGGGGGGGGGGGGGGGGGGGGGTCCTAAAATGAGTTCACTTCAGGTTATGTTTAATTTTCCACTGAGTTTCCTGATGCTTCTTGTGTAGTATTAATTTGTCAGCTTATTCATTTATTTAATTTAATTAAATAAATCTTTCAAACGACCCAGGCGATCTGTTTCTTCTCTTTAAGCGACATGGAAAGCAGCATTGTTTGTTTGCTGTGTGCTGTGAATGTTACTACAATGAACGCTCGATAACCCTTCTTTTAGTGGTTATTATTGCTTTTGATTAAATAAGCTGCGTACAGAAGTATCAGAGGAGTTTTTTTGTTGGCAGTAGCCCTTTTTTTGACTGTGCTATGTGCACTAATGTATATGTACGTGCAGGTGACTTACAAAGTCATGGTACATGCCTGAAAATAAAGCATCCCTGAAAGCCCCGGTGTAATTTGAGCCCTGGCTCATATTTAAGGATACAGCCATGCAAAGGTTAGAACCTCACCTGAAAGAGGCGCGGGCACTCTGTGATCATGTGCGCCAGGCCCTGAGTGGCAGCCAGGTTCTCACTCAGGTCTTTCTGATCAGGGCGACCTGTCGTGTACTTTCTCTGGATCGACCTGATGCAACAGAAATGACACAAATTACAGACAACGTTCTGTCAATCAGATAATCACCTACAAAGACAGACAGAGGATTTTAATGAACAGTTCCCAAACATGGATGGATAACACCATAACGTAAACCTAAAAAAAGGCCAATGCTTTTAGAGGTGATATTAATAATAATGGCTTCAATTAAAAATAAACACCAACACAACAAGTCACGATTAGTGGAGAGCATTTGGCAAATCAGAAGCATTGTTATACGGGTTATATCATTGAAATATCTACCTTTATCTTATAAATATTCACAATGACATGCATATCATTGATCCATCCATCCATTTTCTTAACTACTTTTTCCAGTTAAGGATCACAGGAAGCTAGAGCCTATCACATCAATCACTGGGCGTAAGGCGGCGTACATCCTGGACGGGTCAACATCCCATCAAAAGGCATATCATGCATGTTTAAAGTATTCAAGGAATTGTAGCATAACATGGCTTTAAATGTAATCTAAACTCAATAAAAACTAAACTGTTGTGGTTTTGATTTCAAAACCAAAATGAACTATCTGTATTGTCATTTCTACTGCATGTGTACCTGGGTGACAGCGTCTCATTCTTCAGTATACTGAGGTGAAAAAGCGATGGTCCCAAACAAACAGCAAGATTCATCGGTGTCATCTGGTTCTCCTCCACCAAGGATGTAACATCCCGCAGGAAGTAAAGCAATGTTTGCAGAACCTCCCTGTTTTCATCCGGCATCAGCAAAATGGCGGCTCTTACGGCCTGCAATCGCTGCTCCTTCGGAACATCTAGTTAAAAAAAAAAAAGGAAAGAAAACTTAGCAGAAATAACGGATTGAACACTAACATTAAAGTCATCAGTGGTAAGAAGCTAAAATCCACATGCAGAGTGAATAAAATCATTTGCAGTCACATCCTCTTACACTGGTAAATGTGCAGGAAGGTTTCTCCCAGTTTGTTCGTCAGCAGAGGCTCAGGCAAGTCTCTGAAGAACTGTTTGACCATGTCGGCCACATCGTAAGCTGACTGGTCCTCGTAGCTCACACAGTCGGGAGACAACTCACACTGCTGCCTCAAAGCCTGAATTCGAGACTTCACACCAGACTTGCGGAACAATCCCACCTGAAAGGAGACAAGAGGAAAGAAAAGACGTAAAGGAGGGATACGCACATCAGCAGTGGCTCATATTTACTCATAACAACCATGCACGTTGGCACAAAGAGATTTACAAATCCGGTCCAGTATAAGCAGTTTTCTCACCTGGTCCAGGCAATGTGTTCTGAGATGGCTGAGGGCCTGTTGTAAACACAGAGGGAGTGGAAACCCACAGCGCTGGACATGGACGATAAGGGGAACACCAAACACACTCTTCTCTTTGTAGTCTGGCACCTTCATGCGCTTCATAAACTTAGGCACAGACCTGGCAGCGATAGACAGAAAACTATTAGGGAGGTGTGTGAGAGAAAGAGTGGTCGTGCTTTCATTATCTTCCTCTTCATGTACATGCTGGTCAACAGGATTTCCCTCTGGGGCATAATAAAAAGACTGGCTGTTGACAACACAGGGGGTGTACTTGTGTTTGTTGGTCATGGAGACTCGTGGTGTGAGAATGAAAAGATGTTTTTTGGTTAATGCCTCTGCCCACACAAACCCATTGATCTTCAGGTGTTTACAGCATGCATAAAGGTGTTAATTGTGCATGTGGTCCTGCGGTTTCACTTCTATTGTTGAGTCGGAGGGAAGCTTTAAAAACAAAAAAATAAGTAAAAAGGCTACTGGAAAGGCCGTCTTGCACACACACCCACACACACACACACAGAGCACACTTTGTCCTGCTTTGAAGGCAGAGAGGATATTGGGAATATTAGTTCAATGGAAACACAGTAAACAGCTTCCATTTCTGCCTGATGCAACATCTTGTGACTTCCCTGAATTATAATTTATGAAAAAAAACAAACTGAGGAACTTTTATGTGGCTGTGTACCCACCATGTCCAGCCATGTTTATTAGACATGGAGTATTTCTCCATGATGGCGGTGAGGCGGAGTAAAGAGAACTTCTGCAGAAGGCTGAGCTGGCCTGCTGATTGGCTACTGATCTGCAGTGAAGATGCTGGCTGGTTGAGATGATCAGAGGTTCTGAAACTGGGCCATCGTAACCTGAGACAGGCAGAAAATCCTAATGAACATTGTATGATTGTGACTTGTTTGCAGTAAATATCAGATTGCTGATATCAGGTGTTATTATAATAGTTCTTGGAAGCTTGCTTTACACATCAGAACACAGCTGGACTCGGCAGCAGACACTGATGCCACACACTCTGATCTGACTGGCTTGAACAACAAATCAATCAAGCTTTGAAATGATGACATTGTTGCTTGGTTTTCAATTCATTTAAACAACCTTGTTTTCATGATTAAGACAGTGTAACTACAATGTAGGCACTCATCCAAATATTGTCTTTAGTGGCAGTAGTGGTAGAGTCTAGCTGGAGTTTAGATAAGTTCATGTCTGAGTAGGAGGCAAAGATACCTTTCTGTACAAACCTTTCTGCATTTCTGGACGGGTTACTTTTTATTAAAATATCCATTTTTTCAACAATCCATAGTGTTATTGTTTTGCCTTACTGTTTGTGTTAGCTCTTTTGCAACGCATCATTAGTTGTACATAATGCTTTTTTTTGTCATATGTTAGAATTTATTCTCACTGTATACTTCAGTTATTATAAAACAGATAAAAATAGGACCCAAGGTGTAATGAACCATCATTAGCAGCCACTCACCTTGGTCTTGTGAGGGAGGCCCCGACTCCAGAGTCCCGCCTCTCCCTACTGGTCTCTGTCGAATCTGTGTCATTTAAGGAGACCCCATCTCTTTCGCCTTCACTAGGGGTGGTCCTGCCCTCCCCCTCTTCTTCTCCATCCCCCATGTCCCCCTCTGGCAGCACACTACGGCTCCAGTGGTCCACGATCTGCTGCAAGCCACTGACGTGCTGGATGATGTCATCCAGGTGAGGAAACAGATTGTCTTCCTTTTCTAAGTCCAGCAGGTCTCCCGTGCTGGCGTACAGGTGGGAACCCGGCACGTTGTCGTAAACACTTACCCTGCTGCCCCGTGGAGCTCCAGGACAGGGGGGTTTGGATAAAGGTTTTCCGCACCAGGGTTCACCCAGTCCATTTTCAGGGGAAGAACTTTGGCCATGTGACTGGGATCCATTGTTCCTGTCACTAGGGGAAGGTGCCAGGCTTTCTATGGATAGGGCTTTGGGAAAAGTGCCTGGTTTATGGTCTTTGGGGATGTGAATGAGAAGGTTTTCATACGAGTGAAACTGGTTCCTGCCAAACTGGCTTTGACCTTCGGTCCTCTTACCCTGAGACGGCAGGTCCATGTCCTCCAGGTATATGCTGCTTCTCTTGCTGGCAGTGCGGGGTTTCGTACATACAGGCTTCGCCACGCTGGCCACCACAGTCTCACTGTCGGAGCTCACGCTCAGTTTGGACCGGTCTTTACAGTTATTTTTTAGCGGGGCGGACGCGACGTCGCCACAAGTTTGGTTGTTGTGTTTTGAGTTTTGCTCTAACTGGCTGATAGGTGTGCACTGAAGCATCTGAAGTGCCTGAGGCTCCTCACCCTGTAAAACCGGCCCACTGATGACCAGTGGTGGCCTGCGACTTGAGCTTTTACGCCTTGTCGAAGGCCCCCAAGTGCGCATTATTTCCATTCTACGCAAAAACTCTTTGGCTTTACTCCGCCCTCCTTGCCCATGTCGACTGCTTTTGATGGGTAGGGAGTTGTAGTGTGGAAGCTCTCTGGGTGGTTGGTAGGAAGCAGAGAGGGATGCCATAGATATAGAATCAGGCATGGCAGAGGCCGAGTCTTCACTGTGGAGTGAGGAGATTTCTGTGATCTCCTGCTCACTCAGGTCCGTTAGCACGCTCTCACTGCTCACTGTGCTGCGAAGACCCTCCCCTTGACCTGTTGGGCTGCTTTCATTGGTGCTGTCCAACAAGAAGTCTTGCAAACGAGACCAGCGTCGACTGCTCCACTCAAACGTCCACCTTTTGCTGATAGCCAAAGGGTCATCTTCATCAGAATCCTCACTCTGTGGAAGGACAAAGGCTTTTTACTTTTGGCTGCGACTGTCTCCTCATTCAGAGGTTGCTAGTTTTCAAGAGGGGAAAATGAATAAATAAGAATGATGACCCTTAAAGAATCAGTAGAAATGCAGTTGCAGCAGTAATCAGGAGTACAGAGTGAGTGATAGTGGCATTAATCCGAGCTGCAGTGGCCATCTTCCAAGGGATGACGCCACACACTTCAAGCTTGAGCAATCTAGCTCTAGATGAACAAGTTTTTCAGAGTTAGAACTGAGTTTAATCAGGAATCATGACAAATAAGAGATACTCTGGCAGCTGAAACAGTGTGAAGGACACTGCATAACATGACTCACTAACAGCATCTGAGAAAAAGCTTGAATTGATTTTTGCTCACCTCGAAACAAAACAGCAGAATGAATTTTTCTGATTAGAAAATGCAGACTAAGTCATAAAAACATTGCAAGTATTTAACAAATGGATGAGAGGAATGTCAGTAATGAGTGGTTTTCTGGTGTTTGTTGTTATAAGTTCCTACTGTTGAGTTCAGATCTTTAATAGTATGAATGTTACCTGGATGCACCGCTCTTTTCATTGCAAATAATGCAATTTTTGAGGTATAAATTTGAATATTTTGGCATTTCCTTTATTGATGCATTGTTGAATCCTATTAGAAAGTTTGAAAAAGTTCCTTTTTGTGTCGTTGCGATGCATTTGTATGTTCTGCAGAGCAGGAACCTGCTGGTAAAACCGTTTTTTACTGAGTCTAGCCTGATTGTTTTAAATCCATTCCTGTCTGAAAAAATTTAAATAAATAAACTTAACAAAAAGACACTTACCTTCTTCTTGGGGTGGCTGACATCCAGTTTCATGGAGGCACACTTGTTCAGAGTATTCAAGCGCCTGCAATACACATGCACAATCACATGCTAAAGTTAAAGCTGCTAGCATCTATTTGTTTTATTATAGTTGTGCATTTGTGTCCTGCAATGAAACACTGCTCACTTTCACTCTGCAATCTTACTTTTCACCACCAGTTTATCCATTTTCCTCCCAAGTCTGATATGTCACTGTCATACAATCCTCTTCCTTTGCTGCGTTAATCTTCTTTACTGACGCTATCCCACTTTCTCCTCCCTCTCTATCTCTGACTCGAACCGATCCTCGCCCTTGAGGAGTTCATCCCCACCAAAACACAACCAGCTCCTCCCATCCAATCTCTTCCCTCCTCCATTCATCTGCCACCTATCCTTAACCCCCTCCTGAAGAAAGTCTACTGATCCACCCACAGGCTCTGCTTTCTGTAACTCGGGATGTGAAGAGCAGCTTGTTGGGATGGTAGTGTCTTTTAAGATGGGCTATACAAAAAAAACATGTTCTCTGGCTCATTAAATCTGTCATTTGAAACATTTCAGCCTCCCGCAACGCTGTAAGAAATGCTGATTTGTCAACTATTAACATTGTCTGTTCTATCAGATAAACACTAGGATCCTTTATTGCTGCGTATCGGCCGCAACAATGCCAACATAAATCAACAGAGAGCAAACAGCCTAAGTATTTTATAGCTCTTTAGACATTTTGTTGGGGGTCTGATGAGTATGCTCTCACAAAACAGCTGTCAGGAATCGCTGATGCTATAATTACCACACCCTTGGAGAGGCGGGCGTTGTTAGCAACGCAACAAAAAGTTGTTGGTGCAGGAAAAGAAAAGTTCTGTGAAAAGGGGACACAAGATGTAACAAAGAAAGATCAAATAGGTGTACAAGTTGACTTCATTTGTAATCCAAACCAAACGCTGGCATCCCCTGACTCTTTCGACCTTACCCTCACCCATTCACACACCCCCTCTATTTTTGCCCCCGAGGGTCTCTGTCATCTTTGAATGGGAGTTCAGAGCATGGCAGGGGGAGGGGAGGTGGCCAGATCAAAGCCTGGGTGTCTGGGATGGAGACATGAAAAGGGTGTTCATTAAGAGTTGGGGTCCTGCATCTGATGAGGAGCAGTTAGCACTGAGCTAAAGGGACCAGTCCAGTCAGTGAACTGTGACTGTCACATGTACCCTGGTGTGAGTGACAGAGAAACAGCTGTGTTTGTGTGTGTGTGTGTGTGTGTGTGAGTGTGTGTGTGTGTGACTGGGTTTATAGCATGTCCTTACCGACACAGAGGCTCAACCAGATCCCGGTCCAGAAAGTCATGGTCCCTTTTCACTGAGGAAATATCGACTGGAAACTGGGAATCTGTGGGGAAAAAAGAGAGAAAAAAGACTTTCTAGTTAATGACTGACAAACAACAGGAAACAAGAGTTTTCTCTGCTGGTTAGCTGTTAATATAATCTGTTTAGTGTGCCCCAGCTGCTGCCAACACAGTAAAACACTCATCATTTGTACGCAGACATTTCAAGCCCCAAAAATAACTAGAATCCCACATAACGCTAAAAGGAGTCAAGCATTTTATTTTGGTGATTGTCTGCATGTGGAGGCAGACTGCTTGCATCAGGCCCACAGCCCAACATCTACAACCTCATATTACTGGATCTCACAACATTTCTCTGAGCAGCAGCGTGTGTTTGTGCGTGTGCTTCTAAAGAAAGACTGCTGTTTTAAGAGCCTCTTCATTGATTACTAAGGGCCATTTCCTGTTTGTGCTTCAAGTGTATGAGACCTGATGATCATCACATGAGCTAGCGCCTGTAGGTTTGCAAAATAAGATAGAGAGGAATGAAAACAGAGGATGAAGAAGAAATGAAGGAACAGTAATACACTATATATATATATATATATATATATATATATATATATATATATATATATATATATATATATATATATATATATATATACTGATTTTGTTTCTTCTTCTGTTGTTCTTTTGTTTGTTTTTCTTCAATACATCACTTCTTCTGCATTTTATCCCTTTTGAAGTGTTTTGACAACGATTGGCTAGGAGGAAAGACATGGATGAGTCATATTATGAGGAAAAAAGGTGGGAGAAAGAATGGAGAAGGAGAGGCTATGAGAATCCCAGTGGTGATAACAAGGCCTTTCCCATGACCCCCTCCTTTTGGACAGGAACTGAGCGCTGGAAATAGAACGAAACAGCTCAGAGGACAGGGATGTGGAGATGGAGGGATGGCAGGAAGAGAGAAAGAAACATAGATGATGGAAAAATAAGGCAGAGGGAGAAAAATAACTGAGCACAGAGAATAAACAAAGGGAGCTGATGGGAGAAGGAGGTTTTTGTGTGAAACAAGGCAGCTGTATAGAAGCTGGACTTTGACCACTTTGTGTGTGTGTGTGTGTGTGTGTGTTACCTTCGTAGAGCTGAGCGTACTGTGGAAATCCCGCTGCTCGAAGCCAATCACAAGCCTCTTTAGCTTCAATCTCTGCAGGGCAAAGAGCAGATGCTTTAACGGAAAGTTTCATGCACACATCCACGTACAGGTTTTTGTGTTCATTCGTTTTATGCCTTTAGTAGCTGACTATGAAACCTGAAATTATTCATGAGATCTTTGACATTGCCTTGCTCCTGCATCATCCAACCATTGAATTTTCTGAGAAAACCCTCTATGAAGCAAGTCAAAAACAGAAGCACTAACACAGAAGTGCTTTGTTATCCCTAAGTGAGCACTTTTAGCATACAAGGAAGGAACATCTCAGACATGTATTTTCCCTCTGGGAAATCACTGGAATGATGAGACTCAACGAGCTGAAAAAAAATTAATACTGCACTCACAAATGATATCTACCCATATATACTGACTGCCAGAACTCAGCTGTTAATGGGTAAATGTAACAGGCCTTACACATGGAACCACAACCCATTAGGTGCTGCTGCCAGCACCCCGAGACATTTTATGGGCTTTCGTTTTACTACTTTTTTCCGCTAGCATATATATTGCACACACTGCTAAACTAGCACCACTGAAGTGTGTGTGTCTAAGTTTTTCTTTATGAGCAGATGCTCTTTGCAGCTGCTCTTTGTGCTGACAAAGACAACTGAATTGTTGCCAGCAAGCAAAAATTACTGGACGTGTATAGACCTTCTAAAAAGGATGAACAGGCCATTGCAGGACACATCTAAACAATGGAAGTAGTTAAATAAACCATAAACATCTAAACAAAGATGTAAGCTATAAATACAATGACGTATGAGCCGAAAGCCACTGATCTATTCTCATACCTATTTATTCACGCTCACTTGTCTCGGTCACTTGTTTAAGGGAGCTGGCAGTGAATGGGAAAGGCACCGCAGAAACACACAGGACAAAGTTCAGCAGAGTAATAAAAAGCCTCCGTCCTCACCATCACAGATGAGAACGCTCAGAGGAAATGACACTGTCGCCGCAATCCTGCAATTACATCCCTCTTCCAACATTCTTTGCATAACTGCTCTCTCACCATGACATACGAAGCAACACGAGGGCAGGCTGTGAAAAATATCGTTTTTGTGAAGTGTTCTGAAAATAGACTGAACAGTCAGAGAGATCCTACTGAGAAGCATTTCACCCATCAAAACTTACTGGATGTCCTCATGTTGAGGGGGACGGCATGCTCCTATATCTCCTTTGCTCCAGCTGAAGGTTTCTCTCCATCCCGTAGCACTTCCATTTGCTGCTCTGCAGCTTTTCCATCAAGTGGCAGCGACTCGGTGCTTTCTTCCTCTCTGCCTCTCCAACCCTTGTGTTTACAGCTCTGCCTCTTTCTTCCAGCCTGCCCCATGCAGGTTTTCTCTTCCCTCTAATTTTCTCCTCAACCTCTCTCGCATTTCATCTTTGTTAGGATCCACATACAATATCTTTCTATTTTTACAACCCCCTTTTACTCAAAACTCTCTCTGAATTTGGCTTCTCTCATCTTCTTTTTCCTCAGTTTCTAACTGGATAAAACCTTCTTTTACTTACATGTCATCCTGTTCATGTTGTCTTTATCTTACACCTCTCCCATCTTTTCCTTACACCATTCTCTAAAACAAAATTTCTCCCTCAAACATTTTTCCTTTATCCTCCTATCCCTTCTGCATGTTCCACTGGAGCATCTTCATCCTTTTTGCCTGCTCCACTCTTAGGACAAAGTCCACACCTCCTTCGTCATTACCATAACTGCCGTCTCCCCATCAAATCCATTCAGGAAATGGCTAATTTCGGCTGGCGTTCCCGTCAGCAAGACCCCTGAGGTTGCAGGCGGACGACTGCTCGATGCTAACTTCACATGTCAGCTGAACCCATTGGCTGGCTAGCGAGGAGACTTTGACCTTGGCTTCTTTCTGCTGGATCCCCACAACAATGTGTGGGAGAATCCAATGTGCACTCACACACACAGTACAGACACATAAGTGTGGATATTTGGGACAGCCCAGATGTTGCCCCCAGTGAGTCAGAGAATGTGAAAAGGATGAGACAGTCAGACAGCTGGGGTGGGGTGGGGGTGGGGGTGGGGGGGGTTGAAATGGACAGACCCTGTGGGAAAACCACTGGGAGGAAGACATACCACATCAGCTGTTTATTTATGTGAGATTGTAAGATTGGTGCAACCAAAAGAAAGAAACCAGTACTTAAAAATTTAATGTGAATGGAGAGCAGAAGAAACTGCAAGGACTGGAAGCAGGAAATTACGAGTATCCCTGTGTGCCACAGAGCTTAAAAAAATTCAGAAACCATCAGCAGGTTACGTCGCTGAACAAACTGCACTGTCCCAGTGAACCAGGGACAGTTCTCAGAGGACTTTTAAGTCTTACGCAAACTTGTGGTATAAAATCCTTAAAATAGTCAACAGTTGCACTAATTATTCCTGTTTTAGGTAGCAGAAATTTTTTTTTTTTTTTTTTTGTTCTTTTCAGTGAATTTGTTGACAGTAACAAACATGGTCTTATCCTTTTATGCTTGTTAAAACTGAGAAGCTGAATACATCACATGGGGGGAATGAGTCACAGCGTGGTTAACTTCACGACTGTTCTGAGAAGCGACAGTCTTATTAGTTAGTTGTAATTTATCATGCCTTTTTTTTTTTTTTGCATAATATGAAGTTTAAATATAAAACTGTAGTTCAAAGCTAGTTTAAAAAAAATAACAAAGGAGCCTGTCTCATTGTGTATTTGTGCATATGGAAGTGGAAAAGTGCTTTTGTCATTGTGTAGAAAGACTAGAGGCACCGCTCTCATCAGTGGGAACAAAGTGCTGTGATGCATCTGTGCAGAATTTAATCAAGAGGTTAATTAGCACATAAACATGGTATAAGTAGACCACAAAACACCACAGTGCATGCAGTCAGTCAGAGCTAATCCAAGCTCCCCACCGAGCTTTTCCTCTCTGTTTCATGTCACTTCGATCCTGCTGTGGAGAATATATGACAACAGGGGGCAAGCTACTAGAACCACAGCTGAGAAGGCAGATGGATGGTGTGTGCATGAGGGTGTGCGCATTTGACTGTGTTGGTAAATGATTTTGGGCATCCATGTGTGGGACAAAGGGGGTGCAGTGTAATTCCTTACATAACAAGGGTGCCAGCAGCGTTACATAATAAACACAATACAAGCACCCCAATATCCTCACAGGCTTTTTTTTTTTTTTTAAATGAAAGTTAGCCTCTGTTCTCCACTTTACATTTCCTGCCTTTTATCTACCGCTACAAACCTTGACTCTCTGACAGCCTTCCTCCTGTGTTATGTCTGCCTACTACTGGGTCTCAAGGACCCTCAAGAGCCTTGCATGACATCATTTCCTGCTCTGAATATACCATGCGTCCAGAGCGGCATGTGAGCTAAGACCAGAAGCTCCTGGGCTGAACATGTCAGTGGGACTCGGCTGGGATAAGTGGTGGACGGTGGTGTGCTAATGGATGTGAACAGTAACAGGGAGATGAACGAGTACACTAAACTGTGTATGACTTGTTCTATACGACGAGTCTTTTGGTCAAAATCTGAGTGATTTAAGAGAAATAAATGGCACAGATAAGAGACAGAAAAGACTGTGAGAATACACATTGACGCAGTCACACACACCCACACATACACAGGCTGCCTGAAAAAACACCATATTCCCACATATGTTAAAGTACTTAGTCCTTTATGTTAAAAGGTCAAAAAGTAGTAAAGAAGACAGAGGAAGAGAGATGGGGAAGGGTGAAAGGGAGAGATACTAAAGAGGAATATGTCTGTCTTGTCTTATGCGGTTCATCTGTGATGATGTCCTGCCCTCAGGAATGCACTGTAAAACAAAATCAATACCAGCATGAAATGAGTGCAGGTTCAGGCACAGAGTCTGAAAGTCTGGCGTTCCAGTGACTCAGAACTGGATGGTTAAGAAATGCCTGAAATGAAAGACATGGTGCCACGACTGTCAATTAGTGCTAGGCCAAAACAGATTATGGCGAATGTTCACAGCTTCAATTTGAATGAAATCGCAAAGATAAGCGATGTAGAGGTCATCAAGTTGGGTATAGAGTGATGCCATTTTTTCTCCAGCAGAGGGTGTTAAAGAAAAGTGTTAGAGCATTCACATACACACACACACACACACACCCACACACACACACACACTGAAATCACATCAAACTATGACATGGCTTCAGGCTAAGGTTGCATGGAAGGCTTGGTTTGTGTGCATCACACCTTATCCTCCTTGTCAGACGGGGTTGGGTGTTCATGTTAAACTGTTCTCATAAAGAAACAATCAAGTTTTCAATTTTAACAGACCAGTGTGTTGAAGCCAAGAAATAGTCACAGTAGCAGCATAACAGTCTGTTCTAACGTGTTAACATTCGTTCTCACAGACACACAAAGACTATTTCATTCTAAAATCAAATTATAATTTAAAGAAATATCTGAATAATAAGAGCAGAAACATCAGATAATCACATGCTACTGTAGTTTAGGTCTAGTATTGTTCAGAAAGAGCCACAGGAAAGCAACATATTAAATTTAATAGCAAACATTTACCCATAATGCAGGTAGTTAACACTTAAATATTAACAGAATAATATGGTTAAGTGATTGCAAAAAAGCAGGAAACCACTGCATGTGTATGGTCAGTTTTAAAGATGCTGTTAGTGGACATAGTTTGTTTATGCACTCACAAACTCAAAAACATGCATGAACAACGCCCGATGCTATTCCACTCTGAATTAACTTAAAAATGCCATTCTGTGGTGTGATTAGCTAAAAAGATCTCAGATTCATGTGAAACCTATAGTTTCCACATCATTTGGGAATCAGTAACTATCTGACTTCTATTTGGTGCAAAATTCAATAATAGATATATATGATGGGATGGTGATGCATAGTGCACTTGGCAAGAGTATCAACAGAACTAAAACAGGTCCGTGAGGATCATATGATTGCAGTTCAGATACACCAACCATGGAAATATCTGGGATATTATAAACCAAAGACAACGACAAAGATTTTCCTGGAATGTTTATGGACTCACTTTCATCCCTGCAAGTTTAAGTCTGTCTAGTACGCAAAGTCAAGGCATGTTGACCATGGGCGCTTTTACCAACCTTTTAAAAACATCATGCTGCCATTTATTAAACAAGATTATATTTACAAACATCTGCATTATTTCCGTTGATATGTGCATATTAATGTGCAAATCACAATCAGAGTTGCGATAAACTGCATGGATAAAACTAAATATCCCTGGATATATGATCAAATTGTTTGTAATAAGTGTCTGGTAATATTAGTCTGGATGGGTCTATAAGGATGTTAGTTTAGTTTGGTTATTTTTGCTGCTATTGTTGTTGTGTTTTTTGTTTTTTTTTGTTTGTTTGGTTTTTTTTTTTCTCTCAATCCACCAGCTGCTGGAAAACTCCCTTCATGAGGAGAGAAGAGGGCGTACTCATGCCAGAACCAGGGAGTGGAAGTGAGAGGAGTCATCACCACATACAGGCAGATACATGCCTTTCCATATACATTCTTCTCATAACTTTCCTCACACATATATTTACCTCAGGAAGCTCAATTCATTATTGACAACAAAATAAGACTTAATGACATTTCTATCCTAACTACAAATAAAATGTATGGCATTGCATTTTTATGCAAACTGCGTCACATTGGTCCTGTAAAAGGCTTCAGAACAGAGCGTAAACAGCTAAACGCCTCTGCTTTGTGTGTGTCGTTCTGTCGGATGTTCTTTTTAGTCCTTGGGAAACATGAGTCATGTGACAGGAAGTTAAGGAAGTAACCAATTGAGTAGGCGGAACGCAGACAAAAACAATAACACTTCAGTCCTCTGGGGTTTGTTATCAGATTAATAAAAGACATTTGCCGGTGTAGAAGTGGCATCATGTTTGGGTCTAATGCTTGCAATCTGGTATGCTCTGCCTCATCCATAGGAAGCTCTACACAAAGTATGAGAACAGTTGAGAATATGTGTTTAATAGGTATGGTGTACAATGTTGTGTAATAGATCAAAAATTGAGAAAATCCTAAACAAAGGCTAAATCTCATAGAAACTGGTTGCAATCAGAGGCTTCCTTCCCATGTTTTAAAAGTGACATCAAAGCTTACATTGTTTGGAACTACAGCCAACACACTCTATCTCTGAATAGACAGAGCAGCTGAGAAGTAACTTGTGTTCAACCACAAGAGGCCGCAGGCTTTGACAACCCATAATTTTACCGCTCCTATCAATGAATTTAAAGTGAAAAATTCCCGTCTTTTAACCTGCGAGTTCATCAAGCTCAACATGTCAAATTAGAGCAAATGAAAACTCATTTGATTCTAAAATTCCAATTTTGCCTCAACTCTGTATTTACCTTGTGTCAGTCTTTTCAGCAGCTGCTGGCGGGCAATGATGCGGGACAGGCGCAGGGCGGAACGCCGTCGAGGGGTATCTCCCAGCCTCAGGTAGTATTCCTGACCGTCAGGTGTCATGGCTTCCAGACAAGTTCCCTCACTGGCACTGTCGCCATCACTCCCGCAGTCATTGCTGTCGCCCTCTGTACTGAGGTCCATACTCTCCACACTGTTATACAATTCCGTGTTCCTGCTGTATTCTGCGCTGTCTGCGTTGCCCTCGCTGCAGATAATGTCAGCACTCTCTACATTGTACACACTGTCAACCATGGTTAGACTCACAGTGAGTTCTGCAGTATCCACAACACTGGTACCATCCTCCCCTCTGGCAGTTTCAGTTGTGGTTACATCATCCACAGGGTCCACATTGCTGCTCATGGTCTCCTCATTCCCTGCAGAACTTGCCCTGTCTGCACCTTCACAATGTGCTGAGGCAGCCACGCTGTCCGTATTCACTGCAGCATCTACAACATCCATGGTGCAACCTACAGCCTCCCTGATGTGTTAACCTCAGAAACCTCCAAGCCTTCCTTGCTCTCGTCCAGTTGACTTGTTGTGTGAGCACTCCTTCTGAATTCCTGCCTCTAACATGCTCTCACTGGAAGTTGCCTGCCTGCCTCCTCCCTCCAACTCACAGTCGAACAAACACACAGGCTTCATCACACCACCTGACTCAGTTGACAGCCCTTGTTCTCCCCACCCACACTCTCCTCAGCTGAGATGGGAGGAAGATAAACTCACAAACTGTTGCTTCCACAAGGATTTTTTTTTCTTTAATCATGTGACCAGCAGCCAATGGCCCAAGTGCTCTCGGGAACACTGCCCTGCTTCCTGAAGTTCTGCCAAGGAAACTATTTGGTACATGCCCCAGGCACATGTGGAAATGTGTGCCTGAGAAGGACATATTTGTGATCAGTGGGGATAGGCCTGGAAAAAAAATATGATCTCAGCAGCCACATCCCGATGTGAAATAAGGAAGGAGCAGAACAATAGAGGGTATGTGGGTGTGAGACTGCGCTAAGGAATGTATGTAGGAGCAAAGCTATTGTCTCCACTACAGAGTAGGACCGTAATACCACCGAGAAATGTACTCCAAATCCATACCATCCACTTCAGTGTAGTTGTAAAACTTTGAATCTGATTGGATTTGAACACACTGCCCTCTTGAGGATATTTAGGAGAACACTATGATGATGATGATGTCTATTTTTTAATTGTTTTTAAGTCAAGACAAACAAAAGAATATAGGCCAAAGAATACTACACAGGACACAGAGTGAACTGTCCTGCTGATTCAGGGCAACAACTGGCAACCAAAGTAATGCTATACTGGGTCAAATAGATGTGTACTCATGGGGTACGGACAGGGCTGTAGTAAGCAGTCAGTAATATAATATCCAGCATTCTACAGAGTTACAGCAGTCTGGCACAGGACAGGGAGCGAATTAGAAATAAATCAGTAACGTTATGAGAAATACTGACTTCATATGCTGCTGGAAGCTTTTAGACGTAATATAGTTTAGTTGTGTCAAAGTTATATAACTTAGCCAAACTTTGTTTGCAACAATAAGAATGGTAATGGATAAATCTCTGAATCTATCAAAACATTTCCTTAGTCAGAGATTTAAACTATTTCTTCATATTTCCACTTTTTATTGATTTTATTTTGATAACCATTGCACAAAATGAGCATTTTCTTTGCATGAGTTTTGCTCATAACTCTAAGACAGGGATGTCCAGCTCCGGTCCTCATGAGCCACAATCCTCGGTTTTCCATGTATCCCTGCTCCAACACTCAAATGACTCAAATAAAGCCATGGTTGTGCAGAACTTTATTGGCCGTTGGATCCATTTTAATGGAAGCCAGGTGTGTTGGAACAGGAATACATGGAAAACCTGCAGGACAGCATCCCTTGAGGACCAATTTTAGACACCCCTGCTCTAAGAAATGAGTTTAATATACTGTATATAACATCTACTCTATGTTGTTTATCAACATATGTAATCAATGAATTATAGTTAATTTATTCCATCTAAATCTTGAAGAGAAAAAAAAAAGTAGTCCTTATTATGCTCCATGTCTTAAGCTTTCCTGTTGTTAAGTGGCATTCTGAGCTTCATAGTCCAGACCTTCTAGTCTTCAGAACATTTGGTGCTACACTACAGTTTCTGCGTCTCCAATCAAAACAAACACAGGAGTCTCCATCACTCACATCTAACCTGTGTAGTTGGGAACAGATTATTAAAAATAAAGCTGTTTGTGTAAATCCCTTTATTTCCATGTATTTTATCTAACAAACACACATACATAAACACTCACACTAGAGGAACTAAATCCCACAAATCCCACATGGAAAGGGAGACCCCACCCCCAATAATAATACAACAATATGTAGAATTACAGTTAAATCCATCCCTTATTATGCAGTTTCAGTTTTCACACACACACAAACACACAGCCAAGTGAAAACATGAAAACAATAAAATTCATTTCATTCAATCACTTTGGCAAACCCAACGTTACAGCTGAAAATGTCAATTTTTTGTGAATACTCTGTGATGTTAATCTGGATTACATTTCTGCTATATATGATCATATTTAAGTGCTTTTTTTATTCAGACAATTTCCATTTCATTAAACCTGATTTTAACTTGTGAGGGCATTCAAATAACAAGCAACCTATTTTGCAGGTTACATTTCTCAATGAGATGGCCGAGAACAAAGTAAACAGCTTGAAATTGAAAACATTTGACCAGCCTGGATATTCCTTCGTCCCGGCTGATTCCGAGAGGAAAATGTGCTGCTGAATACCAGCATAACTATAAGGCCAGATGTGCACATTTTAAGGATTCCCTATCTCCAAATCTGATCCAAACAGATGTGAATTGTGTGCCTTTGAGCTGATGGGTTAAACAGTGGGCTGAGGGAGGGGTGGTGAGGTTTGGAGGGGAGATTTTTGGGCTCTGGTTTGTGTACAGAATGAATGAGTGAAAAAAAAAATGATGGTAAATAGAATTACTGGGGCTGCAGGTGTCCCCTGGTATCTAATTTGACAGTTAGCTATGAACAGAATATTAATTAACTAATAACAACAATCATAAATCACATTTACAGTTATTACTAAATCAGTGCGGAAAAAATCTTCAATGCTGCATCTGTCTCCTGGTCAACTCCAACACTTGTGCAGGCCTAACAGGAACTCTGGAGGACTGATGTGGTCTGGGGTGGTTTGGGTTAGTTGTGGATGTGGGAATGTTAGACGTCTCATTTTTTTAAGTGGCGCACATCTCTGTAATCACATCAAATCGACGACACAGCAGCAACAAACTCTCATTTTCTAGAAGCCCTTTTCCCCCCTCACATTTCCTCCTCTTCCTATCTCTCTCTCTGACGCACAGATGAGCCACAGTCTGCGCATCCAGGTCACTGTAAATACAGAGCAAACGCACTAGCACTCCAAACCTGGTGCATTACGCAGACGGGAGCATCTGAACCTCTGCAGTTAAGGCGATGAAAACCAAAACATTGGCTGCTGGTTTGACCACGAAGATAATAACTTTAAATTCAACCAGTCTCCGAATTGGAACAACGAATATGAATGCCTGGCATCTGAAAGCACCGCTGGACTGTTTTCCACAGCACATGCCTGCGCTGTTTTCAGCACTAAATTTGACAATGACCTTCCCAAAATAATCAGGGAGCGCGCAGCGCACGTCGCTGCAGGCTTACGAGGTTATATACAGCAGCCTACACACACTGGAGATAAACTTTTGTCCTCGATATGCCCCTCTTATTGAACATACAGGGCAGTGAAGTGGTAAATTCCCACCAGGCTGACCAACACACACGTAGCCTACCATGTAGTCAGCTTTATGTTTAATAGAATAAGAAGAAACTATGGCAGCAGCTGTTTGCTCCTGCTGTTATTACAGCCTGTGCAGTTTTAAACATCTACAAACGGCATGCTGCAATAAGTCTCACTTCCATTTTTGGCTCTCTGACCTGCGAGTCGTCTCTCCCGGACATTTCTCCACAGTAGATCCCAAGCCTTGGACGTGGAGTCCCGCAGCTGCTCGCTGATCGACCGCCGCAGCTGCAGCTTGTTGGCAGACTTTCGCTGGGTTGTCATTGCGGTGCCGCCGGACGCATATTCCCCCCCGACTGTAAGCGGCACTCAGACAACCCTGTTACTCCTCTGTGTCCTCGGTTCCACCACTGTGACCGGCTCCGGCTGCCGCAATAGTCGTCACCGCTTCACCTGGTATGAGCTGTACGGCTCCTCTCTCGCGCTGCGTCACCTTCCTGCACCAGCAGAGGCGGCAGGATCAGGTCTTACTGGCAGGACCCGCAAAAGACCCGCTGATCTATCTGATCCAGCATTTCTGCCTTCCAAATTCCGCCTCAGTCGTATGTAGGGCGAAGGTACAGAAATGTTCCAACATAACTTCTGCATGCAAAGCTGTAGAGCCAGATGTGAGAGGCGGTTTCCTACTCCCTGAGTGTAAAAAGACTCCCTCTTTCTCTCTCTGTCTTGCATACACACACACGCGCGCGCACACACACACACCAAACCATGTTCTCGACGATGCAAACCCACCCATTCACCCAAACAAGGATCTCTTTCAATCCCCTTGACAGACGTAGCCTAATAACACTCAGTCATGATACCACACACACATGCACACAGCTCCTAATTCAGAGCTGTATATCCAGACCAAGCTTCACTTATATGTGCCCCTTCAGTCATAAATCCGACTTTGGTGTGCAGATACTCACTCAAGTTGAGATGTAAAATAACTAAAAATATTTTTTTTAAGTTGATACCTGAGTAATGCGGTCTGGTTCCAATGTGAGAATACATTCTCAGTGTTAAATGCAAAGACTTAACTTATCTGAGAGTTACATGGTAACTGCATCACTGCATCACAAATCACTGCATGCAGGGAGATGCAGTTCTAAACCAATAAGTGGTTCTGATATTAAGGCACATTCACATCAGCCTTTTTGATGAGAATCTGAGTCAGTTTGCTCAGAAAGTCCGTTTTGTTTAGGGAGCTGTGAACGTGCCAAATAAATTCTGATTCAGACCAAAGAAGCAGACTCAGCCCGCCTACAAACTCAGTTCTTGGCACTTTTCAAGTGGACCAAAAACAGGAAGCGGACTACAAAAAAAAAAGTCACTTCCTCCATTTGACGAAGCCTTCCATTTTGGGTAAATACATAGTAATCGCGTTAAGGGTCCTCTGCCTCGTCTGTTGTTCATACTGCAGTCTTTGTTGCGGTGTATTTCTGTAGTATACTTGAATGAGACAAAATTTAAAAAAAAAACAAAACAACAATAGTTTCGTGCCCCATGTTTAACTCGCAATAGAGTTTTCTTCTTCACGCCGGTCTTGTTCTTTGGACGCACCCCCCTACAGCTTAGCCGAGTCCCCAATCGGAACGAGTCTAGCGTACTATCCTGATGTGAATGCACCCGTAGAGTTGTGTTGTGGAAATCTCTGTCTGGTCAGTGCACAGTTAAAAGCCTTGATAGGTAGTCTGGTCATATGGGGGGTAACTCAATTAATGTTTAATGCCACAGGTCTGGAGTAACTAAAGGCGCATTAACACCTTTCTTCAGTTTGGTTTGCTTTCACACTGCACTTTCCTCAGGATAGAACCTCTATTCCCTAAAACTACCACTGGCCAGGACTAAGAAATGACCAAAATGGATTCAATCACTGCAAGTAAGCAATGGTGCAATAACAAATTTATTCAGTCTTGAGGTTTCTGTTTTACTTTAAACCTAATATGATGTTTTTGCCAGCATTTGTCCCAAATGAGCAGCAGGAGAGGCAGCAAGCTATCCAACATGTTGGATTCACTGGATAGTCTGCTTGCTTTCACATTGCACATGAACTGCACCAGAGTTCATTTGCAGGTGAACTAAGACCCTTGTTTTCAAGCAGATCTGATCTCTGCTCTGGACCAGAGTTGAATGTGCGCTTAAACAAACTCCAAACGAACAGTACAATCCATGGGAGGTGATCAAGGTTTGTTAAATGGCATCAGCATGGATGTGTCCTTAAGACCCATCCAGACAACCAGTCCATTTACACAACCAACTAAACTAAGCTAAGGTTAACGTTTTATCTGGATGTTTAATTGGACAACTGTTGTTGTCTGGTATACATTTTATGTGTGCATGAAAAGAGAAAATTATTATTGCCAAGATGATCAATAACTAGGGTTCTTTTCATATTCTTAGTTCTGACTTTCATCTGGCTGATCAATAACATTACAGACCAAAACAACTGACAAGCATTGTAGCAGATGATAAAGTGTTACATTGTTGTGCAACAAACTGGACACCTTTACAGCTCTTTACATCTCATAAATGATGCTTGCTATTTTAAGAAAAAGATGCACATTACTTATTAATATTGCATATAAATGCAAGAATAATTGAAACCCCCGGCACTTTATGAGTCTTTGATTGTCCAGCTTTGAGAGCTTTGACTTAATAAAATTGCTATTATCTAAAATGATGAGAACTTCCTCTGATGTTTGGTCCTATTTGTTGCAAACAGATAAATGGTTTTTAGGTGAAGAAAAAGGACAACAGGATCTGAATCTGACTCATGTTAATAGTCAAACCTTTTAGAGAATTACCAGGGAAAGGCATGTTTTGCAAGTGCTTTGGTGGGTTTCTTTCCTTACATCCCAAATTGGCCTCACAAAAAGCAACTTGACATGTGACCATAGTTTTGCCTAACTGAGATAAAGAGGAGTGCACTCAGCAGCTGACATGCTCCAGTCAGCTTGACAACTTAAAGTGAAAGTGCTTAAGCTGTCTCTCTTTGTGAGCCACGTTCACCGCTCTGACAGGTTAAGAGTTTTGGGAATTTCATCCTGAGCTTGGAGTTATTCCTGTGTTATTCCAGGAATGCCAGACAGAGCGATCACATGGGACAGGACACTCCTCAGCTGCCGTCTGCCTGACACCGTCGGATGTCCTGTTTGTGGTGTTAAGTTGCAGGTCAGCATGGATCCATGAGTCGAGGCCTGATTCAACAGCCCGTCTTGTCGAAACACGCTTGACATCTCGGGCAGTCAGCAGAATCCTGAGGTCATGTGGACACCAAACACCACTTTACTGGTAAGGTTGACTGCTATAGATGGGGCTCTAAATAATCAGTTCGGGAGCTATTTGCACCCCAAATATGAACGAAGTCATTGGATTGGCTGCCCATCAAACACGTGACACATGCTGTTAGGAGAGGATATTTAGGCTGGACCTCAGCTCTGTCCTGCCTTGTCCTAGTGTCTATTGTCAGTTTGGCTGAGCAGCAAGCTGGTGATTTATATTCTTGCATTGGGCCGGTGTTGGACACATGGCTGGCATGGCAACTCAGCAGTGAAGGGGGGGGGGGGGGGGGGGGGGGGGGTGTTTTGAGAGGAAAAGAATGATGAAAACAAGTAGTTGAATGAAGTGGGAACGCTGAATAATGGACTGAAAGACGGAAAAGAACTGAGGAGCTCAAGGGAGTCAAAAAGCAGAGTGAACTGACAAGATGCGACACTCTTCAGCTGTAGAATGTGAGGAGGCAGAGAAACCTCAAATCACACACTTGAGAGGATGAAACAACTCGGTTTAATCCCTTCAGAGAGCATTGGAAAGCGATTCACAAACATTTTATGTGGAAATGAAGGTTTAACACAATGCAAAGCCTGTGCTTTTTTCTCACCATGACAGCCCAATTCAAGGAGGAAACTGGGAATGAAGGGATAATGGTTTTGACATTTGACACAGTCACACTGTAAAACAAGTGAGAAAAGTGAAGAAAATTCAAACAACTGACAGAACATAAAGGCCATTTTTTCCTCCTTTATCTTCCCATTAATATTTATGCTAAATAAATTTGTCTGCAAACATGAATACATTTCTTCTTCTCGTTGTTAATTCCAGGTTAAAGTACAACAAACACATCTGGGGGTTCAGATCAAATCTCACAGGATACATGTGCAGATGCTGACACTGATTTGTGAGTCATGATCCTCAACAGAAGTTTCTACATGCTGGTGTGGAAATAAATGGTCTGAGTGAGGGGATGTCAGTGCTGAAGAGACGACTTTTAACTGGGGTTTATATATCTGAGAAAATCCTTACATTAATAGTGAGCTTATAATTATTAGAATTATTTCTGGCTACAGATATCTGAAGGTGTTTTAGATTTTAAATGGGGTTAGATAACAACTGAGTGATGTTCAGTCTGTGCAATAATTTCCATTTCGCGATGTATAATTCACATAATTATATTACTGTGTACTTTATATTCTTCCCTGTAGAATTTGAAGAGGCTTCAAGTTAATCAAGGATTTGCTGAAGAGATAATATATATCGGCTGTTACTTTCCAAGACAGCCACTGTCAAAAATCATTATTTTTTGTTTCTCTCGGATAATTTATTATCCTACCATTAAATTACAGTGTGAGCACTGAACATAGAAAATGTTGTTCTTTATTTTAAAAAGTAAAAAAGAAAGAAATTGTGAAGATAATCACTAACTGCAAAAATAGTCTTTTAATCTGGAGGAATAGTAATGATATCGGGTTAGAAGATATTACAGTAGAATTACTTAAACGTTTATCTATCTTATCCAATCAGTTCAGGTAAAATTATCTAACTAAAATACACAACTAACTAAACTAACAGTTGATTTATAAACAGGGATAATTAATACACAACTATACTAGAACAAGTACTGTAGTCAGCATACTAGAACTGCAACGTCGACACTGAAATTCATGTTGCGTATGCAGCAAGGACGCACCTTGTGTCACGGGGGGGTGTGGGGGTGGAACCAAATGCAGGATTGGAGACAGGAACGCTGAATCTAAATGTTTATTCCAAAATACTTGACACAGGAACACAGGAAGCTGACATAATGGATCAGCAATGAGAACAGAAACCAAGGGGTGTGAAAGCAGGGAGATCAAACAAGACCTAGGTGTCGTGAATGAACTGAACGAGACCAGGTGAAGTTAGCAGGAAATAAATACAGGAAACAAGACACAAAAATGTACTAAACAGGGAACACTACAAAATAAAACAGGAAACCAAAACTGAGAAAAACACATGAAACGCCACATTATGACACCTTGCTGTGCTTTGACATGCATTTTTTCACTCTCTTATAACAGTAATGATAAGTACATTTTTGTATAACTGCATCATTTTGATGCTGATCTAACCTGTAGAAGTAACTTATACTTTGGAATACCACTCTGTTTAACTGAATTTTACCTCTGATCAATCCAAACCATCAAATCACGAATGTGTTTCAAGAAATGACCACTTGAGAACAAGCCGCCATATTGCAGTCATACGGACACAGCTGAATTTATCAGATTATGAATACATAAGTTACATTCTGCTGTCTGGGTTATTGTTTGGTATCAAAGATGTACTTAAATTTGATATGTTAGAAGTTAAGTAAAAGTTGTTTAAGGTTAGGTGTCATGAAAACATTTGCCACAAGGTGTTTTAAAAGAGTCTATATGTGAAGAAGAGGTTTGCTGATGTGGTACCTGTGGCTGCTGAATGATACAGAATAAAACATAACGTAGGGACACATCTTACTGTCAACTGAGGGGAAAAAAAAAAAAGGTTGCCTGTTTGCCAACTTTGTGTTCATGGTAGAACTAATTTCTGATACGAATTATCGTCTTTGTGTTTAGATTTGTTATCATTGTTCTTTGGTGCTCGTCGTCATCCCTCGTCTTTCACCTCTAGACAACTTATCACCTCCTGCACTTACAGCCAGTTGCAACCAATGAGGCATGCAAGGATGTGTGTTAAACATGAGAGGCTAGAAGCTAACTGGGACTATAGGTATGTAACAAGGACACACCTGAGCTAAAGGAGTGTCACAGTAAGTGTGTAATCAAGTGGATGAATCAGATGCATTTGCTTAAAACCAATATTTATTCCAATATTTCTTTCAATGGAAAATCTCATAGTTTCTCCAGTAAATATTCTGAGTCATTGAAGAGTTCTGGCCATAGTGGGAAGCAGCTTTCTTAACGCTGTCTACATGATGCTGGTCACATCATCTGGTGGCTCCTTTGCCAAATCAACAGTGAACTTTAACTCAACCAGTAATCGCATTATAAAAGAAACAAGGGTCAGTCAGCAATAAGAGGAAGGAAATGAGCTTTTAATGCCTTAAGAAAGCAGCATCTCCCAGCATTAATTAGTGCGTTTTGAGTAAATTCTTTTGACAGGAAACTGGAAACTCACACGGACTTGGTTGCAGAATCAGACATTTGTAAGTTAGGAATGAATTTATTCTAGAAATTTCTCAATTTTATCCTTTTTGTAAGATACATTTCCAGACTAAACAGCTAAAAATCATGGATGTCATTTACAGACTTTAAAAAGTCGGCCTAAACTTTACTTTAACAAATTAGGTTGTAGAAAACATAGGTGGAAGGTGGAAAGATGAATCGGTGTGAAAGAAAGAAATTTAACACTTTTGTGTGAAAAGTGCTGAACTTCCACTGACACAGTCAGTTTTGTATTTCTCTCCTGTGATTTTGAAGACAGTGATATGTAGAGTGTAAGCTGGTCCTTGAGGTCAGCCTGTAGCCTTGGAAGGGAAAAAGAGCAGTGCAGCAACATTGTCTCACAGCAGCAGCCAATCAAAACAGCAACCTGACACATTCCAGGGCTCAAACAGCCAATCAAAACAGCACAATGAAGGAACCCGGGATCTGATTTTCTGGACAAATACACAGCAGAGAATGGGCGTGTCTACCGGGGGAACAATCAGATCTTGTGGTGGTTACTGAAATGGACAGGGCTGGTTTGGAGACAGCAGCTGCTTTCTGGGGGCAGAAGAGCAGGATGGTGGAGCAAAAGAAGGAGGTGGAGTTTTTTTCCCCTGTTTTCCTGTGAGGTCATTTGAGGTTAGAAAATGTATGAAATAAGCATCATGGTCAGCCAGTGTAAGAAAGACTGCACAGACTGTATGTTAGCAGGTCACAGAGATGCTCTTTGATATTTTCATTAGCCTGCTTCATGTTGCAGAGAATAGTTTTGCAAATACTATCATGACATTTTCATTTCCGGGTCTAAACACTGCAAGTAAATAGATGCAGTTCAGTAATTATACAAATACACTTTGTATTTTTTTCTTTCATTCCTTCTGAGATAATGAAAGTAATTTTCCTTGCTTCTTTTTTTTATTTCATTCAAATAAAAACATTCATTGTTTTGGTTTTTTTTTTTTTTTTATTCCAGTGACGCTTCCAGTTTCCATTTTTGTAAGACTCCTTCGCTGTTACAGAAAGACTGTAAGAAGTCAAATATTCCATCTGCACGCAGAGCCTCGGTCAGTGAGTTCAACCGATCAATGATTCAACAGATCACATGATAAAAACGGTGACAAAGCCATCTCATCCACCTCCTCTTCCTCTCCAAGCTTCCCTCAATTTGCAGGTCTTCTCTGCTACCATGTCCCCACATCCCGATCCTCCCCCTTCACCTCATTTTTCTGAGTTTTTCTATTTTCAGCAGCACTCAGCCATTCAGGCCAAGCAGCTCAGCTCACTGTGCACCACTGCTTGAGACTGGAACACACACTCGCATGTCTCCATCTTGTCACCCAAGAGCTGCTAGTTTGTAAATCTGCAGTTGCACTGAAATAAAAACTAAACAAACGATGAATCAAGAGAGAGAGTACTTTCCTAAAGCTATTTTTCTGCCTTTAAAATAAACCAGCAGCGCGTCACTGCACCGAATGCAGGCGGCATGCTTGTATTGGAAAACCTCCGGATTAAATGAAAACAGTGAACAGATGGCAACGTGTGACACTGACCTAAATTCCTTTCCAAAAATATGTGTTTTTATTTATATATGATCACATTCATGCATGAACAGACTGCCATCTAATCATCTTACGAGGAATCTCTAAGTAATTCAGTATGTTGATGAAAATCCTTTTGAAGAGTGAAAGCCGAAGCTTATCGGATTCAGATCACAATATCTGCTCATGTGTTCAGTTTAGGGCTGTGACGATTTCGTCCCGATTCGATTCGATTCCGATTACTTGGGTGCCGATTCAATTTAATTTAATTTGCAATTCTCGCAATTTTTCGATATTGCTGATTTTTGTAGAAAAAAAACTCATCATTTTTGTTGATTTCAGTTAGGAGAAAACAACAGAGTCGCCAGACCATCATTCTGCTGCTATAATGCTAGAAGATGACAAGTAAAAAGATCAATAAAAACAATTAAAATGACAAAAATTTAATAATGGATTTTTTTTTTAATTTGAAAAAAAAATTATTTTTCAAAAGAAAAAAAAATTGTGAAGCAAAAAATCCCGATATTTGATTTTTTTCCTGTTAGATTTTCCCACCCCTAGTTTAATTGTTGTGATGTTCATTAACTTCAGTAGCCTGGCAAGAAAAAAAAACATACTCACAGAGAAATACCATTTAATGTTCCTCTTTCCAGTAAGATAGATAAAACTAAAATATGTCAAAAGTTGTGAAAAGCTTTGTGCAATTTCCAATGCTGAAATATGAAGAAGATGAAGTATATTCTACTTTTTTGGGTTTTCCCCTTTACATGCACAGTGTTATACAGAATTTACTTTCGACAAAACATCTGCAAAGTTTTGTAGCCTGTCCACACCAGTTGTAACACAACATTTTATGTCAGGACTGTTTTTCTGTCACTTAGTGACATCAAAATGAAACATATTTGCATAGTTTATCCCAGACGTCATTTATCAAGATTCTCAAGATTATTTATACAGCACTTTTCATGCAATGACATAGAGCACAAAGTGCTTCACAAATTACAGATGTATGCATCCATCTGTGTGTGCGCATACACATATACAATCTAACTCTCAGCACTCTGCAGCGATGAAGAAGACAACACTGGAGGATGGATAAAGATTAAAAAGTGCTCAATTAAAATGAATTTAAAAGATAAAAACAACATGTGAAAACCATAAAAATGACTACAATAAATAAAATAAGACAGTACGGTAAATGAGATGTATATTGAATAATATATATAAATGAAAAATAAACATAAATAATAAATAAATATACTATAATTTAATAAAATCTAGTGATAAAACTCAGTCAAAAGCCAAGCTAAAAAGAAATGTCTTTAGTTTTTTAAAACTCCAAACTTTTAGCTGTTCTCAAGTGTTGAGGTGGGCTGTTCCACAGAGAAGCCCACCTCATCGTATGTTTTAGTTTCAGGTATCAATAACAGGCCTCTATCTGAAGAGCCCAGTGTTCTGGACGGCTCATAAGTTAAAAGTTATCAGATAAATAAGTAGGATTGAGACCATTAAAAGCTTCAAAACCAGTAAAAGGATCTTAAAATCAAAACTGCAGCTCAAGTGAAGCACACAGATACAGAAAATAGGTCATGGCCCCGTCACCCCCAGGTAACTGGGTTGTGTTAGTGTTTCTATGGTAACTGCTCTACAAGGTTCGTATAAATATATGCATGTAACACATCCACCTAACCAGAGGAATGTCAGCGTGAAGCTCGGCAATGCCAATTTTAGGAAAACCTGAATGGCTTGCACAGCACTTTGATCCACCATGTGTTGTTTTTTTAAAAGTGCTTAATAAGTAAAAATGGTATAGTATAGTAAAACAGAAGATAATCCCAACCCACAAGCATTTACTGGATACAAATGTCTAAAAGAAGCAAACAGGGATGAAAAGGTTGATAGATTTGAAGTTAGCAGAAGTTGTCAGCATTGTTGATTTATTTTTCATTACGTTAGAAGCCTCGTTTAACTTTCTGGTCGGAGTTTAATACAGAAAGGAAGTCTACTGCCCTCTACTTATTTTTTTTTTTTTTTTCTAAACAGAACTTCGAAGGCTGGGTGCAGTAACAGAACATTTAGTCTATTTGCATGGCAGAAGATTTTCATTCCTGTAGCCGAGGCTGTCTTTTCACGCTCAAATTTGATTGGCCCAGAGAGCAGGGTCCAGAGGTCACCTGGGCAGTAGTTCCAAATATAAGCGCCAACTATATAAAAAAAAAAAAGGATAAATAAAACTTTATTTTCAACTGTTACTCAAAGTTTAGACCCTGATGTTCACAAAACCAGAGCAACAATGTATTCTAGTGCAAGTGACGGTTAAGGTTCGGGAGCAGCACCACGCCTCAACCACACATCTAATCACCTGACCAGCCTTCACTTTACTTCCATTACACTGTCTGTCACATTCTCTCCACCCCACCCTTCTCCCACTCCCTCCATTCTGCCTTTCCATCACTGGTTTTAGTCCAGCCTCTCTCCTGATCTCTCATCCCTCCTTCCCATCCCTTACCCCTTTTCTTCTTCCTTTTTCTCTTCTACTTCTTTTTCCTTCTACCTTTGTCTTTCTTTCTTTTCTGTTCTTTTATTCCTTCCTTTCCTCTGCTGCATGTGTTCGCCTCCCATTTGTGTCAATCTGACTAATTTCTCTTCCTCTCATTTGTTTCTTCCATTTTTTTCTTTTCTCTCCTTCATCTTTCAGGTACTATCTGGGGGTTCCTACACACTGGTCCTTAGAAGGTCTGAGACAGCACCCCCACCTTACTCTCCCTCACCAGCTCACCACATCACCACTCAAATGTCCTCTCTCCTCTTCCTCCCTCCTCCTCCAAGCTCATTAAATCATTTAACACTGTGGCATGGTCCTGGGGTGTGAAACATGAGTAGAAAGGATTTTGTTGCTGACGATGATAGATGGCTTCAGTGTGCATGAAATCACTGTGCTCGTGTTATCTTCTGTCAAATAAGAGTAAAATCAAGGGAGGACAGAAATCTCACATTTCTCCTTTGTTTTACTGCAATTTTTCTCAGGCATAGCAGCAGACAATTCATTCCCTTTGGCCCCCAGAGACCAAGGACATGCATGAACTTTATTATGTGGCACAAATCTGCATTTACTTTGGGGCTTCCTTTTCAATTTTTTTTTCTTCCTGAAAATATGACCAGGCCTTAAGGGATTGATGACAGTCACTAAATAAGACACGTCTGATGAAAATGGGTGCTGCTGCAGTGTCATGAAAGTAAACCAAACTTTTTATCTCTCCATTTGAACTTTAAAACTTGCATTCCTCTTCTAGGAAACCCTCCACATAACATATGAAGAAAATAATATTGTCTTTTTTAAAATGTTTTTTCTATGTTTGGTGTTTAGAGCTTATACTGTTGGCCTGACACTGATTGGCAGGTCCTCCTCAAGGAAGGAAACACATTGAAGGCTCAGCAGTAGTTAAAACAGGCATAGCAGATGATGATGGCAGTGAGGATTAGAACAAATGAGGTCAAAATGTACTGCAAAGATGTGAAATCACTTTTACCAAAAGTATGAAGATGTTTGATTTTCCAGCAGCAGAAGGGAAACTGTAGCCATTTTAGTTTGAATAGCCATCCTCATTAAAATATTGTACAGTGGAGTGAGAAAATATTACCTTATTATTTCTATTATCTTAATGACTATATGCCATTTATATGTCATCACACAAGTATCTAAACTAAAAGCAGCCAGCATCATACACCATCTGTTCATGTTGGCTTATATCAACAGTATCTGCGTGTCTCTGTCAATTTTTCTGCACCAGCCATTGAGGAATGTTATTCTGGTCAGTTCCCCAAGAAAAATGGGGCAGGGTGAAAGTGGGTCAGGAGCTAATTCAGAATGTCTTTCCACACAGTCTCCAGTAACAATAACACCAACTTCCCTCGTCCAGCCAGAGAATATAGTTGGAGTTCATTGAAATCATCCACCTCCTATCCTGGAGCGTCAACAACAGGAGATGGCGATCACTGTGACCCACCTCAGGCCACGGATACAAGAAGCAAAGGTCTCTGCGTTCAGACCAAAAAGAAGAGATTCTACAGATGGGAAATGAGGGAAACCAGTGCTGGGATACGACAGTCAGTCGCAGCTTGAGGTCTAAACTGTGGAGCTGAATGGGAAGGGGGTAAACTATGTATTTGGAGACAGACGAGGGGGTTTGAAAGCCGAGTGCTGAAAACGGCAGGGTGCACACTGTGGTATGAAAACAGCAGGACCCAAGGCAGCACCCGGAGGGGAAACAATAGCTAATGGACATGAAGGAAACTCTACAGGTCATGGGAGTGCAGGTTCCATGCTGATTGGACTGCTTTGTTGCTTAGTGGCTCATTTTAAAGATCCTTATTAGCTGCATACATACAGTTATTTATTTATTCATTTATTTTCGCTGTTAAAATAAGCATTTTACTCAGAATTTTTAAAGACAGCTTCCTTCCTAAGGTGTCCTCTCTGTGTTAGTGTAAGGTTGCAAGACCACACACAAACAAACAGTGAGTACTGGCAGTACACAACTTGAACTATGCGTACATTTCCCAACCCAACCACTAAACACACATACCAAAAACAAACACAGAAACATACACAAGCAGGAGAGTCGAATGTTTACCAAGTGATGCTTTCAGGAGCTTTCAGGAGTAACTGGATTTTTTTTTTTAGCTGTAATCATCAGATTGTCACCACAGTGCTCCCAGACACTGACAAGCCAAACACTGTACTGTAATTATTGCTAAACATTTAAATGACGTAGTAATTATTTTATCAAACTGCAACTACACTTAATGCAATGAGAGACTTTGCCCGGCTCCATATGCTGGTATTTGCTGAAAGTGACTCTAACCTTTTACTGCTGTCTCTCAGCTCTCATGAGCATTAGTCAGGCAAATAACTCCCCGTGCACACCGACTCTGCAGCAAAGAGCTGTTAGCAAATAGGTGGTAGTTAAGCATTTTAGACAAAAATAACACAATAATGCTGAATTTGGGCAAAAAATCAAGCTAAAAAAAACAGAAAATACAAAAACAATTTCTTAAAAGCTAATGTTATCTCTTGATGTCTAATTTTTAAAATAATTTTTGATAAAGCAAATCAAAAACATTTAGTAATGATCCATGTACTACTAACCCCTAGTAGAAAAATGATAGCATAAGTATTTTCTTGACCCATCCTGCAGTTCAGTATGCAAATTTTGTGACCATTAATCAAGATACCTGCATTATCTTTTCAACAGACAGAAAAGCAAGCTGCTCTCCTCCAACTGAGCTCAACAAACATGATAACTAAGACAAGTAAAACTGAAGCTAAAACATTTCCAAATCAAGAATATTTTGTTGTTTTTGTTTTTGTTTTTTTGTTTTGTTGTTGTATTTTGTTTTTGTATCTTTGGGCTTATTTGAATGATAAAATACTTTGCCATCACTGCCTTCCCATAGCTGCCAGTTTGGAAACTCAAACCCAGGACGTTTTTATGATGGGTTCTTCAAATGTTTTGCAATGTTGCAAAAACACAAGAGCGCAAAGGAAGCTCTGAAAAGTTATTCTTTAAACTAGTCTTGTCATGAAAAAGTAAGTATTAGGGTTTCTGTAGTCTACCAACGCAAAAAAATCTGACTCTTTCTGTAAAACTTTAACAATTTTAATACCTTAAACAAAACACAGAGGAATGGAGTGACAGACAGGTCCAGTGTTTATGGTGCCAGTTGGAGGAATTGCAATGTGTTGTTGACTGAACATATCATTCTCTTGATGGTGTATTTTCACATTCTTGGCCAATTGAACATGTGTTTTGTTGCAAAACTGTTCCTTGAATATGGGATCGATATCAGGCATCTATGGTGGCACTACAGAGGAGATGAATCAAGTATCTGAGAAAAAAAAACTGCTCATCAAGTATTTCCTATGAGCCTTGTGTGTGTTGCTTTGAACCCTCAGGTTATTTATTGTATCCTCTCTCTCATGATAATAACATTGGAGGGTTAATTAGGACAGTCCATCTAAAAAGAGGCAGGAATATAGTCGAGTGGGTCACTCCACACCTTAAAACGGCCACTCTGAATAAATGCGTAAATACATCAATGAAAATGGTGCACGTTTCATTGAGATCCAAGGAAATTGATTCAACAAAACTAATGGCATGTGTCACTTATTCTTGACTACTTTCTAACAATATACTTAACTTAAATGTTTATCATTTAAAGTCATTTTTTATAACAAGGGTTAGTAACAGGAATGGAAAGGAATGATAAATGATGAGTTTAAGGCTTCGTGTAAGTGATGTAAGTACATTGGATTTATAGAAAACTGTGGTTAAACTGGAGCAGTATCATGCATGTCGGATCATAATAGATCTTAGCAGGTTTAAATTTCAGAAATGACAGCAGAGGGCAGAAAGACAGAGGAGAAAAAAAAGGGGGAAGAGATGAAGGACGGAACAGGAGGAAAGGCTGGGACAACTGCCAGATCCACTTCCAGACTTGTTAAAGTGTTGCTGCACACCACTGCAATTTCTCTTTACCAAACACACACACACACATACATGCATGCATCGAGTAAAAGAGGGACCTCCTGGTAATACAGACCTTTATTTAGGAGGTCTGTAGATCACAGCTCCAAACAAACACATGCTGATGGTCTAACACCAAAACAAGCCATTATCATTATCTCATAAAGGTTTACTGCATGTTAATGTCAGAGCCAACTTCTTTTCTGACAATTTGGCATTTCTTATGTCTGACATAAATTCACAGCATCAGGGTTTGCACATTTTTAGTTAAATGAACAGACTGTGCTTTTTAACTGAAGGTTTGGGACTTTACTAGCAACTAATATTAGCAACATAATGTGCACAGCACTGACTTTTGAACGCTGTGTGTCAGACATTTGAATGGTGTGCAGAATACACAAACCTCTCCGGTGAGATGTATCAAAATACATCATAAACTTGCAAGAAGTATTACTTGAGGATTGACAGCTCAGATTACTCCCAGCCGCCTGAGTACTTTCCTGAAACGTCTGATAGATTATTTTGTATATTCTATTTTTGTTGTGTGGTGGTATTTTTATTTCTAATCCAGGACTAGTGAGACAATGAGGAAAATTTGTGTCAGTGGGTGTTATTCCAACAAAGGTCATTTAAAGCTTGTCGCTGGTATAAAATACCAGCAGCACACATTTGGAATACACAGACTAAAGATGTGCTTTATCCATGTGTTTAGTTGAGCTTAGATGACTTATTTTACTAGTCATTAAAGAGCTCATCAGTAAAACATGAAATTCATCATGTGAATTATTTGTCTCTGATTACCTGCATTGTAAAATACATTTTAGTGTCTTCCAATGTGATTGGCTGCTGTTAACAGCTTTGACTTGTTGGACCACCGTGAACACAGGAAATCTGGGGGTGTCTTGTGGTGTCTGGGCCTGGGATGTTCACAGCAGATCCTTTGGGTCTAGCAGGTTATAGGGTGGAGTCTGTGTGGATCAGCTTGCTCCTGTTCATCCAACAGATACTTGATTAAATCAAGATCTTGGTAGAAGACAGGTCAAAGCTTTGAGCTCTGCTGTGTTCCTCTAGCCGCTCCAGAGCAGAAGGAGCACAGAGTACTGATGGTCTAGTCAGAGACTGCCGTTTCCATGGAGGAATGTGCTTCATTTGCAGCAATGTTAAGGTGGGCGGTGCATGTTTAAGTAATATCCACATGAGTGCCAGAACCCAAAGTTTTCCCGCAGATTATTGTATGATTTAAAAAAAAAAGAGGTTTTTTTTTTTTAACTGATCTGCACAAAAACGACATTTTCAACATTGTCATATAACATGCATAATAGGGCTGTGACAATATGCATTTGTCCCGATCTAAGTCGTTTCCGAGTTTTTTGGGTGCCAATTTGGTTTAAAATGCGATTCTCACAATTCTTCGATATTGCTGATTTTTGTAGATTAATAACAAAAAAAATGTATAAAACTTTTCTTTTGCTCGTCATTTTTCTTGATTTCCAGTAGGAAAAAACAACCCAGGAGCCAGATCATCATTTCGCTGCTATAATGCCCAAGGAGACAAGTAAAAAGATCAATAAATACTATAAAAAATAACTTTTTTTTTTTTTTAAATCAATTTTTTTTAACAAAAAAAAAAATCAACTTTTTTTACAAAAAAAATTTTTTAAAAATTGGGAAGCAAACTTCCTGATTTTCAATTTTTCAATTTGCTTTTCCCTTCCCTAATGCATAACAATCCTCACACCTTCAAATATTATTAGAATATTCTGTGATCTTCAGTAAGAAAACCAAAACTATGTGTGTCAATGCTAAATAAACGTTAGATTATTCTGACTTGTGCTGCTGGAAATGAACATGGTTGCAGCTGAACTGAAGCTTAAATGAGGCCTAAATATTGACTAAACGAACAACCTTTATTAAGGACACTGAGGATAATTACAAGATCCCATGAGAAACAGTAACACCCAGTGATCCAGATTTCCATAATCCTTAATCAAGGTTATTAGGAAGAAAAATTAGTTGTACAATCTGCAGAGTGACGGTAATTAGACACCATTGGCACCATAAAGGTGACCTCACAGGTTAAAGGATAATTCAGATGGGGTTTTTTTGGGTTTTTTTTATTTTACACAAATACTCTCCTGCATTGAAGAATCACTAAATTATAAAGATTTCTTTGCATGAACTGAAAAGAATTTCCTCAGTGGCTTGAGAGGCAGAAGTGATTTGAACAACATGCCATCGCATCACTAATTCCCTTCCAGACATGAACACAGAATATTCAATAAATCTGTCAGAGTAAATAAACACATCAAAGATGCATGTTGGGAGTAATTACAATAATCTGCAGTCAGATAAGGAGACACCCACAGAGAAGCTTTATGAACACCAGTAGTTCTGGTTCAAACTCCTGGGAGGAATTCCCGGTTTAGCTGACAGAGAGCCGTGTGAATGTCAGCTATGTGAGCCGAGATATGACCATATCGTATCCTGCCGCTTTGCAGCAAAGGCCTGGACCACACAAGCCGACAAACACTGATTGATTAGAAGGGATTTTTTGTCAAAGAGCAAAAGTGTTTCCTGATATCAGAGGAGAAAATAAACGCACTCGAGTGAGAAAACAAACCTGTAGCAAAAAAAAACCCAAACAGCAAACCTAATCTGCACTCCTCCCTCAGCGCTGCTGTGTTTGTATAAAATGTTTCTTACTCTTAGAAATACACAAACACGCACACTCTCACCCGCAGTGCATGCCACATACAGGATCACCCCTGACCCCTCTGAAACCCCTGGGGCCTCATTACCCAGTATGCACCTCTCCTTTGTGGACTATCACTGACAGTAATGTGACCCTGACTGGTGCTAGTGCCACATCTGAGACACACCAAAACACAAGCGTGCACACATACAGATGAAACACACAAACGTAAACAAACCAACAGCGCAGCGTATGTGACCCTGTTGCCAAGAGCTCTGCATGGGTTGCACTTAACTACAGTCACCATGACGCCTGTGCATGTCAATCAAAAGAGACATATGAGGTCAGAGCTGGACTGATTAATCATCTCTGTAGAGCCTTGTATCACAATTTCAGTGTGAACCAAGAAAAAAAGAGAAGAAGGAGGAAACATCATGGTAAATTTATTTTAAGAACAAACAAAAAAACTATTTTTCTTCTGATTAGGAAGAGGTTTCCCAGTGATATCAGATGGCAAATCCCACTAAACCATGACTTCAAAGCAGAGGCTTGGAGTCATGTTTGCATTTTGGTTTTGCTCCTAAATATCCATCCTTCCTTCATGCACGTTCAGTTTCCTCCCAAACTGAAAATGTAAACAATCCAACAGAAAAGATGCTGAATCCACACAACCCTCCCCAGCTGACACACACACACACACACTGACAAACACACACACACGCTCGCTTTAAAGGTTGTCGTACCTGCTGATCCACTGGTCATCTTTGCGGCAGCCTAACATGACAAAAGAGAGAAGCAGACAGAAATGCAAGATAAGTACCAAAACAGAAGCAGTAAAATACACAAGCACTTAGTGGATTCACTCAGCATCAGCCAAAGATGGTGACTCAGTTTTTCTCATTTTCCTCACTATTGCAACAGTAGCTATGCTGGGAATAATAACCCAAATTTCAAATCTGGTTGAAGCAAGAAAAAGACATTTTGTGAGCATTAATGACAGGCTTTTTATTAACCTGATCTGAGATCTATATTCCAATTAATTTCACAAGTTACGGTGGAACAATGTGTGGTTTAGTTGGAGCCAACCTTTGATAAATGAGCTTCAATTCCCTTCAAGGAAAAGCTACTTAACCAATAATAGATGATGCAATTAAATTGACGGAAATTGGACAGGATATTGCTGATCTGTGTCTATGTGTGTGTGTGTGTGTGTGTGTGTCTTTGTGTGGAAGCCTGCGTGGAGTTGGTTTAAAAAGGAGAGGAAGAGGACATGACAGTAAAAGTCAGATAACTAAAATTTCTAATGCATAATAAAACTAGTAAAGAAAAGTGATAGCAAAAGCCACCATCGAATTATTCAGCTCCTGCTTTGACCATGGGATGGATGTTACACACAACTCACACAGCCTCACTGTCCAGAGGAAATGACTAATCTCAACTCCATCGGCCCGATTAATTTCCTAAGTAGTGTTTGCAGAATGATGCCAACACAGACAGAGCATCACTGTCACAGGAAAGCCCCACATTCATGCAAAGAAACTGATATTTCACCAAATCATGCACCTGCAGCTTTGAAGTCACACAGGAGCTTTTGTTTGTGGGTTTTCCTGGAGTCGTGTGCTGCACAGTTAATGAAGGCAAACAGCGCATCATCACCTGTGTCTAACTTCCATATTTAACCCCACTAAGAAGATTATGGTTTCACACATTTGTCTGCTTGTTTGCAAAAACTACTAAGTGGATTTTAGTGATCTTTTAATTTTTTTTTATTTTTTATTTTTTTAATGAATCTTGGTCTAATCTAGATTCCATTGAATTTTAGGAGTGATTTTAAATGAATTGCAGTTACTGAATGCTTCTCTAGTTTCTTTTGTTTCTAAAATAGTCTTTCTAAAGGATAACTTCATAATTTTTCAGGCTTTTCTCAAAGCAAAAGTCTATGGACTCACAATGGCCATCACAAATGTGTCCAAACACAACTTTCTGGCTTCATATACAAACATAATCTCATAAATCAAGGAGAGTCTGGCTTTGATCAAATCAACAGGTCGTTGAAATTTCATAGGGTCTGTTTTTTCCACTCGCCATCCCAATTCCAACAAATATAATTTTAGCTGTGACTGTTCTGAGAAACAACAAAAATAAAAACCTGAGCTGTTTAATAGTCAGTGCACATCTATAATGACAAATGCACTTTGCAGCATCGTTTGAATTTTTTTTCCTATATTTCACAACATTAAATAAAAGATCAATGTAACTAGCCAGCAAAGTCTCATGAGAACCAAAAGTTAAGTCATTGTAAAACCCTCAACCTGTGCTGACAGTTGAAATTTCTTAATATATCTGATGGAGGTTTGCATTTACATCACATTACCCCCCCCCCCCCCCCCCCCCCCCCCCCCCCCCCCCCCATCCAAGTAATCCAGAAAATAGCATTGTGATGTATTGCATTATAAAAGCATCAGTTTAATGTAAGTCATTGATGTTGTTCTGACTTCACACATTAACACCCACCCTCAACAAAGTTTATAATATATAAAATGGCTGAACTTTAGTGGAACTGAATAACTGAACGCAAGAACAACATTTCAAAGTTTCTTGACGACATAGTGGTCATGACAGGACTGATCCTGTTACTACAAAATGATATTCAGGAGCAATCCAAACCCATCAGCATTCAAATGTGAATCTTTTCTTGTAGAAAATGTAACACAGAAGTCCAAATGTACCAATTCCCTCAGATGCTACCAAACTGTCTTTCTCTACGGAGTCACTTTAGTGGTCAGCAGCACAAAATAACTAAAAATCATGTCTCTTGGCATGAATTATAGTATAAGAATGTTGCTGTAAGACGTAAAATGTAAAAACGAGCCCCCAAAACGGTACATCTGGTCATAAACACATTGAGCAAAAGAGTTTAATGGTGCTATTTTTAATGCTAAAAACTTGTGAATTTTTGCACGGTAATAACAGTAACTCACCCGTTGTTAAGAGTTTTACATCAACTCAGAGGAATTTTAAATCATTCATCTGCAGAGCACAGCTCAAGCTATGAGACTTTAATGGATTTTGTCACATGAACTATTCACTTCAGGTCCTTTCGCAACAGTTTTTACTGAAATACAGTCTGACTTATTCAATTCAAAACATGAACTTTATTCTCCTTAAAACATTCTTTGGCACATACTCTTGTGTACTTGAGGGTTTTTGTATTGCTGTGGGACCCTCTTTATATTGATTTTCAGTTAATAGACAAATATTTAAACATTTTTCACTAAAATGATCTTCACAAGTAAAAAGTAGAACTCATTGCTTCACCAATAATGGTTCAACAACAGATATATTAAAGATATGAGTTAATGTTCCTCCAAAATGCCCCTTGGCTTGTCCACATGACCTTAAACAAACTGAGGACTGGGATCATTTTTAGCATATATTAAAAACTAAAAATATTTTGTCACATTTGCTGAGCTGCGTCCTTTTCAAGAGCTGTCAGGAACTGAAAGCCCGGATCGTGTTGGATGGTTCCTGTGTGTGTGTGACTGTGATGGGTGTGCCACTGGGTTTCCTATAACTGCCTCTCATCTGTATCAGTGACAATATTTCTTCCTGTTTGGTCTTCAGTCATCACCAGATTGTTGGTTTACTCGGTGATAACTTCACTCAGCCATTCTAGCGTACAGACTGAATGTAAAACAGCCCTGTTGGTTTTGACCCTCATCCGTCTGCTCTCTCGGGACGCAGACCTGCCTGCCGCTGACTGCCCACCTGTCACAACCTCTCTATTCTTCTGCTCCCTTCCAGTCCGTTCTCCAATAAATCTGTTCACTTGCACTTGTATCCATACTTGGATGCTGGCAACAAGCTTTTCTGACAACATATATATTTCAGGCATTTTTAAATACCTCTTAAAAACTGTGTGTATGTGTGAGAGTGTGAGCAAGTTTGGACAGCTGTAGTTTATCAGTCACGCTTTGTGGGAAAACAAACCCACTCCTCTGCATCAGTCAGATCACACAAGCCCTGATGTTCCTTCTGCATTCAGGCATTTTTCTGCTGATATTTCTTTTACTTTAGCTTTTTTTTTTTTTTAGTTTTGCTGTGTTGTAAAGTGAACAAAGTGGAAACTTTTAGGATGAACAACTAAAGGATAAACCAACAAGTGTTTGTTTTGTGGGATCAGCATCAAAAGAGCTCTAAAAGGCTTTGCTGTAAATTTAACAAGGAAAGTTTTATTTGTAGTAATTGTTGTTTCTGAGTCAAACCAAACAGCCTCAAATGTCCTAAAGTAAAAAAAAAAAAAAAAAAAAAAAAAGCAACTGAATTCCTTCAGTTTTCACATCAAAATTTCATATTCTGCCTTTAATTTGTCATCTTTTGAAAAATTTCAAATGCTTTTACCCAGTTAGGGTCCAATGAGTGGGTCAGACAATGACAAACCATTTTAGCATAATTGCCAGTTATTACACAAAGCCAGTAAACAAAACTGTATGTAAAAAAATATCTGGAGTGCAAACAGCCCCGTCAGGATGGCTGCTGTAAATACAGCTTTATATTTCACTATTTTAAATAACTGCAGAATCTTTTTTTTTTTTTTTTAAATCACATATATCAAAATCAAGCGAAAGCATCAAAGAGATACATAACAGACGATGAACAGCTACGCTGACCTGTTGTTGCTTTTGGGTTTAAAAGTCTAACATCACATCTCTACACTATAATTTCTGAGATCAGAAAATAACTTTGATTTTTAAATAAGTGCTCTTGTTCCTCGGCAGAAGAATCTCAGAAGATTCGGCAGGTTTCAGCCTAAACACAAATTTGAGTTGGGATTATTTCTTCCACATCACTATTTAAATCTAAAAGGATCAACTTTCATGGGGTTTTTTTTCCTGCAAAATCTAAACGGCCGTAGCTCAGAGAATAGTGTGCTTGTCATTTGACTGTAAAGTTGCTGATTCAAATTTCTTTTCTCTTTTTTTCTTATATTTAGCTTCTTATCACTCCTCAGCTGTCTGGTGGTTGTTCCTGTGGAGGTTTATATTTGTGGGTCTCAGTTCTGTTGCTGCAGTGCTGACTGAGCAGAAGGTGACCTTGTGTATTCTGCTGGATGAAGCAGAGCTGTCTCATGCTTTTACTCTCCCCTTATTTACACAACAGCAGGAGACATGCAGACTGGACAGAGGCCCAGACAGAAAGAGAAGCATGACAGAAGAAAGAGGGGAGTAAACCATGACGAGAAAAGAAACGGTCATGACATGGCATGAGAAAAACAGATTTTCCAGTAAAGAATGGGTAAAAACTCTGTACGCAAGTTGTTCAGTAAAGCAATGTCGTTCAAAGAAAAGGGAATGAGAAGTGAGTTGCTTTGCAGTCATAAGAATATGTTTGTCATACAGTCTAAATGAGCCCACTTCTAGTGGAAAAACACAACACAACACTGACCGTATTAACACAACACTGGCACAAGTTTCACCAAAATCTAATCTGAGCATCCAAATTTGGACAAAATGTTTCCTCAGATGGGTTCCTGATTAGTTTAAAGCAATCAGACAAATCCTTGAAGCGCCTGTCTGCAGGGTCAGCCCCAAAGTGTTTGATGTTGTCTCTGAATCTGTAATCTGATCAAACGGAGAGGAATCACAGAGCTCATATCAGCATATGAGGTGACCTGGTGTCAGCAAAACGGGCCTCACTGCTGTTCTCATGGCAGACGCTGCACTATGATGCAGCCTCGTCGGATTGGTGATCAGTTTAAAAAATTGGGACAGTTTTGTTAGGTGGAGGTTTAGTTTTTTATGTAAAAGATAAGCAGACTGGATTCCCACATCCTGTTTTCTCCCAATCTACAGAAATCGTGCATGTGCTAGGCTGTTACAGCAGCAGCTGTCACATTGTAGCACAACAGCATTGTGTGGCTCACCCGAGCTCGTCGAGCCTGGAGATGTGATGGGGACGAGAGGGAAGACCGAGTCAGCGGTCTGCTGCGGGTCAAAGGCCGCGAGCGCCGCCTGCTCAGGGGCTCAGGTTTGTCTGCATATCTGGAGGCGCCCTCAGGACTTGCTCGGCCTGCCGTCCTGCCCACAGCTGCAGCACCCTGAAGGACGGAGACCAGACACTTTTAGTATGGACACAGAAGGTAAATGAAAATCACAAATTACTACCAGGTAACATTTAAGCTTTTTGGATAAAAACTAAACATTTCTATTTATATGTGTAAAAATTAGCATTATCATTCATTCATTCATTCAGTTCTAAATATATTTAAGCAGTTTAGAGGTCTAATTTTCATCCATTAATCTGTTAATGAAATATTTCCCATAATGCAGGCTTTGTAGCTCCTTACTGGCATTGCACTACACTGCATTACACAGTGTTGCACAAGATTCTGCACTTTTTAGTATTTTACTGATTTTACAATTTTAATATGTATAACTTGCACTTTTCATGTCATGCTGCACTACATGTCCCCTTTTGTCATCTGTCATTTTATTGTGTTTTACAGCAGTGCCTGTATGATGTCCCAAGGCAAACTTCCCCTTGTGGCACAATAAACTTCACATGGCTTGACTTGACTTGACTTGACTTTACTTTACTTATAACAAGCACAGGCCTCAGTATATGCTTTTAAATGTGTTTTCTAATATAATGTACTGTATGCAAGACTGGCACTGCCTGTGAAGGCCCTCCTGTAGCTGTAGAGACCGGGCATATAGTTGATGCATGCTTCCAAAAACCACTGAAAGTCCATGGATTGTTTCTATGTTCTTTACTAAATCTTTTTCTTGTTACAGGAAAGAGAAAAAAGGATAAACAAAAATAAATAAAGGTACGGTACTCTAAATGCACATCAGCATGGCAAAAGTGCTCTCTGGGCTCCACAGCAACACCTAACAGAAGAGAGAAACTAAGTTTCATGGATGGCTTGTTAAGCCAGAACCAATCAGAGGCTGGAGCTCAGAGCAGCCTTAATTGTCCTCAACTAAGCTTGTTAAAGTCCAAACCTTTCTCACAATTAAATAAATCAATATTTCCCCAACAACACTAACTAAATGTCTCTGTATATCCACTGTATCTTTCCATAAACTCTGCACTGTTACAGCATCCCTCTCATCATGTTTCAGTCCATTTCATTCCTGTTTTGACTCTAGATAAATGTTTTTTTGTAGCTACAGCTCCAAACCAGGACCCTCCATGTTTGCATAAGTGTCTCTCCTCCAACCTCTTACCCCAGTCCCTGTCCTCATGTCTCTTCAGCAGCTCCCTGTTTCTCTGGTTTCTGTCCAGTTTTCAGTTGAGCTCGTGATGATGGGGAATGATTCGAGACATAGGAGCCTAACGCTGATGTGCTTGTCCTTCTCAGTTTCTGTAAAATCCCATCTTATCCAACCCCTCTGACTCTGACAGCGCTGGAAAGTCCATCCCAGCTTGACCCCATGACTCAACTACTGTAACCACTTCAGTGGGAAGACCCGTGCTGTGTTTCCCGCTCTCCTCTCTTGTTGGGCACTGAGCTGATTACATGGATGTGTGTGCAAATGTGTGTGTGTGTGAAAGTGAGGGAGGAATGGCATGCAGTTCTGTAAAAGAGCAGCAGTTTACTACCAAGACTCTAGTCCACAACTGCATGCACAGAGAGATGTTATTTTCTTCTTCTTACTACACACAATGCTTGTCTGTGTAGAAAATTCCCTCTCTGACCTCGTAGAGCTTTTCCATCAGAGAGAAAATATGATGCTGCTGCTAATTTTCAAACTGCGTGGGCACAGTTACATAATGTGAAGGACACTGTGTCCCCCACAATAAATGATGCTGTAGTTCCAACTCAAACTTTCTCAGTTTCTTTTTTTAAATATGTTTTCTTTAAAGTGCTTTGTTTAATAGCAAGTTTTTCTCATTTATTTACCAGAAATTTCATGGGGAAAATCCCCAGAGCGGAGAAGAAACTCCATTGTTTCACATAACTAAGAACAGCGCTGCACTGAATGATGCTCATTTATGTGAAATTTTTATTTGAACAAAAAGCTGCTGGAAGTAATGTAAAATTTTCTATATTTTAAAGTTAGTTTTTATTTTCATGAAAAGGACTGTGCGCAAAAATTATTCATACCCTCAGTTAGTTGCGCAGCCTTTCTTTTTCCATCACACAGTAGAAATCATATGATTATTACAGTGGTTAACAACCTCTCTGTGAATCACCGCTGGGGTTCTGAACTGCTCCTCTTCTGCAATCATTTCGGGATATTATTTGGAAGATGTTCTCGTCTTCATTTTCATTTTTAGTCCTCTCCAGAGATTCTGGATGTGATTCAGGTCTCCACTCCCAGCTTGTTGATGTTTTCTCTTAAACACTGCTTGACCCCTGCTTTTATGTTTTGGATCAGTGTCTCGTTGGAAGGTCCCATGGTGCCTCAGCCCATTTTCTTCCTCAGACTGCCTATTGAATCTGAGGACGTTACCAAAATTCACAAAGTTGCCTGGTCCAGTGATTGGACAAAAGTGCCGAAGCATTATTTTCCCATAATGTTTGACAATGAGAACAATGTTTTTGGACCTGACTGAAAGTGCTTTTAGTTAAAAAATAAACCCAAATTCATCATGCTTTCTCTGTATACCCGTCCTCAGTGTTAAAACTGCCTTTTTCCTTGTTGTGCATTGAAACCATGCTAGCTCGCTGTCTGTTGAAGATGTTAGGTGAGATGATGGTACCAGAGCGTGCACATTTATCAGAGTGCTGACACTCGACAATCCTTTAGCACGATGTCTACTTAAAGGTTCTACCAGGAAAACATCAGACAGTCTACTGAAATACCTACCAACAGGGCGATGCATCCAAACACAATCAGGTTCCAGACCTGAATCCTAACCAGAATGTGTGAAAGCAACCCCAAACCAGACTGGTGGAACATCTCCAATATAAAGCACCTGTGCATTATTTAGTCATAATATTGGAGGAAAACGTGGTAACAATTTATTACTAGGGAACATCCTAGGGGTGAATCGGGAACGAGTGGTCTTTATGGTCACCAGAAAGTACTGGTTAAGAATCTATTAGTCCTTGATTGTTTCCTCTGAACAGTGAGGCTCTGCTTAAAAGGTCATGGTGATACATTTTAGTTGTTTTGGGAACATGTCAGGCTTCCTCCATGTCATTAACTGATAAAGTGACTAAAGCATTCGTTTTGCATGACTGGAAAAAAAAAAAGAATAAATAAATTCCCACCACAGAAGAAGCGAAAGGCTGCTGTAAATGTGGTAAGTGTGGGTATGAGGGGGAAAGTTATGAGATCTTGTCTGGAATTGCAGAATAAAGACAGAAGACTGAAAAGATCATCAGAGACTATCTTCTGGGGCTGTGACAGTTTTACAGTTTTCTATACACAGAACGGGACGCGTAGGTCACTGCTTGAATAGCGGGACAAATAAAAGGTCTGGGGTGAGCTGACATCATGTACAGGTCAGATAATTTAATGATCTAAATTCAGAGTCTATTTATTCTTACAATTTTTCACTCCTGAATCCTCTGCTCTTCACCAAACCAGACACGTCTTCAGTGAGCTGAGGTCATTATTATTGCCCTATAAATATTAGACATGCGAAGATAAACGATCCCTCTGCTCGGCTTCCAATAAAAACCTGGCTACTGATCTTACCATTTGTAGAGATTTTTCTGATATTTTTATTGTTCGAATTTGTTGATCTGTGTATTTCTCCTCAATGTGTCATGATCCCTTCCAAGATCAAGAATGTGATCAACTGTGCTAAAAATATCCCAAACAGCAGATTGTACTGCTGCTTCTCTAACTCTCCAGACAGTTTGAAAAGGATTATTTTCATTAAATGCAGTCATTTTAAAAGAATTCCTTATGTTCTGCTCTGTAGGTTTAAGAGCTATTTGAGGTTACCAGATTTACACTTGGTAAGCATAATGAGGCAGCTGGAATGCCATGTGAGAGGAGTGAGGTGGAGTTGTCCACACACTGCGTTCCTCTTCCACAAACGATGTTATACACACCTTTAATATAACAGTGGGCTGTGATGAGTTCAGCTCTTTCTAGGTGTGGGTTTTGGGGAAACAATTATTTGTTTTCAAACGGATCCTGTATGAGTCAGAAATTACTCGAGTTAAAGGAGGTTTTAATGATGGAAAAACAACCGGCTTGGAGAACATCCAGAAATCTGAAGTATTCAATGGCATGTTTAATGGGAAAGGAGTTGGCAAACTTAGAAACCCATTCACCCGATTAGGCAAACGTGTGTGGTATACTCTCTTATGACTTAACAGTAAATGCTGTGAGTATGTGCGACTGAAAGGGATGTTTTTATTTTGTGTAAAATGCAGTTAAAAGTTATGAGTTTGGTCTAATAAGAGAAGAAAACATTACGACAAGTATCAGTTCATGTCAGTCCAGTCAAGAAACATACAGACCTAATAAATCATCATCTTTCTATTGACCTCCATTGATAACATTTAAGACTTAAGACACAACAACCACAGTACCAAAAGCATCTGATTGCTCTTCGTCTTGGCTGCAAAGTGGGAGCTAGAAAATGATGCTGTTGTCATTAGCACCATACATTATCATGAAACGTAATCAGTTTAATCTGGTAAGCTAATTTAACATGAAGATAGTTCGAAATAGAAATAAAAAAAAAACATTCTTTATATTACACAAGCATTGTCAGCATGTCATTTGAAAGCATGCCAAAGTAAATCCGTTCCCATGAACCTTATAAGCAAAATTTGAGATATTTGCAGAAAATGACAAATTTTCAACATGGTTCATAATAAAGTAACATTATGACATAATATCATCCATTCTTGTGGGTGGTGAAGTCATTTTAGCAAGTCACCTTTCATACAGTCTTTTAATATAAGTATGCAGTTTAGTGTAACCTGAACAATTTAACCTTTTGTGCATTGATTTTATTTTTTTTATACTTTCTGTGTGAATTTCTATTTCCATAATCCAAACAAATCACATATGTTTCTAACTGCTGATGTGACAATCATGGCATACTAGTGTTTACTGGTGTTTATAGGTTTATATAGTGTATATATATATATATATATATATATATATATATATATATATATATATATATATATATATATATATATATATATATATATATATATATATATATATATTGTTTCTGTATTATTAACATAGGAACTTTAGATGCAGATTTACATGATTGTTTCTATTTTCTTTGTTGTTCTTAGCAAACAAATGGTAACTGTTTCTCCAACAGATTGTGCAATGTCATGGCAACTTAACCATCGCAACACAGAAGCTCACTGGTTACATTTTTACATTATTAGTTTTCATTAAACAGTGAGAAGTTGCAGCCAGGTGGGTGATGGAGGTTTATACATTCACACATTTATGTATGTCTATTTGGGCAAAGGTTGAAATGTAAAACCAAACAATTTAATGTGATGATGGAATTATTTCGCAGAAAAGAAAAATCTGAAGATAGTATTTTATTGTTAAAAGTGCCTTCTGCCGCAGATCCAATTTTTTTAAAAAGTATGTTGTTTATATCATTTATAGTGTTGTCTTCTTTTTCTCAAAACATTTCGTTTTGTCAATAACATTATTGACTGTGCAGGAGAAACAAGCTGCATCCATCTGTGCATCATCTGCAAGCGCCGTCACTGGACTTTATGCACATAATGTTTGAATTTGCATTCAATAAGACATCAACCAGACATGACTAACTGGGACTTACTGTAGTGCTCTGCTGCTCCTTATCAGCACTGACTGTGAATGACTTGCAGGAATTAACGCTTTGGACTTCTTGCTTCCCCTCGTTGATGTGATCCAACTTTTTCATCAGCAATGCCATCGAGTCACAGGTCTGAACAAAGGTCAAAGAAACACAAATGCAGGTAAGAATAGCTCAAGGGCAAACTTTCAGGTTAACCTTCCTCTGAGGCCTTTCACATTCACTGATGCATGTAAACTCTGGTGAACCCAACCCCTCACGTTCCTCTTTTCCATCCCACTACTCCACCCTTCATTGCATCAAGGCTCCTTGAACATTATGCTTTTTCACCCTGACCAGGGGTACACAGTGTACCCTACACTGTGGAGGAGGTGTCACCTTCTCAATGGGATTATTGTGGCATAAGGATGATGGAGATCTTTATTAGAAGAGGGATACTAAAGCCAAAGATTAAGACATCTGCTGGTGAGCAATAAGCCTCTTTAGGACGAGTGAAATCATAAATGTAGAAGGGTACATGATGTGATGTGCTGCATCTGCCCATATTTTAGTTATGCGCATATTCCAACACTTGTTGTCTCTCTGCAGCTATTGGTCATACACTCTGACTGAGACACTTGTTCACTGGCCTTCCAGGAAATGAACAAACTGCTTTGTTTCTAAGCTCTGCTGCCAATCCCAGAGTCCCAGAGGCTGATAGCGGCACATAAGGCCTCTTTGAGTGGTTTAAAGTCCAAAAACAGCCCCCTTACTGACACGCATACATGCATATACAGAAGACTGCCCTCATCAACCCACCCACCTACCTACCACTCACACACAGACGCACAAAAACATACCCTTCTATGCACTCCCATTCCCAAAACTATCATGTTGACAAGCTTTAAAAAAAAACTGCAGTAACGGCTTTGGCAGTAAAGCCATTTCCTGTGTGTTGCAGCCCCCACATCTCCAGATTCCTACATACAGGAACACAGAGGGCTGTCTATGCGCACCAGGGTGCTATTTTTACCCTCACTGTGGGGGACAGAGCTAGGGCAATGAGGGAACACAGCCAAGGGTGGCTTTTCTGTGGCGCGAGTGGTTGCAAACAGGAGCATACGTTGAACCTGAGGGACACATATACGTGCTAATACTAAAAGAAAAACACAGCATGCATGCAGACACACATTTGCTCACACTTTCAGAGTAGAGTGCTCGAAACGTTCATGAAATGTTAATATGTTATATGCCTAAAATATCCACAGAGAAAGCAGCTGCTGCATCAAAGCTAAAAGAAAAAGAAATAAATGAATAATTTGGTTTGGAAAGACCATAATGCAACTGTTAAATAAGAAGTAGCATCTCAGATGATCATATGTTGCTGAGAGGATTTCAACTTGTCATTTATATTCAACACGCCAAACAATTAGGTCAACCTAACATGTGAAATACACACAAAGGAGACTTCAACATGAATTGTCCATTTACTTGAGATAGCTACAAATCCAAGAAACTACATTTAGTGTTTTCAGATTTAAACAAAATTAGGTTTGTGTAAACTTATGTTAGGTCATAACTCTGCATATACATAATATTTGGTATAAGTGACTCAAGTTGCTAATTACAACTAATTAGAATGTAAAACAGCGCAGCCATCTGTTAAATGGTCTTTATAATGTACTAAAATACCTTGGTATACCGAGGAGTTCAGTCAGCTCAATGAATACAAGATGCTGTGGTCCTGATGCTGCAAAACAAGCCCAAATCATTACCTCCCTCCACCCATTTCTCGTTACTTTGGTCTCATCTGTCTAAAGGACATTGTCCAAAAGTCCTATAAACTTTACCCTCACTGTCGTGTTCTTTGTGGAAGGAGGAGACATTTTCCTGGCGTCCTTTCTTAACATGCCGTACTTGTCAATTTAAACTGTGCTGTCATAAACTTTAAAGGTACGTAAGAATGACAGAATTACTGATCTCTAGCGGTAAAGATGGGCACGTTCATGACTTCAATGTCAAGGCACAGTTATTAATTGGTGATCTGGTGGTCAACAGTGGCCAACATTCTTCCAGACATAAATGTGATTTGATCAGCGAGTGGATCCAGTGGGACAAATAAGGCTATCCGCTGTGTATGCGAACCCACAGCGAGTAGATATAAATGGCTCATTTAAACACAATAAAAACATAACACTTGCTCTGTTAAATGATTAGATAGATAGCAGACTATGCACCTTTCACATTTTGATTTGTGAGTTTGATTCGTGTTTTAGTGTTTGTTTGTTTCATTGTTTGTGTTGTTTTTTTTCTTTTTGTTTTTTTAGCTAATCCATCAAAACATTGATTGAAATGTCAAACCAAACTAACAATACACTTAGATAAACAAATATAGACCATCATGATTCTTTTCTTAGTGAGCTATTATTGTGGGTAGTTATTTGTGATGATAGGTGAGAGTATCTCTATAACAGTATAATAAAAATATAAACGTTTAAGATGGTGAAGAAACACCTCCATCTATAAACAGATGTAAGAGCAGCATGCTTAGAAGAAATGAACATTTTTTTGTGTGGAAACCGAAGGAGAATTTGGTTGAAACCTGAAATCTGGCCAAAAATTGGCAAACTTCTGTTTTAAAACATGTTTCATCTTGATATTATACCATATATAAGTCCTAAAGAATCCTCTCCTTTATTGAATTTGTGACAAATGAGCGTTGGCTTTCGGTTGTCAGCCAGCAACTTTAAAAGCTACTTGGTCAAACTCAAAGAACAACATCACAAAAGAGGGGCAGGCAGAAATAATCCTTTCATTTCAGGCCAAGAGAGGAGAGCAGTGACCAGAGCCAGAGGCCTGTTATGGGAACGTGCCAGACTGAGGGGCTACTCTGACAGGTGTGAGAACACAGTGAGGGGCACGCTCACACTAAAGAAGGCCTGCTGGTTTGGAGCATGCTGGGATATAACAGATGCTAGGCTAGGCTGGAGAAAATATGAGAGGAATTCATTACAGGTGAGATTCTTGCCAAAGTATAGCTTTTATTTGGGTCTTCCCATTTCTAGCTCAAAACATCATAGTACAAATTATTCAAAAGTGGAGGAGCTCTTTTATGTCTAAAAGATTTAGAGCTGTGTGTCAGAGCAGCTGTGGCATTGGAACATTTGGCATGACTTCTTTTTATACTTGTAACAAAAGATTTAAAAGAAAATAAAACACTTTCTTGAGCTTTTAATTTCTGGTAACTCAAGGCTTTCTCATGAAGCCAAAGTGCAGAGCCAGGTCTGCACACAGCTACGCTGCAGCTCAGTGTGTACAGAATGAAGCATATGAATGATGTCAGTTCTCTTCTGCAGTGGTTTGAGCACAATTTTTCATTTGCAATCATTTTTTATGTTTGAAATCTTATGAATTCACCCAGAAGGGTAAACTGAAAAGAAAAAAAGAAAGCTCCTGGAATAATATGAATGAATTTAACACTGCTGCCCTCTGGTGGTGCAAACTGACCCACAGTTCATTTAGAGGATTTTTAGAAAAGTACAGGTGGAAGAAAATGATTTATAGTTAAATGTGCATGCATGTTCACTGTCCTGACCTAAATCAGATTTTCTGAATACAACGTGTGCTTTTATGAGGTGTAAAAATCCTTTGACTGTTTACTGTAAAAGCAATTTAAGTGCTTTCTCAGAAACTTCCTTTTTGTCACTTAACACATCTCTTTTATTGCTCTGTACTATTGCCTTGCTTTTCTTACCTGTTTTCCATTGTTCTGCCATGCATCCTCTTCCTCGTGACTACCTGTGAACTCAGGTTTGCCCTTGTTGGGGGGTTTCTGCCAATCAAATGCAATGCTGTGAGGCAGGACATCCGGTCTCCTTCTCAAGCACTTCCTGTTCCTGCACAAATTTCTGCGATGGCGACTGACCACGAATTCCTTATATTGTGTTGTCTCAGGAAAATCATCATCTTCATCATCATTATAACCCTCTTCTGCTTTGGAAGTGGGCGAGGGGGACTCTCTGCTGTCAGAACTCTCACTCACATCTATCACTTGGTCGTCAGGGCTGCAGTCATAATCGCAGAACACGATGGCACTCGGCTTGTGTTTCACTATTCTCAGCACATTCAATGAACAGTCCTCTGAAGCCTTCACGGACACAGGCAGATGGTTACCACAACAGCTATTCAGGACTGGCATAAAAGCAGAAGGACTCTCAGTAGAGCACAAAGTCACTGCAGGAATGTGAAGTATTGCAGCTCTGCACTGTTTTATATTCTGTTCCTCCAACTGAGAATCACCATGAACAGATGCTCTGCAAACATCTGTCACCTCCATGTCCTGACCTGCTCCAGGAGACACACCTAAACTCCATCTGCATTCACAGTGTCCATCCTGCTCCAAGTCAGACTTGGTTGCATCACAGGGGAGGGTGTTGTCCATCGTCAGTTTATTCAATTTTTTAGCATGACTGGCAACACGATCATCTTCATCTATGAGAGTGGCAGGTCCAGACATGGTGCTGAGTTGGTTACTGGCACTTTGAGTGACGTGAGGAACTTGTCCTTGCGGTTCACTCAAAGGGACATCCACAGCCTGGGGACAAGAATGCCTGTCAGACTGCTCCTGAAGAGGCAACGTGCACACGCTGGACCTGCAAGCATTACAATCGAACCAATCCTTCTTTGTGAGCTCTTCTGTCATCGCTCAGGTGTTGGCTCTTTTAAACAAAGTCTGAGTGAGTTCTTCAAGCAAAGCTGCTTAATATTCTAATTACAATTCGGACCATATTTGAATGCTTCAAATCCCTTTGATACCTGAGTGAGAAAGAGAGAAAAATGTTACTTTAGGCAATCAGCTTCATGTTCTCACATGCACACAGGTGGAATATATCCATATATAATATGGTGACATGAGATTCAAGTATGGATTTGTAAAGAGATTTAGTAGCTACTCAAGAACGTCAAAAATTCTGCAGACAAGCTTCAACGCTATGTTACAATCATGTCCAGTCTCATTCTAAACAAGCACTTATTGGACACCTGTTTGAGATCTTAGACCTGCTCAGGCTCATGCAACTGAACCCTCGAGTCTGCTTTTATGACACTAATGATGTATAGTGTCAGCATACATGCTTTCACCTCAGGAGGGTTTTTAATTTTCTTCTTCTCACTCAGAGAATATTATAAAAACTTCACTAATAAGCAACGCTGTTTGCAAGAAATTGAAATCCTCAGTAATAACATTTGATTTTAAAAAAATCTTTGATTAAATAAATTAAATAAATAAAGGCATTTCAAAAGTCTCAACTATGGAAATTGCTACACAAAACATGAAATAGCGAGCAAAACTAATCTATATGTCATTGTAGTTATTTGTACAGGAGCAGCAAAAGAATTGAAGGTTGGAAAGTTCATGTTCTGTTGAAGGACTTGCAAATGCAACACTTAAATACTTATAGTTCTGAATGAAAGAAGAACTAAGATATTTAAATTATTATCACATACAGTGTGTTTGTCAGTCCTACTTCTTGGGACAGAAGCTTGGTGTTAACCAGGTGTGGAGATGCAGGGACACATGGTGGATCAGGAGCATGATTGGAAAATTCTGATCTACTCTACATAGATCTGGATAGATTTCTGTAAGAAACAACTGAAAACTAACACAATCTTTTAGGCTTTTAAACAGCAATAAATACTAATAATAGTAGCACCGCAATGACGGCATGGGCTTAGAATCATGACCATAACACAGCCTGCTGCTATAGCTGTCAGACATTTTTCTTGCTTTTTTTTCCACATACATATTTTTCTCAAACACATTGTTTTTTCCTGGTTGGTAGCTATTTCTGGCTCTGGCTAGTGCACCCTTTCCTTGCCTGGTATGTTTTTCTTTTCCATTTAAACATGTTATGTAAAGGACTAACATCAGAAATAATGTGAAATATTGAGAGGCAAAAAAAAAAAAGATTCACATATCTGTTCATAAAATGTTTTAACCCGTATGTGTGTAAACAAAAAGACAAGTATCCCAATAAATCTACTGGATGTTGGAAAAACTATCACTGTAGAGTAACTTGACAACATCATTTTCATTAATATGTGATTGTTGTCACGTATGAGGACATTTGTAGTTGTCACTTGTTTCCTAAAACACCCGATAGATCTGACTGCATTATGAATAAACATAAAGCGTAAATTTCAACATACCAGGTAGAAGTTTATGGAAGCTGTGACATCCAAGATTTCTTCCAACAATGCAGTCTAAAGAATCAGAAGATTAAAGGCTGTATCCAGTGAGAGAAGCTCTGCTAACACCAATAACACAGAGCCAGAGTTTATTTAAGTAAAGATGTGAAATACTGTGAGGGGAGGAAAGGGGAAAAAAGGGGGGCAGAGGAATGCTTTTCCCTCCTACATTACCTCAGCAAGAAGAAAGGGAGCTCCACAGGCAGGTGTTTGAACTATATCTGTAAGAGTGTGTATGCGTATGTGGGACTGCTTTGCACGTGAATGCAAGTGTTTGCAAGAGGAAAATAAGATAAATTATGCCCTCAGGGCAAAGACAACATGCAAGTTTGTTGTGGAAATAATCGGAGATTAAAAAGCTTTACGTAAAACAGTCTCAGATTAAAATGCTTGGGGGTCTTTCCACCCTCCCCGTTCCACCTTTCCCCTCTGCTGTGCAATATGGCTCAGGGCGACGGATTTTTCACCTTACACGCACATTCCTCGACAACACATGAGGTAATGCTTTAAACTGTGCATAACTGTGCTGATCTGCTCCCTAGACGCCTCTTTTTTTTTTGTAGAAACAGCAAAGCTCACCCTGAGTTTGATAAACAAGGAAAAGAAATGAATAGCCATCACAAAGCTGTGGGTGGATTACAAAATTCCAGACATTTGTCAGAAAACATTGAATTCTATGTTTAGGAATGTCTGGTTAGGAGTGAAGACCTGCAATTTGTACACTCACTTTGAAGATGACTGTGCCTGTTGAAACCTGTTGTGCAAGAAAGGATCTTTGGTCATGGGTAATAACGGTGACATTTGTTTCACACAAAAATTGTGGTCATTTATTTACCAACTTTACTCAGAAAGCACAAATCAGAAAGGTATAAAGCATTAATTTGTTAAAATGAAATAAACTCAATGAGGAAAAATCCCATATGGGAATACCTGATGTATCTATTTTTATCCATTTATTTGTTTTCAGATGTTCACTCCTACTCATTTGGACAGTTTGTGCATAAAAAAAAGGATGCTGTTGTTGAAAATTTCAAATATAAGCTATAATTTTAAATAATATGTTTTACTTTGTCTTTTTTTTTAAATAAAAAAAATAAGTCTGCCAATTTACAAGAGACCCAAGCCCAAGTGGCAAAATTTAGTTCATATGAGTAAAAATAACACCTGTGAACAGAAAGAACAAAACAAACAAAAAAAAAAACACTCAATAAATATGCCCCAGATGTTGCCTTTCTTCATCGTTGTAATGATTGATCTGCATTAACATAACTCAGGTATGTATTTCATCGCAGGCTATGCTTACCTGCTGAGGCACGCTTCACGTAGCATTCCTGCTGCGGAGAGGTACATTTACCTCTGTCAGGCTGCAGAGCAAAAGTTCTTACTGAAGATATAAAATCATGGCGACAGAAAAAAAAATATTGATGTAAATGTGTATTAGGATGTTACTGGTTTCCACTGAGGAGGAAAAGGTTTAGAAGAGAAAGAAGGAAAAATAATCATTATCACATACATGTTTAAAAAAAAAGTAAGCTGTGGTGCTGAAAATGTGTAATGTAGATACTGTCTGAAATATTAAAGATAAGAAATCCTCATTTTAGCAACAAACACTGACATACACTAAGCTTGTTTGACTTTGCTGCTGTATGACAGAAAACATGGGATTAAAATTCAACTTAACTGCCTGGTGGGAAAAATGAATATTCATTGAAAACTCTTTGAATGATACATTTAATAGGTTGGGTGCAAAACTTTGACTGAGAGTCACCCTTAAGTAAAAAAAAAAAAAAAAAAAAAAAAAAGACAGGTATTTTTCTAATAAAAACATAATTTTGTTAACTACTAAATCACTTTTAACATTGGCATGGCAGCACCTGGACATTATCTACTTTTGTTTCCACTGCATTAGATTAACTGTCTCACATTCCTTCGTGGTTGTAGTACACACACGCAAAAATGTCAACCTTTTCCTGAATATATTAGAGGTCATGCAAAAGTTACGGTTACATGGGTCACTCCTTGGTGTGGACCCCTGAGGATGGGACATGTATGAAGCTTAAGCACATAGAAATTTCCATTTTGGTTTCCTGATGATCCTTGTTTGTCTTTTCCTAAACATTTTTACTCTCCAGGTGTATTTCCTCTTAATTTCACCCTTTTATTGGTGCATAAAACCAATACACCACACACACACACACACACGCACACGCACACACCACACACACACACACAGCAGAGGCAGATGGCTGCCTGTCCTTGAGCCGGTTCTGCCGGAGGTTTCCTTCCTGTTACAAGGGAGTTTTACCTTCCCACTGTCGCCAATGTGCTTGCTCGGGATGGGAGATTGAGTTGGATCCTCCAACTCAAAAAAACAAAACAAAAACCTCCAACTCATGCTGTTGGTTTCCTTATATAGGCTATTATAAATTGACTTTCATTATGGTGGGTTTTTTTTTTTCTCTGTCTGTAAAGCCTCTTGAGATGGCATTGCCGTGATTTGACGCTACATAAATAAAGTTGAGCTGAATTTGAATACCCTTTCAATATGTTCATTCATTCATTTTCCGAACCGCTTATTCCAATTCAGGGTCGCGGGGAAGCTGGAGCCTATCCCAGCCGGCTTTGGGCGACAGGCAGGGTACACCCTGGACAGCTCGCCAGTCCATCGCAGGGCATGTTCACTTTTTGGTTATTCTGTATTAGTTCAATTTTACATAAAATGTTGTATTTGTCGTGAGTAATGTTAAAATAATAAGAAGAAGAACAACAACAACTTTATATCACTTTGACAGAATACATGTATGAAAATAATATGAGCTGGAAAATTGCTGTCTTTGACGCCAGAGACGTTTACTGTGTCTACTGTGAAGCTGAAAAAGAGAGAAAGCAAATCCGGAAAGAAACATTAACCGCTCGCATCTTGAAGTTTGACCTCTCCGACTCTCCGTAGTTTGGGAGGAAACGCAGCAGCGCGGTTGGTTTTTATGTTTGGCTGTAATTTCGCGGGAGATTAGCCAACGATAGCCTGTCTGTTGACAACTCCAGGGATAACATTTACTAATATATATATTTTTTTTTTATTGAAACGCTATGAGTTTGTGGGTGGACAAATATCGCCCGACTTCTCTCGGGAAACTCGACTTTCACAAAGAACAAGCAGCTCAGCTAAAGAACCTGGTGAGAAGAGAAACACCTTCATGTCTGCTGGATAGCATTAACAACATGCACGTTTGTTTTAGCTACATTACCAAAGAGTTGTTTCTTGTTTCGGTGCTGTCTCTTGCTTATATTGTCAGCGTCATCAGATGTCAGCTGGCTTGCAAGAGTTTTCAGTGTTAAACAGCGGATTTCACCCGAGTCTGAACATCATCTATCATTTAAACGAGATGACTTATGACAGCACACTGACACACAGTTTCCAACAGTTTGGGCTTTTATTACCAAAGTAAAGTAGTTTGTGAGAACATACAAGTGTAGAGAACCTCTTTAACATCTTTGAACAGATGCTACATTGTTATCTGAATGAAAGTAATACACACGCTTTGATAACATTTGTAGCCATGCAGTGTAGTAACCAAAACAGAAAACTCCAGTGTATATAATAAATAACTATTTTATTATTTAGTCATATTCAGAAACTAAAATTTGCTACAACATAAGCTGGCCATATGTTGATACCATGTCAGAATTAATCCAAGCATCTCCTTCTGCACCATATCTTGACACAGTTTCCACATGACTGTCATTGTCATATCTGTTTACTGTGTGTGTGTGTGTGTGTGTGTTTAGTCCTAAAACTGTAACCTCAAGCCTCTTATTAATGCTTGTTCCAGGTTCAATGTGGGGACTTCCCACACTTGCTGGTGTACGGTCCATCTGGTGCAGGAAAAAAGACACGCATCATGTGTCTGTTGAGGGAGCTGTATGGAGCTGGGGTGGAAAAGCTCCGCATAGAGCATCAGACCATTGTGGTGAGAAAGAGCATTATGATCATAGTCACTAGATCCTGCATGCTACAACTGTTGTAGAAAACCAAACCCATGTGCATTGTCTCCAGGCACATATCTGTTCTTATAAAATCAATTGTAATATAACTTTGATTTATTTTGTGGACTTCAGGCTCCATCAAAGAAGAAAATCGAGATCAACACAATAGCCAGCAACTACCACTTAGAGGTCAACCCAAGGTAACTGTAACACCGTTTTCCTCTACTTTACATTTTACAGAGAGGTTTAAGTATTGATTTAAGTGTGTGTTTTGTGGTACAGTGATGCAGGAAACCAAGATCGTGTGGTGATCCAAGAGCTTATTAAAACTGTGGCTCAATCCCAGCAAATCCAGTCAAGCACTCAAAGAGAATTTAAAGGTAAACATATCAAACGCCCCTTTGTGTTGGTGAAACTTATGAATAGCAATGCCTATTTTACAGCAGCTGTGTTAAAAAGATGTCCCCAAAATGTATTTAACATTCTTTTCTGTAAAGTGCTCTCTGTTTTTGCAAACAGCTTGTGTCTCATGTAGTAATTGGAAAAGTTCTCTTCTCAGTGGTTTTGCTAACAGAAGTAGACAGACTCACAAAAGACGCTCAGCATGCTTTGCGTCGGACTATGGAAAAGTACATGGCCACTTGCCGTCTCATCCTCTGCTCCACGTCCACCTCCAAAGTCATTGATCCAATACGAAGCCGTTGTCTAGCTGTCAGAGTTCCTCTGCCGAGCTCAGAGGAGGTAAGACGCAGATCCCGTCTTGGAGCACAATTTCTTTTTAGCTTGTGCATTTAATGAATAAGTTAACTGGCATTAAAGATGATAGTTTCACCTTTATCTCATTTGAATGTGTGATGTCCTGTTTACCAGGTCTGTAGCGTTCTGACATCAGTCTGTAAAAAGGAGGGTCTGCTGCTGCCACCTGAGCTGGCCAAAAAAATCAGCGACAAGTCTGGTCGCAACCTCCGTAAAGCCCTCCTGATGTGTGAGGCCTGCAGAGTGCAGCAGTGAGTTGTGACTAATATTAAACTTCCCACTGAGCAAATCCAAAGAAAATATATTTGCTCACATAAGCTGTGATAATCTTCTCCAGGTATCCATTTTCAGTGGATCAAGAAGTGCCAGAGACCGACTGGGAGGTCTACCTGAGAGAAACGGCTAATGCCATCGTGAGTCAGCAGACTCCTCAGAGGTACGAGAGGAAAACGTCAAGACAGGTTTACTTGTGTCAGAGATAGAAGAAGATATCATAATCTTGATTCACACCCTGTCTGTTCCAGGTTATTGGAGGTTCGAGCCAGACTGTATGAACTGCTGACTCACTGCATCCCTCCTGATATTATCATGAAGGTATCGTACACCTGAGAGACGCATCGCACGAGTGGAAGTGGCTTTGGGTCGGTCACTTCTAAAGACGTTACAGTTAATTTTTCCTTGTTTCAACAGGGTCTGGTGAAAGAATTGCTGAATAACTGCGATGGCCAGCTGAAGGCAGAGGTGGCCCATATGGCAGCCTACTATGAACACAGGCTACAGCTGGGCAACAAAGCCATCTACCACCTGGAGGCATTCACCGCCAAGTTCATGGCCATTTACAAGAAGTTTATGGAAGATGGACTGGATGCGATGATGTTTTGAGATTGAGTGTACTTTAATACTTGTGAGACGTCAGACGGTTCCATGATAATACCCAGATAAGGAATTCAGTCGACAGATTTACTTGCATACTTAGCCAGGGATTGTAGTAAAAGTGTGCCAAAGAGTGGTAGTAATGAGATGAGAAGCGATTGAGAGAAAATCTAAATAGCTGCTCTGCTGGTGTAAAACACAGAAAAGGTGTAAAATAAATGATTTGTACTAAAACTGTTCTGAGACGTTACATTAAATTGCTTCTCTGGTAATATCACTTTATAAATGTCACCAAATGTAGTTTATTACCAGAAGCAGACATAGAATACCTTCCATAGCTCTTAATGATATGTAGCAGAAGTTTTTTAAGCATCAGTCTGACTGGAATCATGTGGCTGATGGGTCATTTCAGCAAAACAGGGCTAAATGTGACACAGTTGAAAAGAGGGAAACAACAAGGGACATGTAACACAACAGGTTCAAAGAAGATGCAGAGTATGTGTAAGTATCTCATTTTGTGACATGAGGACTAAAGATATGAACAAATATTACAAACGGACAAGTTTGAATCACATTCAATGATTAAAACACAAGGACGTAATCACATCAAGACAAATAGCTGATCTGCATCCTTGTCATAAATAATTAACATCAGTCTTTGAGAAGATAATGTCCTTGTTCCAAAATTTGCTTTGTGGCTTAAAGAGGCCATTTATTTGGTGATTGTCAGACTTCTTCACACAGCCACATACAAACCTCAGATGTCTGCAGTTCCACTTGAGACTGATGTATGTGCTTCATAGTTTAGTGCTGGGTTTAGTGCTTGTTTGAAAAGAGATAATGACGCCTTAGAAAAATTGAACAGTTGCTAACTGGGATCTGATCAAATCCAAAACTTTCATTAAATAAAGCTAAACAAATATTAAAGTTCAACTTTAACTATGAAATCCAAACTGCTGAACATCCACAGTCATTAAAACTTCAGTAACACTCCTCGTGCCTCTTGGACATGTAGTAAATAATGAGGCCCAGAGTGATGAGCACACCTAAACCTACCAGCGTCAGGAAGCCCACCACAGGCCTCTTTACCAGAACCTGGCAGCCCAGGCATGGTTGTGGCACAGTGGGACACTGCTGAGGAGCAGCTCCTTGAATGGGGAAGCCATTGTGTTGGATGATGTTCTGGTAGTTGGAGAGAGACGCCTTGACGATGACCTCTTCGTGGACTTGGCCATACAAGCCAAACCCTGGGTCCCTTTGGTCGTTCAGGGCGTAAGCAAAGTAACCCTTCAGGTTTACACCGTCTAGTGTGTACGCTGTAGATGGAGGAGGAAAAGCTACATGTGAGATATTCAGGATTTAGTTTAACTACCTTACAGCCCACATAGCAGTAAGGTTCTGTATACTTTGGAGATTGTTGCCACCTATTGGTTTCACAGTGTTACTGTGTAACCTAATAAGCTTTCCATTCAAAGGAGTGTATCTGTTGATGTTTAAAAATATGCGCCCTGAGTCAGCCAGCTGACTATTCAGGGGTCATTGACTTAAGTGTGCTCAATAATTAAGTTCCACAGAGACCAGTAAGGGGAAGATGTTAAGTCATCTCCAAAGGACTGATCTCTTTTAAATTCAGCATTAGAAATCTATTAATGCTATAAAATGCCAAACACAAAAGCTCAGTTTCACCTTTAAGTGCCTCATTAATATAGTTGTACAGGTAGTAAACTCTCAGGCTGTCTTTGAAGCGGGCCGAGTCTTCCTGGACTCCATTAGCCATTACGTAGACAGGTACATCACCATAGTGCTGCTTCACCTGACAACAAAACAACATCTACTATCAATTTGGTATAAAACTGCTGGAAAAGCATAAAATACATTTCTAAATGGGCCGTTTAGGTATCTTACTGTGTTAAATCTCGTCATAATAAAAGAATTCAACCTAAATTAATATTACCCAGTTGAGTGCTTTCCTTAGACCCCAGGGCACAACAGGCCTCGGTGACATGATCCAGGTGGTGTCTACCATGTGTTGGACCTCGAGCATCGCTATGTACGTGTATCTGTGGACACGGAGATGTTGCAGAGGACGTGAAATGCAGGATGTACATAGTTAAAGACAGTTTAGCCAGTTATCTACTAAGATCGATTCTGACTAGAGCTTCTCTTGAATGTCTCCAGTGTTTACTGTGTGTATGAATTGTTTTAAAATAGAAACAAATAGAAAAAAAAAAAGTATCTTACGAGTCTTCCTTGGCATGAGTGACGAGCTTGGAGCTGAAGTGGCTCAGAGCGAAGAAGTCATATGTCCCTTTAACCAGATCTCGCTGTTCCTTGGTGAAAATTGGCAGACTGCGGAAACAAGAAGATGCTGCCTTAAAAAAACAAACATCAGTAACTAAATAGTACAAGTTGGTAGATATGTCATGAATTTGTCAACTGTTTGTGGTTAATAAAGCCATAAAACGGCAAGTGATATGAATAAATCTAAACAGGTATAGTCTGTTTTAATACCGTCACAACACCAGCTCTTTGAGATATCCCATCTTACTGCATCTCTGAATAACCCTCTTATAAATTCAACCCCCTGATCTCTCTGCAAACACAAATACATCAATATGTGTCGTGGCAGAGATACAGATGGTCCACAGCTAGGCTTCTTCTATGCCCTAAAAAGCTACTGTGATGAAGTATGAATGATTTGTACTTAAGCGAGTTGAGCTGACGCAGCCAGCTCCTCATTCCCTGAGGATAGTCCCCGCTGCCAAAGATCGGCTCTGCAAACCAGCCGACGCAGAAGTCTAAAACCCTCTGAGCAGGCTCCACGTCTTCTCGGCTGTACGAAAACGCAGGCTCCACCCAGTCCATGTGCAAGGCCAGAGACACCTGAGACAAGAAGAAATGTGGGGGGGGGGGGGGGGGGGGGGGGGGGGGGGCTCAGATGATCATCTTACACCTTCTCACTGACTACATCTGCTGAGAAACTATTCAGCTTTTAGATTTATCCACCGTACTTTTTCCAACTCTGCTAGCTGTTTATTTGTGTTGTATTTTATATTTTACTGCTACTTTCATATCAATAAGAACCATTTAGAATGAACAGAAACAAAGAACATCAGCAAACAGATTGGAAACGCATGCTGCAGATGAATGTGTCGTGAAATGATTTATGGAAACTGACACAAGAACAGAATGACGAAGACGCTTCTTCAACATAAGAAAAATATGAACAATACGGTTTATACGACTAAGAAAAGACGCCATCTTTCTACTGACCTGTCCACCCTGCAGATGTCTAAACTCCTTGTCATACACATGCCAAGCCCGAGCATGCGCCAGCAGCATCTGGTGACCCTCCTGGTAGCTCACCATCTCATCATTAGGCTCATTGAGCGTGATCCACATCTTCACATGGGCCCCCAGTTCTCTGTAACAAAGCCTAGCGTAGTCCGCAAAGGCCTCGGGGGTCTTACTGAGAAAACAGTCATAAATCGGATTTTACTTCTGCACTAATGAGATGAGTAATATCAGCAGAGCCGAAAACATTCAAAATAAACGGCTCCATATTGTGGATTCCCTTTAAAGCCAAAATACTTTGAAGAATGAAAAAAAAAAAGAGAATTTTTTGGTTTTTCAAAATGTGAGTATATGCTGATTTTCCAAAGTTTTAACTTAACAATCAAAATTAGACAACACAAGTAGCTTGAAGACGAGGTGAAAGCAAATCGAAGCAAACTATTACTAACCTTGCTGAGAAGTCTCAGCATATCTAACCCCTTTGGTGATGATTTGGCTGCACCATGCTCATTTTTTAGACATGCAATTATGGTCAAGAAGAAGTCATTGGTCAAAATATACTATAATGTTGCTAATTGTTGTGAATTAAGTTATTAATAATAATATGTTTTAAGTAAAATATGAGATGTGAATACTAAGCTCACTATTTTATATAAGTGAAGATTAAGCAATACATTAATGCATATTTACATTTACATCAGATCCACCAGTCAGTTAGAATAAAGCACGAGACAGAGATGGATGTTTGCTAATTCATTGTTTGGAACAAATTTCCTGGTTTGAATGGTCATAAAACTTGTTCCAAAACATCTCCAAATCATTTCAAAAGCTCAAAATTGACTTTGGAGAAGAAAAAAAACAGACAATTTTTCACAATAAACTAAAACAAGAAGGCAAGAGACTTCTTTCTTATCAGATTTCAACACTAAAACAAATGAAAAGATAAATGAAGGAATAAAATGAGCCTAGTTTCCGACCTGTTGAGCCACTTCCCTTCAGTGTCCAGCGGGGCCGGCAGGCTGCTGCGCTGGCGAGTGTGGTGCCACAGGGTGACCACGGGCATGACATTAGCCTGCAGCAGCTGATGGGTAAAGCAGCGGTAGTATCCCAGCAGAGTGGTGTTAGGATGAGCCACATCACCCATTGGCACCAGAGCAGACCAGTTGAGGGAGAAGTGGAAGTGGTTAACCCCAACCTGCTGGATTTCATCCACCTAAAGAAAGGTGAACAATAAACATGTCAGTCATTTAAAGATGACCTCTTTATATAAACACATATACAGTGAGCATGCGAATCTATAAAAACATCTCACATTTAAGTTACTGTTACTGTGATATGAGATAAGAGTACAAAGATCACATTGAAAATGGAAAAAAATATTGTTTTTATAAAAAGTTTTGCTCATTTTGACTTTGATGTCAGTAATATTTGTCTCTGCTGCATTACTGCTTTTGTCAGTAATACTTTGTAAGCATTTTAGAAACATATCAACTTGTCTTATATTACTATTATTTACTATTATTTTTAGAAGCCATTTTTTTCTGTTCTTGCTCAATAGTTCATGGCTGAATCTAGAGCTATGCTGCTGGATCACATGGACAGTGTGCTTTAGCATCATATTGCTGAAATAAGCAAGACTTTCCCTGAAAAAGACATTGTTGTTGGTAGCATTGTTTTTGACCTTCCATCTTTACTTTCAGATTTTCTGCAGATCACCAAACCTTTATAATTTGATCCCAAATTAGAACAAACCAGAATTAAGTTTTTCTTAAAGCCTGTCACTGTCGGATACATATAATTATAATGATTATCATACTAACATATGATATTGAATTCTCATTATTCTGTGGCTGCAGTCCTGTGTACTGCTGATTTCTTGTCATTATTAGATTAATATGTCTATAACTACAAAAAAAAAAATCTAAATATGAAAGAATTTAAATATTGCAAAGAGCCAAAAATAAATCTGAAGAGAATGCAAATTTGATCTTATGATAGTTGTTTGAACCAAATCTGTTTGATGCAGGAGCAAGACCGCAATTCATGTTTTAACTTCAACTTGAAAAGGAAGAAATTAGTATCAGACTGAACCTGATATTATCTGTGAAAAATTTATGAAATTTTGTCTTATAACCTTTTTATTCATATTATTCAGACAGACCTGCTGCCGAATGGTTGCGTAATCTGCACAATGCGTGGCTCGGCGTAACGGCGGAGCACTGAGGACCTCCAGCTTGATCAGCTCACCGTTGTTGGATATGTTCCAGAGGTAAACACTGGAGTCCACAAACTGAGTGGGAGCTGTCTCCACCTGTGACATGAGGGGAAAAACAAACCAAAAACACACAGTAGTGTAAAAGATGAGTTTGCTTTACCTCTGATCATGCTCACTCATTACACACAACTGCAGTTAAAAGGCAAATGGGACAAATCGATCACCACAGCTGGTCTGAGCCGTGCAGCTCAGCAGACAGACTGTGTGAGTTCATGTGGTTTATGATTAAGAGAGGATCTGTTGTCATCCCCGTTTTTCACCTGGACTTTCACCATTAAAACTGCATGCTCATACTATAAAGTAAACACGACTGCAAAAGAAGGAAGGGAATTACAAACACTACTTTAAAACACTACTTTCTTCCTTAATATTTAATAGAAATAAAATTTTTATGACACCTCAGGGTTAGGCATCTGTACAAGGTTCTTTTTATCTGCAGCAGGAAACCAATTGGATGAAGAATTGATATAGAATACAAAAAGATATGCCTTCACAGAGTTAAAAAAACAAAAACAAAAAACTTCACACTTTACTGAACAGTGAATCACTATACCAATTGAAGCGAAGTTACAGTGAAGTTAATATGTTCTTAATGGCCTTAACCTGGGAAACATTGTGGATGTGTCGCATTTGTCATCCAACCTCTTCCCATTTATGCAACCCCCCCCCCCCACACACACACACACACGTACACAGTACACCCAAGGCACACCTGTATGGAGTTGGCGGATACACCCCAGGCAAAGTCACATGGGAAGAGTCCTTGTGCTGGTCTGTTCTCTGGAAGCTCTGGAAAACCATTTCCGTGGATGACGTTTCTATAAAAAAAAATAAAAAAAAAATAAAAAAAAAAAAAGAGGGAGAAAAAGAGCCGGTTTAAATTATTTATTGAGATGATTTATTGAGATTTACTGTTGAAGCCTTTCAGTTCATTCCAGATCTGAAATATAAGTTACAAATTTCACAAACTTATTTAATTAAAATCTCCTTTTAGTTTCATCCTAAATGGATTTTTCCATGTTTCTGCATAACTCTACAGATTACATATAGTAGCAGGTATCCATCTGCGTCAGTAGCAAAGCGATATCCAGAAAAACGATTCATAGGGACACTTAGACAAGCTCATTAGATTTTAGCAATTACTGGACAAATTCAAGATATATAAACAAATGACATCACAATGCACTCTAACACTGACTTGTAAAAGGTAGCTGAAGTCTTTGGCTCCCTCTTCATGTCAGGGGTATTGAAGTCAACATAGTACAGTCCACGCCGAATCCCATATTCTCTGTGCCACTCAAAGCCATCGATCAGAGACCAGGCAGTGTATCCAATTACATTCACTCCATCTATGATAATTGCTGTGATATAAACACATTTAGATGGATGACTTCATGTAAAATGAATCTTTTCATAAAGCTGGGAATGCACACTCACATTTTAGTGTTTCTGCAATGAACCTCTTGAGGTAGTACATGTGTTTTGGGTCCTTTGTTTTGGTGGTCCCGAGGACGTACCTGTGTGCAGCAGCAGGGGAAAACGGTGTGTTCAGCCCAGGAAACACCAGAGCAGTAACACACATTAGCATCAGAGATGTAGAGGTTAGTATGCATAGCAGTAAAACCTACCAATCGCTCTGCACCACAAAGATGGGTGGCTTATCATACTCTGCGTTGATCCAGTAGAGAAGCATCCTCAGGTCCAGATCCTCCGTCTGTCCAAACTTCAGGCTGTCGTTGATGAGCTGGAAGCTCAGCGTCGCTCCGTGAGACAAGGCAAAGAAGTCAGCTGTTCCTCTTATCTGCTCCCTCTCATCCTGAGTGAAGGAAGGTAGTCGTGAACCCAACCTTGCCTTCATGCATGGGGGGTAGTCTCCATCTGCAAACAGCGGTCGGGCAAACCAGCCCAGGACGTGGTCCAGGGAGCACTGGCACTGTTTCAGGCTTTCCAAGCGGGTGCGACTGGGCTTGATCCAGTGAGATGCAAGTGCCATGGAAACCTTACCGTGCTGTCGGGGGCGATAGTGGCTGTCGTAGAGATGCCATGCAGCTGCATGAGCCTGGAGGAGAGAAAGTGACAGATAATGGAGAGACAGAATACAAAGAAAAGGGACAAAAACAGGAATAAAAGACAGACTTTTGCTTGCAGGTCCGAGCTGATCACACAGCATGACTGCTGATTGATACACAGCTCAATTTGCTCAAGTTTACTTTTTTTTTCTAAAATACCAATTCCTTTCTTGAAGATCTAAGACACAGTAACTATCTCAGTAGTAATTACATCCACTTCAAAAGTAGAACATTTCTTACATCTTAAGAATGCAAAGTGTTTGATAATCAGAGACAAAACAGTTTAAAACAGTTTAGATATTATTTAAGCACTAAACTTAAGTTGCTTGCATGTCAGACCACATGACACACACTGGAAAAAAAAAAAACCTGGTGATACAAACAAGGCCGGATTATCCAATGGGAGTCATGGGCATGGGCCATGTGGGGCTTACATAGGGCATACACCAGCAATTTGGACATGAAACAAAATGTACATAAAAGCCAGATAGTTACACCACAGTGTAGTGTATTGCTACTGTTACCATTGGCTGAGAGATGTTAATAATGTTGTTTCAGTGTATCATTCAATTTTCACAACATTGCAGTGGGGAAGGGGGCCCCTATAACACTCTGGGCCCAGGGACTTGAACACTTTTAATCCGGCCTTGGATACAAACCTTGAGGAGATTGTGTCCAACCCGGAACGGCAGATCGGGGTCGTTCTTTATCCCCGGCGCAACCACTCCGGTTCCATATCCGTGCTGCGCCACAACAAACGGGTTATCAATGGTGATCCAGAACTTGACATCGTCCCCAAAGGCGCGGAAACAGAAATCTGCGTAGTCCTTAAAGATCTCCACAAGCTCCGGGTTGCTCCAGCCCCCCAGGCTCTGCTGGAGGTGATCGGGCAGGTCCCAGTGATACAGCGTGACCACCGGCTGCACGCGGATCAGTTTCAGCGTCTTGATGAGCTTCCGATAGTAGTTTGTGCCGATTTCGTTGTAACTCCCGCGCGTGCCGTTGGGGAAGATCCTGGACCAGGATAGAGAGAACCTGTAGTGGCTGACCCCGAGCTGTCTGATGGCACGGATGTCTGCGTGGATGTTGTGGTAGCTGTCGCTGCCCACGTCTCCCATAGTCATGCGGTTGCCACCGCGCGTAAAGGTGTCCCAGATTGAGAGTCCTTTGCCATCCTTTTCAAAAGCCCCCTCTACCTGGTAAGCCGCCGTGCCCACCGCCCATACGAAGTCCTTGGGGAAGGTATCATAAAGAAAAGCCTTGTCTCCCGGATAGGGCAGCTTCTCAAAGCGTCTCCACGTCCTCAAACCTGCGTTTGGCTTTGCGACCGCAGAGCTCAGGGCGAGAAATGTCAAAAGCGCAACCAAAGATACCATGATTCCTGTTCCTACCGGCCTCTGATATCCAGTTTATTAAAGTGGTCTCCACTTCGCCATGCTAGGAGGGTTTGAGTGGCTGAACCGGTGACTTTAGCGTGCAGCCAGCCAGCTGTGAACCCACCACACACGCCTCTTAAAATCTATCAATTATTAGCCAAAGCACCTGACGCACGGAGGTCTCCAGGCGCAGCGTGATGTTAAAAGCCCCAAATAATCAATCGTTTACAAAACAGGAACACATCAGTAATAATCTAAGGGATCGGGGGGGCGGGGGGCTTCACATTAAATAGGCGCATTAGAAGAGGTGACACAGGTGCCAAACCTTTAATATGATCTCCCCAACAGGCTCGACCTCAGCTGGCTGATCTCCAAACTGATATCCACGCCACATGTCAAAAACACCAGAAAGCGGTCTACATTTGGATCAGGATCAGTCAGACCAGCACGCAGACAGGAGGTGAGGAACATATGCAAATAGTGGAATTAGTGTACCCTATTGCACCGTGTTCACTTTACATCCTTATCTCACAGCTTTCTACTGGTTGCTTAGAAACGCAGGCCTCTCGCTGCTGGTCCTGTCATCCATCCAGCATCAATATAAATATCTGAGTGTGTGAGTCAGGTTGGTACTGTAAGGCATGAAACCAGATATGAAAATGCACAACCCCTAGACAGGTTTTGAGATTCAGCAGTACATGTGTATGAGTTCAAAGTAATTATTGTTGTACAGTTTAAAATAAATTAAGTATGAACTGGATTTAAAAATCAGCTGTCAGGGAGGACAAAAGAAGTTTGGACTAACAACTTGAATTAAACATGAAAATAATTATTAGTTTGATTACAACCTCGATAATTAACTGTTAGTACTTAAGAGAAAACATACATTTTAAGAAAAATAAGACAAAGTATCATGGATTTGCAAATAAAAAAATATGTAAACTTAAACAATGACCTCATCACAGTGATGTACATCAGATTCTCAGTTAGTTTGCAAACTTTAAACTTTCCCAGGAGAAACCTAGATTAACATGAAGCCAAATCAACAGGGAGAACTTTCTTGGGTAAACCACTTCTTTATAGGAGAAATAATTATCAACAATGCACACTGCGTGGATGCTGCTGCTTGGTGACTTCCAGTCATTAATGAGGATGGTGTCCATTCGCTGAATCTGCTTTGAAATGAAGCTGCTTCATCCCATGCAGGAAAACACTCACCTAGCAGCCGAGCTCGCTGGTTACAAGCCCACTCATGGATTACAACCACAAGAACATTGAGTGTGGGTGTTTTTCCATTGGGCATGGCGGCACTGTAAAGCTCACAACTCGTGTATGTGCATAAGCAATGTGGAGCACTTTTACAACTCAGGAAGAACACCATTAAGAGATGCCTGGCAGGCTGAGAGCAGTGTGTGACAGAACTGTCTGTACACACCGCACACAATGCAATCAGCACTTATTCAAATGCAGTTTAAAAAGCAAGTCGTTCTGATTGATCTGAATGTTTAGAGGATTAAGCTTCTGATTCAAGTTTTTTGTTTTTTTTTTAAATTTCCGGGTCCTTTGATAAGTCAGGCTAACTGTGCGATAAAACAGGAAATGTGTGCTGAATTGTTAAAAAAAAAAAATCAATACCTTTAATATGCCAGAAAGCACTCCTCCTGCTCAGCTACAAGGTTCCACTTTTAGACACTGTCCTCTTCCTTTTCTTTTTAGCCTAATGACACATAAAAGATGTATTAAAGACAGTGTTCTGCTTAATTTAATCAAATCACCATCGCTGATCATGTAGGTAACAGAAGGACCTCAAGTTAAAATAAAGAGAACTAGAGCCCGTCAGGTTTTATAGAGAATTATATTGATACAACGGAGGATCTGACTGGGTGGATGTGAAGCCAAGGTAATCAGCAGTGACAAACACGACAAGCACAGCTGCTCATGACTTTCTTCTACCAGTGAGTACAAATTTAAGAATGAGACGCACACTACAACATCCAGAAGCAGCTCTATGTGTGGACAGTTTTCTGAAATTTTTTTTTTTTAAAGTTTCAATACATGGTTAAAAAAGGGTGTCAATATACAGAACTGTAAACAAAAACATGTTTTAAAAAAATAAAATGACACAATAATGCCCCCCCCCCCCCCCCCCCCCCCCAAAAAAAGTGGATGGTTAATCTCTTTCTGTTTTAAAAGTATGACAGAGGGATAATTGATAAGCAATATTGCTTTATGGGAACATTTTAATAACACGGGTGGGAAAAGGCCTTGCAGCATCCCCCCAGTCAGGATCAAACACAACAACAGAACATGAAACAGACATAAGAGTATTTACAAGAGGTTTTTTTTTTTTTTCTCATTTTGTAGTTTGTTTTTTTTTTGTTTTGTTTTTTGTTTTTCTGTTAAAATGATTTCTACTCAATGTGGCAAACATCATCACAATGCAACACGAAGCAACAACCCACAGCTGACGGTGCGGATGCTCGGATGTAGTGTGCACGTGGTTTATGCAAGTGTGTGTGTAACAGTAGGAGCGTCGGCATATGAAAAGTTTAAAAAGTTCAATGTTCATATTTTCTTTCCCGCGTCATTCCTCCTTGATTCCAGAGGAGACGTGCTGTCTGCGATCATCCTCCATCGTTTTTCGCTCATCTTCTTCTCCCGGCGGCCTTCTTGCGACCCTGGTGGCAAAAAGAAGAAAAGATTGGAAGCTGATCTTATGGGTATCTTTACTACTGTTTGATACAGTAATAGTTACACTTGAATAATTACCCTTGGTGTTGGCTCATCTTCCTGTTCCTCCTCCTCTTCTTCATCTTCCTCCTCAGAGTCATCTTTTGAAGCAGTGGCCTTTGATCGCCCACCACGGCTAGAAAACAAAGATACACAGAATAAGAATGGTTCAAATGTAGAAATGCGAGTGTTAAGAAGCTCGAAATGTCAAAGTGTCACCAAGCAGGTGCAAAGTGAAGGTAGGTAGGAAGTATTTCTGTCGACCCTTTGGGCCTTGACGACGAGCGACACACAACTGCTGCATGCCATAAATGCGCTGTGTGACAAAGCTCATCATCTTACGCTGGTTTCTTGGCAGCAGGCTGAGCTGATTTAGGTGGACGTCCTCGTCTCTTCTGTGGGGTCGACTCTGCCGACTCCGAGCTGCCAAACAAAGACAACAAGCAAACAGCTCAGATTAGAAAAGTGTGTGTTGGTATTGAAAATGATTTCTATATTTTGTACATGTTCATACCCTTGCGATCGCCGTGGTGCTCGGGTTTGCCTCCCTCCCTTCGTTTTCACCTCCATGTTTTCACTGCTCCTGTCATCCTCCTCATCTTCATCCTCAGCTTCCTCATCCCCTCTCTCCTCATCCTCCTCCTCCTCCTCATCTTCTTCTGGAGGGGGAGCTGCCTTCTTCCGCCCCCTCCTCCCCTTGGCAGGCGTGTCCAGAGTGGCCGTTGCGGACTTTGGGGGCCGACCCCTGCGTCCTTTTTTTGGTGGGCTGTTCTGTTCGTCCTCCGGCCGAGTGTCTTCGTCCCACTGGTCCTCGGACTCAGTTGACAGAGCCGTGTTGGCGGCCGCCTTCTTGCGTCCACGCTTTGGCTTAGTCTCTTGGTCCTCGCTGGAGGTGACACCCCGCTTACGACCGCGGGGCTTTTCGATGTCCTGAAAGATGAAAAGTTTGGTCTTGTTTACGCCGGCTGCAGTAGTTTCACTATTATTCCGTGTAATACGCAGAGAAACTGTATTTGACATGAAACAGACATCGTCAAAGCTTCAAACTAGGGACATTCTGCATTTTTGGAGCAACGGCTCAATAAGCACGTGAGGAAATGATAAATTTGCTCAAGTATCTATAAATGACTTTAACAAAGAAAGTTTGCAGGTGTTTTTCAACCTACTGAAGCTGGAATATTTTACCACCTGTGAAAATGAACTTCTACTAAAATAACAGTTTATGTGCACGCTGTGGGCTTTGAGGCCATTGTTGATGAAGGTTTACACATTTTTATTTGCTAGTGCTATCTTTACTCCAGCTGGTGTTTGCAAAGTAGTTTCAAACACTGGAACAAGGATTTATGGCGGCCGGCACTCAAACGGATCACAGCAACACACTCTTTTCTACTTGTGAACTGTTGTGTGACTTCAGATCATTTTTTTGTTCTTTTATCCATCTTCTATAAACCAAGCTAAGAAAGTCTGACTTTCAATATTTGATTTATACTGGCAGACTCAAAATTTTCCATTAGGATCCAAATTATATCTGGAAGATTTTGTTGACAAAAAAAAAAAACCCAACTTCTTATTAATTTTATGAATCGAAAGCTTTACGAACCACTGCCTTTAAAGATAAACTTTGCTCTTCATCAGCTGGGTACATCTGAAGATCAAGCCAAAAGTTAAAGATGCATCACGTAGCTTTCTGACCTTAAAGCTCCCCGTTCCAGACTTACTAGTTAACACATTGACATCTATCATGTGTATGTCTGCAGCTGCTGCCCAGCAGCATCCCGAGGCGAACAAACCGCATTATGCACCTTTCTCATCCTGGACTCTGCCTGATGCAGCAAAGTTTCGCTTTGCACTAGAAAACACACTGGCTGCTTTGAACACGCAACGTCGCTGATTCAGCAAAGAAACGCAAAAAGATTAAAAGAGAGAAAGTGACAAAACAAGAGTCATCGTAAGATAGTCTTCTGCTGGCTGGAGAGAGCTCACAGGTCAGGTGGGATGCAAGATAGATGGCGAATTCGCTGCCACTAGGCGGCATGACGGAGAAAACGGGAGAAGTTCTACAGTGTGTCTTTAGGTTTTAGTGGGATAAGACCCCCAAACATAACTTGAACCGACAGCAGCAGAGCTCTACTGCTATATAATCATTCTTGCATCACTGTGGTATATCAACATTTGGACAGAGGCTTAATTACCTTCTCAACACTGTCTGCTCTCTTTAGGCTGAAGTCTTCATTTTCACTATGATCCATTTCTGTGCTGTCGTGCCTGGAACAAAACACAATTATCAGTTGTTTGTTTAAAATACACATCAAGGCATGACAAGTAAAGAGAAACACAAACTGTGTTTATCTTGTATAGTTTAGAATAAGAGCACATTTACAGTCAGTGTATTGTGAGGTTTGTTTGTATAGTATCCTGTCTCAGTTTATTGATCACAACAGATGAGTGATTACCAAGACTGCTTTTAGTGACTTTAGTATTAAAACTGCTTGTTATACCTGCTTTTACTGCGTTGTGGGGAACTCGGGTTGGATGAAGAGTCGTTGTTACTGGTGGTCTCCATACGAGAGGCTTTACTCTGCAGCTGTTTACCCGCTGATGACAACGGCTTGTTGACAGCACCCAAAACGTTAGCTGACTTGGGCTTATGGAGGGAGAGGGATGGAAAAAGGTTGGATGGACATAGGATGAGAGACACATTTGCATTTTAGAGTTTTTTTTTTTTTGTTGTTTTTTTTTTTACTTTACCTTTCCTGGTGTGAAGAATGCCTTCATCTCTGGTGGGAGGTAATTTTTAGTGTTATTGAAATTCTGGAAGGAAAGGAGGGAAACTTGTCAGAGCTTTTTCTTAAGCAAGACCAACAACAAACACAAACTATTAAATAATGGGAAAAAAAAAAACAAAAAGAAAAAAAAAACTCATGATGAAATATGAAAATGCTTTGGCTGCAAACGCTGACCTTATCTGGTTTGGTGAAGAAGCGGGAGGGCAGCACGGGGTCTTTTGGGGACTCGAGGCTGTAGGTGGTACTCTTTGACATGATGATGTTCATGGCGACATCACACACTGTGTAGAGCTTCTGTACAGGGAAGATGAGACGTTGAGTCAGCAGGCTGGCAAGCAGTCGATAGATACATATTTATATGTATTCAGTTCATTTGCAGATGGTGCTTACCTCATTTGTTTTTGGGTCACTAGGGTTCTGGGCATCTTTTGTCTGCTTGATGTTTTCCACCATTTTTCTTATAAAAGCATGGCTGTTATTCTCATTCTTGGCCATGATAATCTCAAGGACAAACCAGAGAGCCCTAACAAGGAAGGAAAGATTAATATCAACTTCAACTTCAAGACAGTTTTGCAGAAAGTTTCTTAACCTTAATATAAACCTGTGAGTACTGGCAATAACAACCCTCCGATACGCAGTTTCCTTACATAAAATACAATTTGTGTCTATAAATATAAAGGGTTGAAATATTCACTTTATGATCAATACCCATAGTAGTTAGAGGCTTTTAAACACATGACTTACTCTTTGATTTCTTTCAGCTGTTCGATGTCTTGTACTTTTACATAATCTGGATCATGCGCCAAAAGGTGGATAGTGTAGGGCACCACATACTCCGGCAACAGCGAGAAGAGCTTGTCTGTTGGTGCAAACAGTGTAAATATTACAAACATCCCCAAATAAAAACACACTTTCCTCTTCACATTTTAAAAAGTAAAGAATCTGCTTTATGCCAAAAACTTTGCACGACTTCTTCTAAGACAAAAAAAAGAAGAAGAAGAATTATTTAGCTTCCTCACCACTGATGGCTGCATGCTGTTTGAGATACTCTCTGCGTATGTTCACGTTTTTCACCAAGCACTGGCGAGCATGAGCCCTCCTCTCCTTAACGGGGTCTTTGGCACACAAAGCAAACACTCCCATGTATTCGAGCGGCAGGCGGAGGCGGCACAGGCCACGATGAAGCTTTTGGGCAAAACACTGTCGCACCTGGTAGCACTCATCCTGGATGTAACGAGGAAAGACGCAAAGAGAACATCATGAAGAGGAGGAACTGGATGATGAAATAACAGAACAATATGAGCAGAAAAAAAAAAAAAATGTGAAAGACTGAATTTCTGTGAGAAAATAGCAGACATGATAAGAATTTTAAATATATGTTAAATCCTCAGAATTAAGTGAAAAATAAATACCAGATCTTAAAACTAACCAAAGAACTTTGCGAAACAATGAAGGGACAAATGGAAATCCTTACATTGATGACAAGAGCACAGAGCTGATATTGCTCCAATGTGATGATTTCGTGATAGCAGGGTTCTTGTGCCAGCTTTAGTAGGGCGCACGCTGCCGCCAGCCGCAGCCTCGACATGTCTGGTTTACTAGGAAACAACAGGGAAGGAAAAAAGACAAATGAATCCTTATTCATACTGTGTTTACAATTGTGGGTAGCATAACATCCCCCACAGGTCCACAAGACTATTAAAATTCATCACGATACCAAAAAATGGCTATTAATATCACTTTCTTAAAAACATCTCAAGGGAGCCGACTTAGCTTTGTATAATAAAATAAAATATATGTATTTACCCCATCCTGCCCTGCTCAGTTAGGTCTCCATCGCTGTGTAGAATAGCAGTCAGCATCCGCAAAGTGGAATTGCCTGATTTGCTCTGGTTGTTCTTCACTCCTAACAGCCACCTCACCATCAGCTTTATACCCTGGATCTAAGTAGGGAGAGACAGAAAAGTGCAAGTTCAAAACCATTTTCTGCATTCATGATGCATCAGCATCCAAAACAAGGTATTAATGGACAATGTTATACAAATATAGCCAACATGTTAATTCTCACTAATGCGACAACCTTTCCTTACTGTATTTTTTGTTTATAGGTATGTGTGCTATGGATGTTTAGAGCACCTGTGCTATGAAAGCTCCTAGCTTCCCGCAGCTCTTTCTCTTGCAGCTTGGCTTGATTTATTCAGACATAGACATGGAACCACTCTGACACCACTGACTGCCCACCTTTACAAACTGCATGCTTTTTTTTTTGGTTGAAGCGCTATCATCTTTAATAAATATATTGTTTGCAGTCGTCAGCGTGTCCTTCCCTCATTTTTGTCACAACCTATCACACGGGTTGTGATACTTATAATTCTTTATTAACAGTGTAATTAATAGAGAGTTAGTTTCTCCGGAGATCCACAGCTTCAGTCTGACCTTAGCTAAAGTCTCTGGAGATACTTCATCATCCGGAACCCAAAGTTTAGTTGTCTTCTTCCCAGGGATCTACAGAAAACAGATATGGTTATGTAAATTTACTTCATACAAACAATGATGAGCAATTTATACAACTTTGGAGCAGTACTGGTTACACATAGTTTTCTATTTTTCTATATGTCTTGAAGTCCTATGAAATCTTCAATATCTGCTGAACAACAACAAAAACAGTGGCTCTCAATGTGCAATACGTATATCCGTACCCTGTCATTCATGAGCAGATCCTTCACAATGAAGTTGGCGACAAGCGATTTCAGAGGTGCAGCAAACTGTTCTGGGGCCAGCTGGGCCAGGTGTCCCAGGGTGGTCAAAGGAGTGATGAGCTGCTCCAGGTTAGCAGGATCCAGGCTTTTGTGCAGGGGCTGGAGAAATACAAAACATATCAATGGCTGTTTTATCCAATCACACACCAGAAAATCTACTGATGGGCTAAAATAAAAAAAAATAAAAAAATCAGTATTATCTGTAAAAAGCTGAAGGTGATCATTTTAGTTCTTTCATAACATTATGTAAACTTTTTATACACATTTATCCAGTATGTAAAATGGCATTTTTACTCAAGTGACACAACAAACAGAAAAATGTGCTAAAAACATTCACACAACCAAGACAGAAAAGGCTGACTGACCTCAAAGATTTGGGCAAAGTGTGTGTCTCTGTTGGTGAACATTGCATTGATGCAGTGGATGGCATACTTGGCCTGGCGAGGGGGGCCTCGCTTAGCTTTTGCTTGCAGTACTGGTAGCAAAACACTGGGGGGAGCAGGAAGGACGACCATGAAAAAAAAAATTTAAAAAATAAATAAATAAATAAATTAAAAAAAAAAAAAAAAAAAAAGAGAGCGAGAGAAGGAAAAAAGGGAATTACCAAAATAACAAAGACTGGTATGACTGGCATGACTTGTGCTTCAGTCTAGTTATGAAACGTTTTTTCTTCAATGTGTAAATTAATACTAAAGCATAAAATCAAACAAACATACGATTTGATGTGGGGGAAACTTTCTTCCATCTTGCTGCCTGTGTTCTTAAAGATCTGAAGTGCAGCTTCGGCCACCTTCTCATCATCCATTTTCAGACATCCCAACAAAGATTCAAAGGTCTCTGCAGAGTGGAACGACACCGGGTGTGTGAAGGACAGGACCTGAGTGGGATGGAAAACAGGTCACTTTACATAGAGGAAATCGCCATGACTGATAAAAAAAAATAGTTCCAGACAGGCTACAAAACCCTTTATTCATCATTAATAGCGACTGCTGCTGAAAGTTCCACACGTGGGGCATAACTTTAAGACGGACATGAAAAATCTTTTTATCTTTGTCATGTTTGTAATTAGTTTCACTCTCCCAGCCAAACCAAGTCATTTCATTCAGAGATGAGTAGAGCTGCAGGCAGCAGTGGCCACACGATTCACACAATGAATGCAGTCTAAAATCCACATTTTTCAAGTTATCAGTATTTTATTTACAGGTGCATCAACTTAAGATAATTTAACGAACAACCTAAAATGCATCATCACAAGTTGGTGATCTTTACCTTCAGCAGTTCTAGTCCTGCTCTGATGGCCTCCTCAGTGGGAACGCCTTCCTCCTCATCATCAGCTGTCCCATCTATAGACTTATTCACCTGTTTGATCAACGCACTGATGGATGATAAAAGGAGAGGAAAACAATATAAATAGTTACACATTGGAATTTAATATTTCCAGCAGTATTTGTGTTAATGGCCAAATTGAAGTTTTGGCTTCTGACACCAGCGCAGTACCTGATGGACTCTGTGTCGATGTGAACAGGAGCAATCCTCTCTAGTAGAAATTTAACCATTTCCAAGAATGGATTGCTGGGTTGTTTGGGGCTGCCCAGTTTTTTCGTGATATCCCGCTGAGAAGATGACAAATGATTCGCACACAGATAAATGAAAACTATTGTAATAACATGGCTATGCAGACACTTCAGCTATGTCCTACTCAGAGCAAACTGGTCTAATACTGTAAAGCGATGAGCACTGAAATTATTCTCTGAGATCTTTAATCATTCTACTTTACATAAAAAAAAGCTAATTAAAAGATGTCAGAGTTTTCATTTGGATACTTCACGGCAATCGACTCATGAAAACTCACCACACAGACTTCAGCCTGCTTGCAGGAGCAGGTGGGGCTGACCAAGGTTTCTAACTGATCTCTGATCCGCTCATCATCATCCAGAACCTGAGCCAGCTTCTTCACAAAGTCCTGAGCTTTGCCTGGGTCTGGCAAGTTTCCTACAGACACACACACCAACACACACACACAAAGTGGAACCTTTTCTCAATATTCAATAGATTTGAGAAAAAAGTGGATAAAGTATTGAGATAGACGTATGAATAGAAAGTAGTAGCTCGGGAGAGATCTTACTTGTAATCACCATGATTTTGGCATACACAGCCTTGCTGGAAGCTTCAGACTGCAGCAAATAAAAACAATTAAGACGAAAAAAAAAGTTTTAAAAAATTGAAGCGAATGATGTGTATTTCTGATCTTTTGGGATGTGCATCAAGAGGTACCTTGGGTTTTTTGATCAGGTCTAGCAGGTCTTTGACATGGTGTCTTAGCAAGTTCTGGCACTTCCACATCTCATTCAAAGCTCTGCAAGAGGCATAAATAACGAAGGATAAAGTATTTCAACAACAAAAACATTCTTGTGTTGACATTTCCTGAAAAATATTATCTCTAAGCTGAACAAAAATAAAAATTCCTTAAAAAAAACATGCACACCATCACAGGAAGGACTTACTTGACAGCATTTGTGTCGAGGGTAGCGTACAAGTAGTAAAGACACTTCATCCTCTCTGTGGTTTCCAGGTTGTGAGGAACCATGTATTGGGCAAAGACTCGCTCCACCAGCAACCTGCACATACAGGGCAAAAAATTACAGTTAAGATCTTTGTGCTGCTCCATTTGTTTAAAATTACACACATTTATAAAACGAAAATATAAACGAGGAAAAGTACAGACTTCTCCTGTTTGCAGCTGAGCAACTACTCTGCAGTGAAAAGAATTTAGGTTTAACCACAATGAAATATCTTTTTGATAACAGCCTGCAGTATCTTATAGAGGAACCTTTATCAATTCTGGCCTTTTTTATTTTTCTTTCTTAAAAACAAAAAAACAACATAATCCCACTTTTACTCCAGGTTAGATTTTGAAGAATGAGCCTGAATAGAGAGCTACACTCTCCTTATGAAGCATGTGTAGCATGTGTAGGAGGAGAAAAAACTATAAACCAATTTTTCTGGCTAAAGGTAAATAATTCTGCACTGTGAAGTTTGGCTGTTTATATATATATATATAAAAAAAGCAGTTGTAGCTGCTGTAAAGTAGTGGCTACTGTAAGTGAAAAATGCATTCTCTTAAAGAGATTTTCTCTGCTTTCTGATTTGCACGCAGCATTGAACAGTCTTAAGGAAGTTTAAAAAAAAAACCTTCTCCCTTTGGATTTTGTCAAGTTGCCATGACATATTAATCAATAAATGTTAATATTTATTTATTAACAATTAAATGACTACATTTTGATCAGAATCACAAATGAAGAAACTGATTTAAGAACCTCAGTTCTTGACTCAATACTATAATCAGCACTTGTAAAGAAACAGCTTTAATTGCTCCAGCCTTTTTAATTATTAAGTCCAGGTAGTTAATGTTTAATTGAAATGCAAAAAGTCTTAAATTTTTTTTCTTTTCTGACATAAACCGAGAGGATTGTCATGCACACACACCTGTCATCGATGCTGTTCTGGTAGTAGATATGAAGCAGTTTGTCTTTGATCCAAGAAATCTGTTTAGAAGCCTCTCTGCCTCCCTCTCCTTGCAGTGCATACTTCCTGTAGATCGATGCCAGACCCATCATGGCCTCCTTACGCACACGCCACTGATGGAAGATTGAAAAACCAGGAAAAAAAAAAAAACATTAAAACAAAAAATGTAAAAAATCATGCCAACAAGTTACCTGCAAGTTTCAGCAAAGCTAGATGCCTACCAGTACTGGAATGAAATGTACTGAAGTCTAACCATAGGAACCATAACAAACGTCTCTGTAATACTTGTCAATTTATGTGACAAACATTTATCATCCAGGCCTCAAAACCTTTAGAGACATATAAACAATTATTACAATATATAAAAACTTACTCTCTTATCCAAGGTCCTCTCCTTTACAAAATTGAGCAAAGCATCATTGACAAGGGACAAGTCTTTCTTAGCAGCAGTTACTATAGAGACAATGACATCATGGCGGATGGCCTCTTCTGGGTCATGTGATCTGACTCTTAAGTATTCTGGGAAAAACAGAAATAATGTGTGGTGGTGAGACAACTTGTCAACTAACATTGAATACATCAGGCAGCTTTTCTTTTCTTTTTTTTTTTTTTTAATATATCTTTGGCTAACTTTTCATATGAATCAATAACATCAGGAGCTTCTAAGCTGACGAAATGTTGTGGTATAACCTCCATAAATTAGTAAAATAACTCCTGTGACTGTTTTTTCTGACCCATGAAAACACACTTTCTGAAATTAGGTGCAGTTTAGCTGATTTACCTGTTAGGTCTTTAGCTAGGTCCGGGTGGTTCATGAGACAATGACTTGCAAACTTAACACACTCCAGTCTGATAGGCACATGGATATCATTAAACCTTTTGGGAAAAATAAATATGCATCAAAATCAGCTCTAAAAATCTGTCAGATGCAAACAAAAACAGTTAGCAGGTGTTTGCTACATATTTGTACTGTATCCAGATAGCTGACAGAGACTAAGAATAAGGCACAATGTCTCTGACAGTATCAAGAGATGTGTGTTTGATATCTTTACAGACAATAGGAGAGGCTGAAAGACATAACTCCAGTCTGTAAAACTGCCACAGTTTTACTTGTTTTATTCCACATCTGAACCAACAGCAATAAAAAATTAAAAACAGGGCTAAAAAAAAAAAAAAAAAAAAAAAAAAAAAAAGACCCCAACCAAACAAAAAACAACAACAACAAAAAAAAAACAACTGGAGCATCTTTATTTTTTCTAAAATCTAAATCTAAAATACACATCTAAAAATGTGTAGATTCCAAGGCTACGACTGTGAAACTCACCTGCCCAGGTAACACTGCCAGAGCGGTTTGTTCTGTGCAGCCAACTCCGAATCCTTGGCTCCAAACATCTTCGCAAGCAGCTTGACCACCTGCAGCCTCTCGTCATTATCATTACTCTGCACAGATAGAGAGGCAGAGGGAGAAATGATGCATTGAATGTGGCAGTGTTTATTGGATAGATGTGCCAAGTCATTTACAATAACTATATTAGAAACAGAATCATTTTCATAACACACAATTACTGTTTCATTGGAATCAATCTTGATTTGGAATAAGAAAAGAGAAGAAAACAAACAAAGGAAAGCAGGATAGAAGGAGGGAAGGAGCAAGGATGGAAGAAGAAGAAATGCAGCAAGGAGAGAAAAAGAGAGCCCAAATGAAACAAGCAGGGAATGAAATAAAGAAAATGAAATGAGTGAGAGAGTGTATGTGTGTGTATAGAGTCTGTGGTGGAAAGATTTTATCATGGCTATTATTTTGAGAAGAAAGCGGAGATCTACGCTCCCTCTGAACAGTTAATGAGCATTATCCATCAGCAGGACGCCTTTATGAGACACTGCAGAGGCAACATTATGCTGACTGGCTGACTGCTTTATCTTTATAATATGAATCAACAAACCTGCAGAGAAGGTGAAAATATGCACTTTTGTGGATAATGACTCAAAGAATTAAGATTTTTGTTCTCCAATGTGGATAAATGTAAAAATCCTCACAAGTTATTTAAATGCTTTCATTTATTTCCAAAACAGCCTGAAGTCAACATTACATTAAAAAAAAACCAAAAAAAAAAAAAAACAACATCTATTAAGAACTGCTTTCATTCTGGTAAATATAGTAATAAAGTAGAGGGAGAAGTAAATGTGAGAGTTTTTGTTTACCTTGAGCTTAAACTCCAACTGTGGCAACACTGAGAGAAGCAGGTGGCTGTCTATGTTATAAAGCTCCAAGATGAGGTCAAAAACATGCTCAGAGAGATCGCTGACTGAAGTCTTTCCCAGCATCAGCACCTGGTTGAAAAACTGTTGAAGATGACAGTGATGGAAAAATTAAGCTTACATTTAAAATCACATTTTTTTAAAGCTTATAGGATTTACGACAACCAACTTATGCGGTTCCTCAAGTCGTGGTATAACGTAAACACCTGCATCGTACCGTGCTTTCAATCAAATTAGAATTTCACAGCATGCAGTGCATAGCATGCAAGATGCATCATAAATATTGCTCCAGAAAATTATTTATGTCCGATAGTTAGGATTAATGTGCACATAGTACATAAACCACAACTACTATTTACTCCAACTTGAGCTTTTTGCAGTGTGTAGCTAATAATTAAGGCTGTGAATCTTTACTGGTTTCTATTGTCAACAATACAATTACATGATGCATGTGTTGCATCCAGTTTCTTTATTACTGCACATTACTACTTTATTCATTAATAAATACAAGCAGTCAAATAATCATAAACTCCTTGTTTAATATTTACCATAAATTAATCTAAATGCCCTGATATTGACACACATTATATACATGTAAACAATGTTATTTTCAACTTCACTGATGATTTTTATTCCATTACCAGAAAATAAAGAAACATCATTACCATACTGTGTCCTTCTCTAAACAAAAAGTAAAGGTTTTAAAATGGATTCAGCCTCAGATCTTTCTTGAGACTAAGCACTCTGCCGAGTTGTTGCAGCACGCTAGATTACACAAGCAAGCGGCACTAGAATATAATACTTCACTTATAATCGATTAGGTTTTGTTGCTTCATCAATGCAGAAGTGTTCATATCAGCATCGCAATGCAATGTAGAAAGGATTCAATTCAAAACCTTTTGTAATATCAGACTTTCAGCACGACTGGCCACACTTTAAATTCAGTTTACGTCCTGCTACTCTTTTAGGCCACATGACAAAGTTCATGATACAAAGCAGAAAACTGTACTTTCACAATTTTTTTAACTGTGTCATCAACATGACTGTAGGGGGACCAGTTTTTAACTAAAAACAAAAAATCTTTTAAGTGTGAAAATATGAAATGTGTAAAAATGTAAACAACAAAATTAATAATAGGCAAACAGATGAGTAGCCTCGATCAAATCTTACATTGGTGATATAAGGTTCAATAGCTTGAGCAGTCCTCTTCAGCAGAGCTTTGGCCAGGTCATATGCTTGTTTATTCAAATTCTAAAAAACAGACCAAGATAAATAATTAATAAATAAAAAGCACAAAGATATTGACAGACATTTTTTTTTTTTAACTGTGAAGAACTCCATTAATATACTTTCAACAGATAAATGCCAACATTTTGTTTAAATCGGTTTTAGCAGCTTTACTTCTTTTCACCTGCAGGGGTCTCACTGAATGACAGAGTATGGAAAATTATACTGGCCTCAAATCTACAGACAATATCAACTGACTTCATGCTGTCACGTTCTACTCCTACCACCTTTCTCTGTGGTACTATGTTTGTACATCAGAATGTAAAACCTCAATGGCCTTATGAATGTGGTGCTCTTACCCCTGGAGCTGTGCCACTGGCCTCTCCCTCATCAGTTCCCTCAGAACGTGCACTGTTTTGTGTGACTGTACCATTTGCTTTTGCTCTCTGTATACATACCTTGTGTGCAGGCACAAGGTTGACCAAGACAGTGTCCAACAGCTCCTGAGATACAGTGTCTCCCTCGCAGATGATGGAGCTCATCAGGTCCACCATGTGCATGTGCACTTTCTGATTGTGACCGTTACTATAGAAACAAGGCACAAAAAGTCAAAGATGAAGGAGCTTCGAATAACTTTAGACATAACAATTGACACTGGTACTAATAATTTGGTTATGCAATCAGAAAGAAATGACTTCAGCAGGTGAATTATGTGGCGCTGTTCGTCTGAGGAAGGGCCGTGGTTCGAAACGTCACTACTTCTTTGTTTGGTGGATAAAACACATCGGAAGCTATTTCTAGTGTGTGGACCTATATTTTTTCATTGTCCTGATTTTTCTTTTGTTCCGGGATCTAGCTTCATCATATTGCGTATATTACTTTGAACTTTTTTCTAATTAAAACAATAAAAGTAATCGCAGCGATGTCTTTACTCATTTGTGACACAAAATTGTGACTTTTAATGCCTTGTGAGTGAGATTTACTTAAAGTCAGCACAGATTTTATTAGCTCTATTTCTCACTTTGCAAACAAACTAGCATCTTGTAAACAGCTCATATGACTGAAGGCAGAGAGATAGCACAGAGGATGGGTGTACACACCAGCTAATAATTCTGCTTTACAGTAGGAGGTAAAGCTACCATGATTTCTGCCAGCAGCAAGGACATTTCTTAACACCCGCAATGTGTAATTTGCGCATAAGAAATACGATGTCTGCATTCAGCCACACATACTGATAACATTTAAAATGTACAGCTGTTTGTATTTTCCATGTGCTGTAAAATAACAAACAACAACAACAAACAAAAAGACAAAGCCTGGTATTGGCACAACCTTGACACACAAACCACAATTTTCCAGCAATGGCAAAGAGCCAAATTCTGTGCTGCAGAATTCAGCCCTCAAGGTTGTGTTCAGCGGAGTGAGATTGGGGGGGGCTGGACTGCTGCTTTGCTGTTTTACAATATAGCAGCCATGAAATACTGGGACGTTATTATGCTTACTAACACATGATTGCTTTGGACTTACTTTATGACCTGGAAGAGTGTCCTGTAAAGCTGGGTGAATATCTCATTGCTGTCTTCAAGCTCAAAGCAAATATTATAGGACTTCACCCAAGCTATGTTCTGCACAAAGAGAGAAGGGGTAAATGTCAAGAAATAAGGCACTTTACAACATACATACCAAATGAGGTGGCTGAAAGAGAAATGTTCTAAGAGGACTGTCACATTTCTGAGCTGACTTACAATGGCAACATATGAATCCAGCATAAACTCTACGGCTAATGTGGTAACGTTTTGGTACCTTGTTGCTCAATCACAATTAAAACTGCACATCTAGCACTTGTACAGTAACTTCACCATTTGTGTCTATACCTATCTTGTGTCTCCTTTAAGCACTGAGTCTGTTCTCAGTAACCACTGTGAGAAATATCTGGCTCTTTAGCTGTCGAAAAAGCCAATATGTTGACCCACTGGTGACATCTGCTTACTTCAAACCAAAACAATGCTATGAGAAGGAAATAAAAATTAATCAAAGCAGTGAAGCTGTGGGCTGCATAGTTATAGTTCTGTATTGCCGAAGGCAGCTGCAGAATAAAGTGATTATTCTCTGCAGCTATCACTATGCGTGTCGCATCTTCCATTACACATTCGTTTGAAATACAGTTTTAAAAATAAAATTTGCTCAATCATTTCAAATACACTAACACAAATGAGCTGTTTCGATACAATATGTTCTCTGCACAGATATCACAAGCGCCTGCTTTTATATTAATTTCACTGTGATCTAATGAAAGCAAGCTCATAATTCAAACCACTTATATGGCTACAACAGCTATTTTTAATTTTTTGTGACTATGTTTGGTGCCAAACAGAAAATCATTTCCTCCATCTAAGGAGCTTTAACCTGTCCAGCTCCATCTCATTTAGACTACAAGCTTTATAATTGAGAATTTAATGATAATCAACTTGCAAACAAAAGGCAATAACTTTAAATTCAAGTGTGTACTCTGACTATCAGGAAATAGCTTCTTGGAACAACCTCATAAATAAATCAAACATCTTTTATACTGCAAATGAGGGGCTTGAGAAGCTAATTAAACTTCTGATAAAGAATATCAGTGACACCGTTTAAAAGAGGCTTGATCAAAATACAAAGGGATACAGGGTTATAATGTTGTATCATCCATTTCTCTGTGCGCAGCCTTTTCTACATATGCAGCTACACAGGAACCAAAAGAGTTTGTCATCTCTCACATCTCTTGCTTTGTACACTCATCTCCCATCTATATTTAATACAGTTATGCAAGATATCGAACACACATTTAGACATCAAGTGCTATGCAAATGCAAAATGAAGAAAGAAAAAGCTGATTTCAGTGATTAAATCATGTCAGTCTAACATTCACAAGTTTCATAGGATGCATAGGTTAAGCAGTTTAAAAGGAACCTGCTATCATTTACATACAGTATGATAAATGGAATTCCACTGGCAAAACAAATACAAGCTAACATTAAAACAAGAATAGATCTTAGTATGCCAAAATAACCTAGAAACAACAACAGTGAAGTATTCTGTCCAAATTCATCACTTGCATAAGAAGGAAACGGTATTATAGAGGTGGTTTAAAATAAATCTGGATTTCCAGTCACTCAACAGGATGCCTATCCAAAACATTTCAAGCTTAGCCCTACCACATGCTAGATACCCTAGAAACTGTTTTACATAATAAATTATTTTGACATATTCTGCAAAAAGTAAACATCTAAAAATACAAATCTTTAAAAGAAATAACACTCTTTTTTTCCCTCCCTAATGAAACAATAAAACATTGATTTTTTTTTACTTAAAAAGAAACGTTACTATTGCAAGCAAGATGTCCTCCCTGCCCTGGAGATTAAAGTGTTAGGGCTCCATACAAACACAGCTACACACCTCCAGTAGGTAGAAGTATCTGTTGAACTGTGCACTTTTAGTATCCTCCAGTCCTTTCAGCTGTCTTGTTATGAACATAAAAATGTCCTACAGAAAAGAAAGGAAAAATAAAAATAAACTATTTTAAAAGCATATCATCATACAACAAACAATCAAGTCTGTAATGTAGTTAAAACCATAAATTGATAGAGCAGACTTGAGTAATTTGACAGCATGATATGACAACATATAAATAAAATAAACACACCTTCAGTTTGTCTGGAGAAGTATAGGGTGCCTCCGGGGCGTAAATTCTGAATATGTCTGCCAGACAGCAGGCCACTAGCAGACGCACATCTTTGTCTGGGTGTTTGAGAAAGAAATCTGAGGCCAGATGAAGGGCTAGGTTCAGGTAGAGTTCTTTTTCTTCCTCAGAGTCCTGGTCCATGTCCATGAAGGTCTTCACAACCATCTAAGAAACAAGTGTGGCAATATTGCATGGGGATAACAGGCGTCAGGAATTGGTGTTGCTGTTTTTTTTTTTACATTACTCAAACAACAACAACAAAACAGCTGCAAAAATGCATCAGTCAAAATTTAATAAAGGGAATCCAAATTTAAATATTAATTCCCTGTGTGATTTCGAAAACCCGATAGAATCAAAATCTGACAACAAATTGAAGTGATGGTAAAATGCTGAATATCATGGAAGTCTGAATGTTTTGCTTTCTTACTAATCCAAGAGTTTTTCACTAAGTCTGAGCCAAATGAAAAAATACCCCCCCCCCCTCAAAAAAAACATAACACAAGTCAAACATCTGCAGCTTCCTGCCCTGGCACGACTCAAGCCTCCCAGAGAAAGTTATCAATGGCTAAAAGACGGACAGAAACACTGAAGTTCTTCAAGGAATGACACCATTAAAGTCTCTACTACCATTAAAAAGCTACTTCCATTTTTGGTAAAGAATTACAAACAAGGAGGAGGGATGTCAGAAAATGAGAGCAACCTCTATCAGACTCACGCACCTCAAGAGTTTGAACTGCAAGTGGTTGCTATTAAAACAAATATACAAGGGCCCTAACTTATCAGAATTTTCCTCTTTTGAATTGAACATCTAACCATGTCCCAATCTTTGGTTCCCAATGTAAACAACAGAAACTGCAGCATAGTGGAAATAAACTACTGACCTTGAGCCTGCGGACCATTTCCTCCTTGGAGATTTTGTCAGAAATCTCCTTGACCCCTGGGGGGTAGGTCACCTTCCCGTCTGTGGCTCGAGCTTTAGAGTGAGCCATCCTCTTTAGCTCTTTACTGCCTGGAGAGACAGAGAACACAGTATGCAATAAACCAGAAGAGAACAACAGAAGTAGAAATGACAGAAGCCATCACATGACAAAAAGCCTTGTTCTTCAAAAGAGTGCTAAATCTTAAGGGATGCACTGATCTGCTTCTTTAGGGTTCACATCCAAAATCTGAACTTTGACCATCAGTTGATCCAGATATTTTCCAACACAAAATTTGTTTTCATGAACATTATTTTGATTATGGCCACTGTTGTTATTATTGTGTCATTTGGTTGTAGTAAACCACACATCACTCAAATTTTAATCAGAGCAACTGATGAACAAACTTATTCCAGTTTTATGTTTAAAGAAATTATTTAAAAGGATAAAAAATCTCAAGTGAATCAAAGACAATGTCTCTAACAGTAACAACTTTTTTAATATTTAAAGGTCCAAAAAATGTGTTGCAAGAGAAGCAGGGTGTAATATTTTGGGAATGCTAAACAGTCTCACGGCGTTTCAGACAGTATGTAGTCTGCAGTACCGCTCGGGTTACTAGTTTCTGCTGAAGAGGATTTTGTTTTTTATATCTGCAATACTTTATGCAGCCAATTTGCAATAACTTTTAGTTCAGTAAGGAAGATTCTACAAATGTGACTGTTCCAGCTGTGAATGCCTAAAATGGTCCACTGGTTTATGTGCATTAGTAAAAATATAAGTTAAAGCATCACTAATGCTGTAAAACGAGTTGCAACAAATGAGCAGAACAACCTTCTATATACAGATTGCATTTGGCAATACTCCTTTTTTATTTTTAACACTTTCCTGTCCAGCATCGTAGCATACAGAATGACAGTTTGTGTGCCATATTTAGCAAAACAGATTTACTCTACCAAGGGAGACATGTCTTATATATGGCTAACCTTGATATTCTGGATATTTTTATTAGGGTCCGAACTAAGTATAGATCGGGCCCTGTTGTTGTTATATTGTTTATTATTTTTAATCTTAACACAATTCACTCAAATTTGACCCCCTTAGCCTCTGTGAAAAGTTGTGAAACTTGGCACACACCACAAGCCCGGTGAAAATACAGATAATCTATGGTCCGCATACACTTCAATGCAAAAAGGGCTCTACAGCGCCCCCTAGAAAAAAAAATCTCCCATAGAATGGGGTCTCAAAAGTCTACTTTACGTAGGAAAACGAAATTCGGCACACGTCTCACACCTCAAGACAAGCAGAAAAGTCAATCAAACACCTGTTGCCATGTCAATGGAGTGTCCGCCATCTTGGTGTTCATTTTTTGACTTTATGCGCATTGTATATATCCTTAGAAATACATTGGATTTTCACCAAAAGTTAAAAACATTTGTTATTGTTTGGTCCTGAACATAGTCCACAGTGTGTATGTGGGGGTCTTCGGCATTAGGCTTGGACTCGATGGATGCCATTTTTATTGTAAACATCGGTCCTGATATGGCAATGCTGAACCGGGCAGGGAAAAAGACTGTAGGAAAAGACCAAAAAAAGGTACAGACTTAAAGTGTAAAGGGAAAAGTTGGCTAAGCTGCAGAAATCCCTGAATAACTCAAACTGCTCCAGTACTATGGTACTACAGGATACCTGTTATAGAATAATATGTAAGAGAACACACATCGTAAACTTGCCAACAGTGAACCTAACAACACATAAATGTCAGCAACATTCAGTAGAAAGCAGATGGAAAAAGGAGCACTTTGGTGCACATGCACGTGAAAATGTGCATTTGTGATCATGCAGCAACTGTGAACTGTGTGCTTGTAAGGGGACCACAACCAGGCCTCGAAGCGTCAGGGAGGAGCCCAAGATCCCGAAGTCCAGGCAAGCCCATTAACCACAGAGCCCAAGCAAGCCAAAGCAGAGAAAGCTGCTGGCCCACCAAGCCAAGAGCGGAAGAGGCCCCTGGACTGGAGCCCCAAGGCACAACGAGGCATGGGCACAAAGTAGCACAGGGCGACGGTGAGCAAATCCAGCAGGTGCTGGGTGTCGGAGTGCAGGCTACATGGAGAGCCAGCACCCCACTGACCCAAGGACCACCCATTCCCCCGCGCCAGAGCCCCGACCAGGAGCGAGCAGAACCAGCCCACCTAGAGCAAAACCACTGCAGGCCAGCACCACCGCAATACCAGAGCTAGGCAACCCAAGAACCAGAACCTGTCTGATTTTCTGGTTCTTGGGTAAATTAAATCGAAAGATCAATTTTCGAAAGACCTATCGATTTTTGTTAAAAAAAAAAAAAGAAAAAGAAAAAAATTCAAATGGATAAAAAAATAATCCATGTCATTTTTATTGTTTTTAATTTATCTTTTTAATTGTTTTCTTGGGCATTATATCAGCAGAATGATGGTCTAGCTACTGTGTTGTTTCTTTCTCATTGAAATCAAGAAAAATGACGAGCAAAAGCAGTTTAGTACATTTTTGTTGTTTTTACGTCTACAAAAATCAGCAATATTGAAGAATCGTGAAAACCGCAATTTAAATCCAATCGGCACCCTAAGAATCAGAATCAAATCAAAATCGGGGAAAAAAGCATATCTCACCGCCCCATCCAATAGGGCTGGGCGATATGACCTTTTAGTAATATCCCGATATTTTTATGGCATGTCACGATATACGATATATATCTCGATATTTACCTCAGCCTTGAATGAATGCTTTGGTGCTTACAATCACATCAGTAAGATGATTTTGTGTCTCCATTAAAACATAATTGTTTATAGTGCATTAAGATATGCTGATTTTAAACATTTATGCCAAAAGGATGAAATTGTCACAAAGCAAACTGATCAAAACTGTATTTATTGAACAGTTAAAGCAGTGGCACAAACATGTCATTTTAAAACAAAATAAAGTGACTTTGCATGATGTAATAAATGCAACGTATGAAAATAGGTGCTCTAGGGGGGGACTTTTCAAATGATGAACTATTAGAAGGCTTTGCTTTATGGATACCTTTTTGAGTTGTGTATTTTTTTGAATCGCAGAGTTGAGCGTAGAAATCAGTCTTATAATACAGGCAGAATGTCCTCGTATCGTCTCCAATAAACGGCTTCAGCCAGCTTTTAATTCAGGATTTGATTCCCACTCCTTTCTGTACTTTCTAGAGACATGACGAGCTAGATAAATATTTAGCTTGTGTCACACACACAGCGGATGAGGTGAGTAAGTGACAGAGGCTGTGAATGTAATCAAATAGAATTTATTATTTTTGCGTGACGTGAAAAACTTTGTAATTTACGTCCCACTCTGTAATCCAGAGCGGGATCAGTGGCGGATTTGGCTGTTCATTGTGACTGTAGGTGGAGTCGTGCAGGAGTCCTCTCTGCTCCTCTGACTGGCTGCAGCTGCAGCCGGAGCGACTGAGCGCTTTAGGACGGGGAGAGACTCTCGTTCTGACAATAACTTTACAATATGCGCTTTAAAGTCAGTCGCCAAAACACCAGGAAAGTTTCTAATAACTCCAGTAAAAGTCGCTAGATTTGTCGCTTTTCACAAAAAAAGTCGCCAGATTTAGCGAGAAAGTCACCAAGTAGGCAACAGTGGCTACACGCTGCCTCTCATGACGTAGCACGTAGCTCACGTTATGTACGTAACTAGGTGCGCTTGCTTTAACTCTGTGCAAAGCGGTGCAGAGTCGAGGAAGAGGGAGGCAACCCCGCCCACAGCTAAAAACAACTGCGTGACAACAGGATACTCGAATATGACGAATATAGGCATTTTCTATATCGCAGGACTAGCCACGATATCTCGGGTGTACTCGATATATCGCCCAGCCCTATCTTGTCTTCTGTTCGACTAAACAATGCATTTATGTTTTGCAGTCACAATTATACATCACTGCACACTGCTACTTTCTTCATCAATGAATACAAGCAATGAGATAATTATGGCCCTCCTGTGTATTTCTACTTAAATTAGAATTCAGTCTTAATGTTCTCTTATTGACAAACATCAAACATGTGAACAATTATATTATTTTCAGTTTCATTATTTAACTTTATTGTTACACGAAATGTTTATTTTCTGACAGTTAATGTCAGAAAATTAATGTCATTAACAGTCTTGTGCTCTGCACAAGACTGTTAATGAATCAGGTATGTTGCAGCAGGGATCTCATTATACACACTCCCTCTGTGTCAGGACAGTTACAGTGTCACCGACGTATGCTCCGTGCAAGTCCCTGGAGACCCAAAAAGCACCTCTTTCAGACCTATGCAGAATTACTCCCTTGTAATTAGTTGGTTTGTGAATATGCATTTCAGAATTTTTGGAGCTTCTTGCTGAGTGTGCAGTAATCACAAAGGAGAAACTGCAACATGACGCCATAACAATAGGCATAAGTGCACATTTCACAAAACCGCGTCACACTGGTGCTAGCCCTACTGCACACGGAGTACAAATCCATCTTAAAACTTGCAGGATGGCGGCCCTCAAGAAGTGGCCCTGCCCATCCCTACTTTAGGGGGGACAGACCAATCCACCCTCATAAAGTAGCAGAAACCAATTCTGGTCCTTGAGATCTACCGTCCTGCAGGCTTTAGTGTTTTGCTGTTGCAACATGCCTGACTCAAATCAGAGGGTCATTAACAGGCTGGTGAAGACGCTAGTGTGCTCTACCAGGTAAATGGTAAAACCTGTAGGACAGTAGATCTCAAGGACCAGAGATGATGTAACTAAAGTGTCTGGATGGCACGCGTGACTTTTAAAAATAGTTGTTTTTGAACATTTACAATCAATATTTAATCTGTACATGCTAACTGCGATGAATCAATTAAATACTGAAATGGGTCACCCCTATTTCCATAAAACAGAGACATGATACAAGAGTAAACTGAGCTTTCTTTGCAAGGTTGATGAAGGTACATCATAGAAACTGTTGCAACATGTGTTGGAATACTCAAACAGAACCCATGATTAGGGATGCACTGTTCAATACCAAGCGTTTGTACTCGTACTTGGTATTAACAAAAATGTACTGATACCACAACCGATACCAGATACCACACTAGTCAAGCCAGTGCAAATTTGTTTGGTGATATGCTTTGGACATGTTTTAAAAGAAATAAATGCCTTGAATGTTAAAATGTGACATTTTTTGTTACACCAAAAGCTAGATCTTTGTTTCAAAACCACACATTTATAGTATTATTTAGGTAAAATGTGCCAAATCAAAATTAAACTTTTTGAAATTGTTAGATCTGTAATGTTAATATATTTGTATTAGTAAGGTAACTTCAGAAAAGATGGGTAATTTATTAAAACCTAATGAAATCTTACACAGTTATAACAGCAATAATAACCATAGTCACAATAATGTTCACATAAACAGATTTGGTATTGACAAATATTGTTATCGGCAGATATTCAGAATTTAGATATTGGTGTTGGATTGGAACTCCCAAAAAGTGGATTGGTGCATCCCTACCCATGATACAAGGATTCATGATCATGAGCCATTAAAGTTAATTTCAATAACACTAGAGATACACTAGGATTAACGTAAGAGAGACAGGTTGGAAAACGGGAATTTGCTTTATAAAGAATGTTTTATACTGCTCTAAATGGCACGCTTGCATATACAAGCTGAGAACTAACTATGGTGTAAATATGCAGAAATATGTTAATTAGCCATGTGCTTAGTCTTACTCTAATGTATGTATTTTGGTCATACATAGCTTTATTTAAGAAGTTTAATGTTTGGCTTAAGTGTGTCTATCTGTTGAGTTTAGAATGAGCAAGAAACACCAGAGAAACAGAGAATACCTTCTGCATATGACGGGGTCCGAAAAAGAGATAAATATAGCAACAAAGCCACTAAATTGGTTTGCAATACTGTGAACATGATGCACCAGTTGAAAAGAAATTGGATTTTTTTTCTTTTAAGTCAGCTGACTCATAGTAAATTACACAAGAAAATAGCTGTTTTTATCACTAGCTGAACCACCAGTGCAACACATGGTGTTTGTATTCATTAGGCTCTTATTTTACTAGATCATTAAGCACACACAATCCTGTTCCCTAAATTTAGGAAGTCTTGGAATAAAAAATTGTTGGTGGAAATACGTCTTAAGAAAAACTTGAGATTTTCTCAGACTGTGGTAAGATTATGCTTTTAACATTGCCTCAATTGAAATTTCACACCAGATTTTACACAGTTTCATTTACAAGTGTTGGTTATTTAAAATAGAAAACTGAAGTTTCTACATGCTGACACATCAGATATGGTTCACTTAACTTCTGAAATGATAATAATTGATATTAATTATAGTAATAACAACAGTAGCAGTAATAGTAATAATAATATTTGTCTTATGGCCTCAGACAAAGGACTTCTGTCCGTACTTATCTTGCTTGATCTTAGTGCTGCATTTGATACAGTCGATCATAACATTCTGTTACAAAGACTAGAACAGGTGGTCGGAATTACAGGTACAGCGTTAAGCTGGTTTAAATCATATTTATCTGATAGACTTCAGTTCGTTCATGTAAATGACGAGTCCTCCTCCCAAACTACAGTAAGTCATGGAGTTCCTCAAGGTTCTGTACTTGGACCAGTACTCTTCACGCTATATATGCTCCCTTTAGGCAAAATTATTAGACAGCATGGAATAAACTTTCATTGTTATGCAGATGATACTCAGATATACTTATCCTTTAAACCAGATGAAACAAATCAGCCCAATAGGCTACAAAATTGTCTCATAGACATAAAGACTTGGATGTCTAGAAATTTTCTCCTCTTAAACTCAGATAAAACTGAAGTAATTCTCGTTGGATCTGAAAAACTCAGAGCTAAATTTTCCAGTTTTGTAATGAACCTGGATGGCATTACTTTAGCTTCCAGTGCTACAGTGAGAAACCTTGGAGTAATATTTGACTCGGACCTGTCCTTTGGCCCACATATTAAGCAGGTTACTAAAACAGCCTTCTTTCATTTACGTAATATAGCCAAAATTAGGGACATTCTGTCTCAGAGTGATGCAGAAAAACTGGTTCACGCTTTTGCTACTTTGAGACTAGATTACTGTAACTCTCTATTACTGGGCTGTCCTAAATATGCCCTGAAAAGCCTTCAGCTGATCCAGAATTCTGCAGCCAGAGTCCTGACCAGAACCAGCAGGAGAGATCATATTTCTCCAGTTTTAGCCTCTCTTCATTGGCTGCCTGTTGAATCTAGAATAGAATTTAAAATCCTTCTCCTTACATATAAAGCTCTCCACAGCCAGGCACGACTATATATCAAAGACCTCATAGTTCCTTATATACCAAGCAGAGTACTTCGTTCCCAGACTGCAGGCTTACTTGTGGTTCCTAGAGTCTCAAAGAGCCGAGCAGGAGGCAGAGCCTTTGGTTATCAGGCCCCTCTCTTATGGAATAAGCTCCCAGTTAGTGTTAGGGAAGCAGACACCCTCCCCACCTTTAAGACTAGGCTGAAGACTTATCTTTTTGATAAGTCCTATAGCTAGGGATGGTTAGCATCCCTTAGTTATGCTGCTATAGGTTTAGACTGCTGAGGGACATTTCCTGATACACTGAGCTTCTTTCTTTTTCTCTTTATCTCTATCTTTTACCCCCCCCCCCCAATAACAGTGTTGCATCATTAACATGTATGTCTCCTGTCTCAGCAGGTCTCCTTGGCCGGGAGTAGCAATTCCTGTTGTCTGTTGTCTTTCTGTCCTCTTCCCCACACACAGCAGAGGCAGATGGCTGCCTGTCCTGAGCCGGGTTCTGCCGGAGGTTTCCTTCCTGTTAAAAGGGAGTTTTTTCCTTCCCACTGTCGCCAGTGTGCTTGCTCAGGATGGGAGATTGAGTTGGACCTCCAACTCAATCTGTTGGTTTCCTTATATAGGCTGTTATGAATTGGCTTTCATTATGTTTTCTTCTCTGTGACTGTCTGTAAAGCGTCTTGAGATGGCATTGCCGTGATTTGACGCTATATAAATAAAGTTGAATTGAATTGAATTGAATTAAAATTCAATTTAAGAAAATCCATATGGCTTATGAGATCAAGCTAATTGACAAATGATCAGTATCTGGCAATTTCTCATATTAAAATAAGTATGCAAGGACTCATTTCCAATTCTCAGATGGTGGATTCTACTTTTTATTTCCAAGTACAACAAATAAACAGAAAAAAACTAATCTCCACTTATTGACGTATCTATAGGAGATTTTTCCTTTTTGGGAGAGGCTTCTATAAGAACGCAAAAAAAACAAAAAAACTAATTCAAGGGTTTATGATGACAAAATCTTGGATTTACTTTACTTCATCACACTACCTTAAATAAATGCACCTGGTTACAACATGCTAAGTCAAATCTGTCATATTTTGAACAAAAGATCCAAGTAAACATGAGGTTGACAACTCAAGTCTAGACTGTGTTGTGTGTTTCTTTGAATCACAAAAAAATAATTCATTCTTATTATTATCAAGCGGTCTGGGTCAGCAGGTCTGTTATCTGGCATAAAATGTGGCTTTGGAAGCTGCAACACAAAGGTATGAATCACAACCTGACAAATTTCTGTTGCTGTACTCAAAAGCTTCTACAAACACACACAGGCAGGGGCCAAGCACACACACTGGCAGGCTGCCAAACTGCTTGGTTCTGACCTTCTTTTCCACCCCACAGCTGCTGCCAAATTTGAGTCCATCCTTCTGTTGTTGTATCACACCAACACATAGAGCTAGCAGCCAATAGAAGTAGATTCTTTCTCAACCTCAGGTGTTTGTGTGTGGGTACTATCCACGAGGGAGAATTTCAGAAGAAGATACAGTAAATAATTACAAACGGGCTAGATTTTATCACACAATTAACAGCTTTCCCATGGCCTACTTTGAACTCATTACTGGTTTATCACAGTCAAACACATTTATCCCCCTACTGAAGATTTTTTGTCTGACTGCTGCTTCTGCTCTGCCCATTGTGGTTCTTTAAATGCAGCAGCCAGCAGAACTTTGAGCACTTCAACCAAACTTCCTTTCCTAAATCAAACCGTGACAGAGAAACCCTTGGTTTCTACCCTCTTGGTGATCGACTGGGAAAATGTTGATTGCCAGCAAAGAGAGTAAAAATAATGCCAGCTGGATTCAAAAGTGAACTCAATGACCTCCATATGGACACTCAAACAAATCCAAATGGATGAAATGAGGTTGTACAGGCAACCGTTGGCAAAGAGCTTGGCTGTATCTTCAAATAAAGAGAAAATAGACTATTTCTGACAGAACATCTTTGCCAAAACTAGCTGAAGGCTACCCAAAAAATAACAATAAAGCAGGGAATAACGGCAGAAGTCTGTCTTATGTGACAAAGAAACAGTCTGTGAAAACATGGAAAGACCATACCAGCTACAGTCATATAACACCATTGAATTCTTGTGCAGCAAACATATACAGTGTATGCAAGAGACAACAGCACTCTGAGCATTGATATCTTCCTCCATGGTGACATAAGACTCTTGAGTTGTGAATGGTTTCTCATGCCGCTGTTGACAACTATCTGTTCTAGTGAGTAGCCTATGTTAGCATTAATATGTGTCAAATGGCAATTACTTTGGCTGAAATGTTTGCAAAAAAAGAAATGTTGGAAAATGTTGGAGACACAATCAAACCCATTTTATGGATGAGACTTATGGCTCATTAAGGCATCTGCACAGTGGTTCATTCAGATAAATCTGTGAATGTAACAGGAACCACAGGGACTTTGAGATTTTTGCATTTTAAGTTTGACTAGACAGTTTCTTTTTTTATTTTTATTTTTTTAGCCTTTATTTGTCCAAGAAATAAAACTCTTGAGTTTTAACACTAAGAGTATTCTAGACAAGAAAGGCAGTAACTCAAGTCAGCAGTGATACAAACAACAGAACTATAATGAACCAATAATAATAATACACCATTCATGTCAGTGTAAAATGTTCAGTGGATGAAAAGAGCAGAAAATATCACTCGCCTACATGTTTAAGCCTGTTCAAAAGTCAGTGTTATACTAGTTAGGCTTCAGCTGCATTTCAATGACAGCGCAGCTGTTATCACCCCCCAGGAAAACATGATGTTTATTTAACCTGAGAACCCCTTCCCCACAGTCACTGCAGCTTGTCAGAAGACGAGCTGCATCATCATACAAAACTCTAAGTTATGGAAGTTACATTTTACTTTAAACATAACAATTTTTCCCAGTTCACAAACATGGAGAATTGCTTTCAGCAAAAATAAAACAAACAGGTAGATGGGAGTTAAAATCCTGACAGGAGATGAAGTAGTGACCAGAAGTTCCTGCTAGTTAAAAAGACTTCTCGTTCATCTCACATGCTGAGCAAAATAACTGTATGCCGTTGCTAATTAAAGTACATGTAATGTATTCCTAAAAAGTTTGAACGGTGCTATTATTTATTTGATGCCAAAACTTGTTTGATTCTCTGAACATCAGGCCATATGTCAAAATATGGGCAGGTTAATTTGACAGCTTGTTAAACTGTTTTTGTTTTTTTTTTTGTTTGTTTTTTTTTTACATCAAAATAATGTGATTACACTGGTTGTTAAAAAACGCAGTACGCCCTCTTTAACAAGCTGATTAAAGTCTTTCCTCCTGTGTGTAGTAGTGACTTTCTCATCAGTGCTCTGAAGACTACAGATCCACAGTGCCTCTGTTTCCCAGAAGACTGCAGAGTCACTAGACAACATAAAGGGATAACTTTTTTATACTTTATTCACTAAGCTGTGTTTCAGATTATCATAACTCTCAACAATTATCAAGCTAGTTTACTCCTTTTGACCGGACCATGGACGCTAACTTTATTCAGCAGGATGAAGATTAATCTTCCAGCTGTCTTGGTGACACGTTTAATTATGAGAAGAAAATCCTTCTCATCTCTTTCTGTCAGAGCCTCCATGTGACATGTAATCATCAATAGAGAGGTATTTCTGTAAAGAAAAGTGAACTGTCCATTCTTATTATTCTAATTTATTTTCACCTAGAACATTTTCTGTTCAGTTGTGTTATAATTTATACAAACCAGTATGTTACTGGGTCTGACCAAGTCAGATTTTTGTTTTGAAGTGTGACAAAAAAGCACCAAGATTGTAACTACCTTACAACTCCAATAAATTAAGATTGAACCCAGATTAAGGCTTTGTAGAGTCCACATAGTTTACCGAGCTAATTAATCTTAGTTACATCCAACTGAAGTGACACAACCTGCGTGCAAGGTTACAATAACAGCTCTGTTGCATGTAAACACATAGCCTTAACAAAGAGTCACAACTGAAAGATATGAGTTAAACACTGCAGACTACAATAGTGGCTTTATTCAGCAATAATTTTACCCAACTATAATTACACTAAATTTTCCATTTAGGCTACAGCCTGGATAAGTTTTATTTTAAGGATACAAACAAACTCCACAGGACTATCACATGGTAAATCCTGGTGAAATACGTTTAAAATAGTCATAGTGAAGCAATTCTCTAAATCAAAGATTTCTTACAACCAGCGATCACTGACTAATCTATATAAGTAAATCACGAGCAGATGGCTGTCAAATCAAACACTGCAGCTCTCTGACGCAAGTCAAGAAAATAGCATGTATTGCCTAGATCATTAAAGTACTATTTTTCCAGTAGTTTCTCAAACCGCTACTCCCCCAGTCAACACACACTGGTCGGTTATGGTTTTTATTGCTAGTAGAAAGTGTGCGCTACACCAAGAGTGCCAAATTTAAATTCTTTAAAGTCATCCAAAAAACTGTCTTACAGTTCTAAAAATAAAAAGTTATTATTTGTGCATAAGATACACAATTAAATATACTTGTTCCGACCACCGTGTTTCCACTTGAACTGTAATAATATACACATTTATATCCCATACTCATGAAGCAAAAAACGATTAATCCAATTACAGTCTTTATTGGGGTTAAATTTTTTCGACAATGGATATTCTTTGTAAACAATGAGTTATGAAAGAACTTACGGATCAAGGCTATTGCTGTGGTACTTTACCATGTTTAGAGCATGGACTACGGTAGAGCCAGAGTGATACTGAGCATGGCTAACGCAGTTAGCTGCCGACGGCTAGCTGGTATTAGCCAGCTACTACACTGACTAGCGAGGCTAACATTAGCAGCAGCAATCTCAGTGACAGAGGGCGGATAGATAGCAGCGTCGCATGGAACAAAACAGCCCGGCTAACCACCGTTATATGATGCCAATACCCATAACCCAATCAAACAACTAGCTGGGGTCACTCTTCAACCATACTGCTGACACAGTGAACCAAGCCAAAACGCTAAAAATGTACTGGCTAACGATTTTGCGCCACAGGACCAGGTCAAGCAGCGCAAAGAATCGGGCAAGGCTGCCGAGAACAGAGGCGAACGAGGCGGGCTGCGCTCCGCCTTTTCGCGCTGGAAACCAGACTACTCAACGGACATAACCTGGATCATATATGTTTTTTCGCAAGTGTGCTAGAAATTACTGCGAGTTTAAAATCAAAGGGATTTTCTTATACGTGCATTTTCTTACCTGTTAGGGTGAATTGTTATAAATCGTGTCCTCTTCTGCAGCTCTCTTCCCCCTCCTAGCTCCAAAATGGCGCCAACATGCATAGATTCAGTGCCCATGGGTACAAACCATCGCTGAGTGCGCAGCGCCACCTATCGGGCAGCTCGCGTAGGTCTACCGGGTCATTCAAGTGATGCTCGGAACATTTCTTACTTTTTGTAAGTTTCATCAAAACAAATAAATAAATAAAAATAGACAATTGAACATTCAAACATAATGTAGCTGGACTGTAGTAATGTACATCTTATTTGTTGTTTGTGAGAATAACCTAAATAGTGAAAGTATACGCACGAAAAATAGCCGACAAGGAAGAAGAACAGATAACACATTTTGTTTTCTTATCCTTATGCAAATGGGCATCACTCTACCAGTGTAGCTCAGAATTCGGACTGTACAAAAGTCTATTCATAAAGATACTGTAACAGTTTTATTAACTCAACTTCGTATTTTTAACCGAGCAATAGCCTACAGAAGTTGGACTGTATGGTACAGATAAACGATTGAAACTCTAGTATTCCTATGGTACCCCAACGCACCAAAACCAATAATTCAAGCGAGGGTCTTTTTTAATGGCGAAAACGATCTAATAAACATACAATTGCGATACCATAAAGAGTAATGATTTAAGCAGTGTGATGATACCCCTAAGCATTTTTCCTTCTTTCTGTACCTCACGGTCCATTCAACTGCTTCTGACAGGCACTATTTACATCCCCTGAAAGCCAGTTAAAGGGAATATTTTAAAAAAAGGTCTTTTTTTTGGTCAAACTGTTTATTTCAGTGTTGAGTAAACATATTTTCTGTAACATGTCTAAATGGCTTGTTTGTCTTTGTTTTTTTGACCCGTATGAGCTATAGGGGGAGCTCCAATATTTTAGTGATTAGATCAGCCGTGGATCTCTATTAGCCTATATATACTGTTATATTTCGACTAGAAAGTCACTTCGATATCGTGGTCTAATATTCAACTTATGAACTTATTCTACTTAGCAAACAGATTTTATGGAGTCAGTTTTAAAAGTTAAAATGTAAGCAGATTACTTAGTATTTTTAATGCTTATGGTTAAATTAATTGATGTCTGTGGCTGTAGGAATGTGACAGTAGAGCCATCATGCTGAATATTTCTTCATTTTGTTCTCTCTGATTCTTCTTCTTCTTTTTCAGTTCAGTCATAAACTGCACACCCTGGTCTCAATTAAGCAATTAGTGCTCCAAGAAACCGTGTGTATAAATCCCAAGAAGAAGAGCTTGGACTGGTTTCATGGCTCCAGGATGGAGGGGTTCCTCTCCACGTTTCCCCCTTACAACCCCTACAGTAACGCGGTGTGCGGTCCCCCGGCTGAGGGCAGCAGCTGGGGGAAGAGGGAGGGCCGCTTCATGACCCCTCAGGGCTTCAACTACCTGGAGCTCTGCAAAACCATCCTGTCCCAGGTCCACCCCAGTTTACCCCCTCCTCCGCTCAAGCGGACAAACACCAAGGAGTGTGGCGTTCAGGTGAACGCCAAAGTGGACAAACTCGTCCAGTGTTCGCTGGGTCCGAAGACTTTGCTCTTCGATGAGCATCCCCTCTCCAAGTCCCCAAAGAGTTCTGGTGCCTTCAACCCGGAGGGAAAGGCACATTTCAGCACACCGCCAGTGAGCAACCTGCGCTTCCTGCGACCTGTGTCTATCTACTCTCCGGTGTTTGACCGCAGAATCCTGCTGAAAAAACTGGGGGACTGCTGCGGAGAAGAAGATGCTGAAGCCTCCGGACAAGCAAAGTCTGATGCGGACACAGGTCAATGTAGGGAGGACGCACTAAAGGGCCTCAAGACTACTTTCCACCGGTCATCAAAGGGCTCCAACTTTCAGGTGGGCGTAAAGAAATCCACAGAGGAATCTACTTTACATTGATTCAAACATTAACTATAAATGTTCTAGTGGCAGAACAAGTAAATGGACTAAATCAGTAGAGCTGGAGTGTCCTGCAAGTCTGGACTGTAGTTGCTGTCCTGCAGGTTTTAAAAGTAACCCTGTTCCAACACACCTAGTAGGATGGATCCAACAGCCAGAGAAGTTCTGACTTATGAGTCTGGTGTATTGGAGCAAGGATACAAGGAAAATCTGCTGGACTGTTACCCTTACAGACCCAAGATGGACACCCTTAGAGTAGTGTTGACTGACATGAAAGGCAACTCATTCCTGTATTAATGTTTTGATGATACATGAAATCATATGTATCATATGATGTATTTTGAATGGCTTACATTTCAGTTCCTGGAGCAGAGGTATGGCTTTTTTCACTGCAAAAAGTGCAACATCCGGTGGGAGAGTGCTTACGTGTGGTGCGTCTCTGGAACCAGTAAGGTAGTAACACATTAGATTTTAGTAAATGATTTAACTTTTTGTTTCCTGCATTCATTTTTTTTTTTCCTTCAGGTGTACTACAAGCAGCTCTGCCGGAAGTGCCAGGTAGGGTTTAACCCCTACAGAGTGGAGTCTATTCTCTGCAAGGTACATCAACCAGCCTTGGTCTCTGAAGAAATGTTGATTGGCAAATTTTTTCATTATAGGTGCACTTTTTTTTTTCTTTTTTTTTTTTTTTTAAATTTGACATTAATTTAAACTGTAGTGAAAGTTGTCCAATCCACTCCATGTTGGAAATGTTTTTTTTTTTTTTTTTTTATTAATGAAATGTTGGCGTCTTTTACGGAAGTCCCAAATGCCTTATGATTTCACTTTCTGCTGTTTCAGGGCTGTTCTCAGACTACCTGCACCTGTGAGAAGAAGCAGAGGCACATAAACATGAAGAGGCCTCACCGTCAGGATCTGTGCTGTCGCTGTAAAGGAATGAGGCTGTCCTGCGACGCCACCTATAGCTTCAAGTACATAGTCTGAGCTGCCCAGCATGACGGTCGCCTGGTGTGTCTGATTGCATCTGCTGCACAGGTTGAAGTCGTGCCAGTAATGTCAGCAGATGCAAGCTGTTTCCAACAGGAAATTTGTCCCTCATTCTTTAGCCAGCAAGAAGTCGAACCTTTTGGTGTGAGGCAGTTAAAATAAAAAAGCTTCCCCCCCCCCCCTGTTAACACTGGTGCTTAAACATGAAAAATATTTTTGTAAAGGAAATAAAGTTGATGAATTATGAAATGCACCTCAGGATGGAATTCAAGCTTGGAAACGTTAAGTAAATTCTACAATAACTGCATTTCAATCTGCATCATTGCTTTGTTGAACAAGTCTTGTAAACACCTGACCTTTGACTTATTGACCATTGAGCAGTTGGTAGTTTGTGGAAAATGTACGCCAACTCAGTAAAGTTTACCTAAAGTTTGAGTTATTGCACATGTCACATCCAAAGGATTGAACTTAGGCCTCCTGCATAAAACCTGCCAGAATACAAATGCTAACAAATGTCATGCTGTGGACATTAGCGGGAATCTGGAGTTCAAGTTTACTGGATGTTCAACTGATGGCGTCCTGTGCAGGTTAGAAGTATTTTGGCCGTCTCCTGCAGCACATGGCAAACTAGTTTTTTAAATAATTGGTGGTGTCAGCATTTGTTTCCATATAGACTGGAAGCCTTTATCTCTCAATATAAGCTGTGATGGGCACCTGTAACTCAGTAGGATAAAGCATTTATGCAGTTATAGAATTTTTTTTAAATGTCTGCAATAAGTCATGTCTGCTTAAAATACTTGATCAGTATTTGCATTCAAAATTATATAAATTGAGGATTTAACTGCTGCCAAAATTTGACATTGTAATTGATGGTGTAAAAGTACATATAAATGTAAATGAACCCTACATGGAAGCTATGAAATGAAAAGCAGATATATTTTTTGATGTCTTTACTTTGAGACCAACTTGTACAGAGCTTCAACTCAAAAGAACTTCACAAAGGCTGTAAAGTATTTACATGGTGAAAAAAACTGTCTTCATCTAAAAAGCTTTAAAAATGTGCAACTTGTTGGGCATGCAAGCACACGTTCTCCTGCACACAGGAACAAAAAAATGACACTCATGAGCTTGAAGCTCCCTTTTTCACCTCATACAAACATCTTTCAGATAAAATATGATTTTTGTTAAATAGTTCAAACACTCCATACAGTACACTGAAGATGCATGCATGGCAGTTTGATTTGTGAGAAACACCGATATAAAAGGCAGATGAGGGCTGATGTGTAGCTGATCAGATATAAATGGGTATCAGGACATTTGAACGACAAAGGGAAAGTGACAGCTGGAGCGAGTTGACAAGCGTTCAGAAGTAGCACTGGCTTTGTTTTACACATTGACAGTGAGTGCTGAATGTCAGCATTTCCCTTATATTTAACTAACTACAAAACAACACAAACGTATGCTACTATGGCTGTGTGAGCATAATTAACAGCATACAGACAAAATATTTGAGTGTACATGCACCATTCTTTTGGCATGTGAACAAAGTTAACTTGTAACAGTGTTGGACTGCGAGAAATACAGTGTCTACACTCACTAACGATGCTACAACTAGCCACAGAGGAGCTTATGCCGCACAGTGTTCACAACAATAATCAGGACAAACTGCTTCACTGCTACTAATATAAACAGGGCCAGAGCAGCATAAGGGAGCGCGCTTGGAAATCCTGCATCCGCTCTGACAGTCTTTTAGTTCATCTAAAGATGGACTTCTGAGGAACAAATAAGATGCCAGTGTACGGTATAGAGCATTCAACTGGGTCATGCATTGCACAGTTTCTTCTAAAACAGGCCTCAGAACAGATGCAATAAGAGAGAATGGTCACTCCAGCATTTGGCTTTTCCTTCTTACTGAAAGTGATGACCCTTTTCTCTCACAACAACATATTCCTTTTGTGGAACATTAAAAAAGTACTAATACCAAAAACCTCTTTAGTGCAATAGAGGAAATTCTTCCAGTGGCGCCACGCAGTGTCACGGGGTCTTTCCTCACTGTCTCTGCTGAAGACAGAGACACTACTGATAGACTACTTCCTTCCTGGAGGAAGCAGCAACAGGCAATCATGTAGGGAGTTCCTCTGGGAAGCAAGTTACAAATCCAAGCTCTAAGCCTTCACAGGCTCTCAGCTGCAGAACAGACGAGGTGCTGAATGATAACCATCAAGCAGGAATTACAGGAGCACAACATTTTTACAATGTGTAGCTAGTGCTCATGCAGAATCACATCAGGTCTTCCCTATCAGGAGGCAGCAAGTAGTATCCAGTGGGTTCAGGGATTCATCCCATTATGTGTAGAATCTTCAGCTTTGTGTCTTTTTCAGAAATCTGAAGGATAATCACGAAAAGTTAGTTTCAGGTGTTTGGATTCACATATGTTTAAGCCATGGAGGTCCTCTGTTCGCAACGTTCGACTCTCAGGTCTGGACGTCTGATGGTTCAGTGTTCAGGAGCCCCCCTGCTTTCAGCAGGGGCAGGGAAGCTTGCCCCACCTTCCCCAGGTAACGAGATATGGGTGTTGTGCCCCCACTGACGGAGCAGCAGCAACCCCACGCTGCAGAATCTTCTGGGCCGGCGGGGCAGGGAGGGGCAGGTGGGGGAAGGGGAACAGATGAAGATGGAGCAGGGCCCTGGGTTAGGACCATGTCCTGGCTGGAGTGCAACGCTGAAGATGTGCTTGAGTGTTTGTATGGAGAGCAAGGGAAATGGGGAAGATGTGAGCCTTGAGGGGAAATCGGAGAAGCAGAATGTGTGAGCAAGGTGGGCTCTGAGGCTACAGTGGGGAGTACATCTGACATTGGGTGTTTGTTGCTGTGATGATATGAGGGAGGAGAACTTTGTGATGAATGTCCTCTGAAAGGATAATAAAGACTAATATTGTGTCTGAGATGAGTCTTTGTTGGCTGTTTTGTTCGGGGTAGTGTGAAATCTGGTTGGATTGGTGTGTTTGAGCTGCTGTGGGATGAAAACAAGTCTGGTGGTTTGGCAAACTCAAACAAAGAGGAATCAGAGTTTCTAGTAGACGGCAGAGAGGAGAGCAGGGGAAGGTTTAGCTTATGGTTTGAATATGGTTCTGATTCTAGTCTTGAGGAGGACGGTGAGTGAGTGTCTGTCTGGAGCTGTGCAGCTGGGGCAACAGAAACACCGGAGGAGGAAGGGGCCACGTATGTGGATGTTGTGGCCCCTCTGTTACAGCAGGTGGAGGTGGCAGAGAGGGATATGGGGGTGCTTTCCCAAGGGTCAGTGTCTGCAGGGTTGAAGGTAGTAAGGGTGGGGAAGGAGGGGTTGGGGGGCTCCTGAGGTCCTGTCAGAGGCTTGTCCCGGAGGCACTGGAGTCGGGGAGGTAAGTTGTGACGACCCGGTAACCCTGGGCGCGGCGGATCATATCGCGGATCTCTCCATTGAGTTCCAGCAGCTTGGAGCAGATCAGGCTGAGATCCTGTCGGGAACCAACCAGGGCGATTGTGCCCGTCTGGCCGAGAGTTTGGTGGCGAAAGTAGACGTTGAGCAGCGTCTGGACCTCGCTCTCTGAGCTGCCACCAAACACCCCATGAGGCCACTGCCTCCTGAAATAAGATTAAAAAAAAAAAAAGAATATGAGATGTGTCACTGCAGCAAAAATAAATAAAATAAAATAAAAATTAATAAAATAAAATAATAAAAAAATAAATAAAATGCACTGTGTGCACACTTGTAACAGTGTATTTATGAGTAATTTTTTAACTGTTCGATACAAGGTAGACACAATAAGGTCATAAACAGTGTTGGGAAGAAACATAAAAACCAACAAAAACCAAAAACTGCAAGGAAAGGACAACATTACACTTTCAAAACTATAGTAAGGTTGGTTCCAGCAACTGCTTACATCTGTTGTGAAGGAAAAGATATATATGCCTCCAGCCTAACTTTATTTTGTATCAACTTGAAAAAATAGGCTGTATTTAAAAAGACTCTTTGAACATTTGATGTTTCTTTTCTGTGGTATTTTTAATCAAATACAAGGTTTGCGTGGCTTAGCAGTGTGTTTACTGCAGTCTGTGTTAACTTACATTCCTACCATGTTTCAACTTTGAGAAACATGGTTTTATCTGCTTTTTGATCAGGCCGCATGTTGTTGTTTAACTATTGCTATGATGCCACTGGATTTGCTGGTTAACAACAATCAATATGAAATAAATATGAATCATCATTTAATATTATTAGATATCAGTACACACAACAGGGTGTTAATATCATCTGGCAACTATTTACTGATGTAGAAGTTTTGTAAACAGAACTCACCTGCATTCCTGAATATAGCGCACAGCTTTAGTGAACTCATGGTTCCTAAGGCACTCTAGTATGGCCTGCACAGCTGCTTCTGATGTAGGGAAGCTAGGAACAACCATGGCTGCCACCTGGGTGGCATGTGCATGAGTGTGGGCCTGGTGTTTGTGCTCCAAGTCGCTGGCTACAGCCGCCTCTGCCGCCTGCAGACTACTCCTCAGATCAGTGAGCTCTCGTGACATGTTCAGCAGCTGACAGGTGGGAGGGCAACACAGATTAATGTCATTACAACAGGAATGTTAGGTACTCTTCAAAGTCAAACAAAGATCTTTGATAGCTGCATTTCTCAGTTGCCACACCGTGTCTTGCAGAAGGACTGTTCGGGTGTTAAGGATCCTTTGCAGGGCTTGGTCCTTATGCTCAGTTAAAGTTCAAGAATGCTTTTGTTCATTCTCTGCATTTTTAAAGTGACAACGATTCTTTCTACAACTCAAAGATGGCTACAAATTATGCTAGATCCATGCTGGCATAATATAATTTAAGTTACTTTGTTTATACTACAATGGTTAAAGTCATTATCATCAAAATGTATGCCATTAAAAAACAGCAAAATATCATTTGTCAGTATTAATGGATTTTAAGTAACCCTGCTAACAGCCACCAGTTAATTATTGGCCGTGTCGGTTTTTTAGCTTTAGCATGTAAGGTGTAATAGAAGGTGGGACATTTGCCATGACGTATGTCTACTTGTCAGGACTGCTCCACAATGTCTTTCCTAAATGCTTTAACTAGAACTAAGAGGTCTGAACACATCACACCAGTTTTAAAATCTTTACACTGGCTTCCAATCTATCACAGGATAGATTTCAAAACCCTGCTGATTGTTTACAAATCCCAGAATGGTTTAGGACCTGAATACATCTGTGATATGTTCAGAGAATATAAACCAAGCAGAGCTCTTCGAACCAAAGACTCTGGTCATCTAGTCCAGACCAGAGTCCAGACTAAACATGGAGAAGCGGCATTTAGCTGTTACGCTGCAAACAAGTGGAATAATCTGCCAGTGGAGATTAAACTTTCATCAAATGTAGAAACTTTTAAATCCAGGTTAAAAACATTTCTTTTCTCATGCGCCTATGCATGACATCTGCACAGTAACTTTTACTTAATTTTGCTTTTAATTATGATTTTATTATGATTTTGTTATTTGTATTTTCTTTTATGCTTTTTTTTCTGTAATCCTTTTAATGTTTCATGTAAAGCACTTTGAATTGTTTTGTACCTGAAAGGTGCAATACAAATAAACTTGCTTTGCCTAAATGCAAAGGAAGTGTCTTTACTAATCTAACACAGATTTGTAAGGAACACAGAAGGATGCATCCTTGAAAGTTTCATCCTACAAGCATCTTTGACTGATCTTAAGGATTTTTAACACTTGGAACAAGTTGTCATCTGTCTGAACTTTTCTTCTTTTCTGCAGACTGGTTTAAAGCTACAAAATCAAAAGTTACATGTGTAATTTCTTTTCTGATGTAGCCACAAAAGCTCCGGTGTGTTTGCTAAGTCACTATGAAGTAATAATCAGCTCACCTCAGGCACCGAGCTGATGGCATGAACTTGACCAATAAGCGTGCAGTAGGACTGGAAAAGTAGAAGGAGCTGAAAATGCAGCTTGTAGAGCCTTTGACAAAGCTCCAGTTGCTACAAGAGAGTCGTGAAAAACACAAAACCAAAAAGAATCAGTGGTATTACAAGACAGTGGCCATTCTCCACAGATGTAAACAAACATAACCGTCCAAATAAAGTCAGCTAGCTGATAATGTTGTGGAAAGTATACTGAGCAGTGTATTTTCAGAGGAATCTACAGCAGTGAAGAGAAGAAACTTGTAAGAAAAACTTACTGCAAGAGACTCCATTTGCTAGACAGCGAGAGAGCATGTTAGGGCATCAGAGTGAGGCGAGAGGAACACAAAGCATGAATCAAACACATGCAAAGCATTGCATTCACCAAGACTAGTAATGGTCAGGCTACAAGGAATTAGGAAACAATGCAAAAAAAGTAAGTTTCAATTTTATCTTTTTGCAGAAAATTGAAGAGCTTTTATTAGATAACACACAGCAATCAAGCAAAGTAAGCAAATATTTGAGAGTGAATAATTTCACAAACAGCAGAAATACAAGGCAAGAGTGAAGTTTCTTTGACAGTAACTTTGCTTTCCTGTCAAATCCAGACTCCTGCATGAAAAAACTGGTGAATAAACTATTTGTACCTTCTCCTCTGAGTCTCCAGGTTGGCAGGTAACAACACTGTCACCAGGACATCTTGGAAATGTGTCTTTACAGTTCTTCAGCCACTAAAGTACAAAATGTGAGAGGTGGTAAACACATTTTTAGTCGCATGTTTGCAAGTAAAGAACAAAGTTAGCTTGCAGGGATTCCGTTACCAATACAGCAGCCTCTTCTCTCGTATTGTATGTGTCCAGGTATTCCTGCAGCTCCAGCGCACTAAACTTCATCTTCTCAAGGAGACCATATGACATGATCTGCAAAGAGCAACAAAGAGAAAAAAAGCTAAAAAAAAACCCCAAAAAAACATCATTCAGCTATCAGACCTGCTACGATGGCATGATTCAGCACCGATACTGAAATCTACCAACAGTGCTCACCGTGTCAGCATCAATATAGATTGTAGGACAGTCTGAGCATGTGGTCAACATCTGTGAGGACCTGAGAAACTTTGATCCAATGCCCCTTAATCCCTCACCAAGGTAGGTGGCAACATCAGTAGTCAAGGTGCAGAATTTGCCCTGGATATTCTGGGAAAAGAAGGATATTCTGGGAATTATTGAGGATTTTTTTTTTTTTTTTTTTTAAAGAGAGCGAGACAGAGAGAGAGAGAGAAGGAAGCATAATAGGAATAAAAGAATAAATAATGAAATGTTAAACTAAACCTTAAAGAGAGATGAGAAGACTTGAAAAGTGTAGACAGCACACGACCCATCCGAGTCGGTCACAAGCTGGTTGACGTGACAACGCCATGCCTCCTCAGCGTCATCGCACACTATGGGCTGAAATGCTGCCAAGATGGCAGAGAAAAATGGAGATGGGGGAGGAGGGAACCCGAGGTCTTCCAAATCATCAATGTCATCACGCAAGCTGTTACAATGCAAATGAGAAAAAAATAGAAAAAGCGCTCATTTGTTGTATCAACAGCTACTACAAAAACATGAAACTGCTCCACCGATGTACGCACAAATATTTAAAGAAGCACAGTGACCTTTCTCTTAACCACCATAAATTGTTTCCTCTCCTCTTACCTGGGGAGACAGTTTGGGTCTAGAAAGTCCAGCGGAGGCTGGCAGAAGTCTGGGTTGATGCCACGCTCCAGATTAAGCAGCTGATCCTGAGGTTGCCCTGGTAACTCCAGAGTGAAGCTCTCGCCACAGTCTGAGCCAGGAGGCAACTCGTTGGCGCTCAGAGATAGTTCATCGTCCTGAGCCTGAGTGTCCTCATCCTCAGCACAACCCCTCACCTGAAGAAGCATCAAACGTCAGAAATAACATCTTTCCATTACAATAACATATTAATCTACACATATTCTAAGTTTTCCTCACATTTAAGCCACTGTGACCATCATGCAACACTCCATGGCTTGGGGTGGTGGCATTGAGGGATTGGGGGTCGGCAGATGTGTCATAAGAAGTTGACAGAGAATCAGTGTGGTTGGTTTCCTCTGATGGAGAGGGGTTAGTCTGGAGCACAGAGGAAAATCACAGATGAGGGTTTTCAAGCTTTGGTGGAAATTTAGTTGATCAAAGAGTTGAGGCAACGCACAAGCTGAGAATGAGAGAGGCTCTGGCTAGTGGACGACTCCTCTTCCTCTGATGACTCGTCTGAATCGTGTGGATCTTCATGACCCAAACTGGGAGTGCTGCCTGAGTGCTGGCTCTCCTCCAACAGGTCTCCCAGTTCTGTGCTGTCCAGTGATCGCCGACGCACGCCCCAATTAAAGTTATCAACAGTCTCTCCCTAAATGAAGCACACACACGATCAGCAGACAGCAAACGCTGTGGCAGCAGTGCAACTGCTGTAGGAGGAACTTTGAAAATAATGAAAAGTTGCCGTATTTACAAGCACAAGATGCAAAATGACCTGTTATTCATGGCATGAAAATAGGCAGTCGAGGTTCAGTATGACAGTTTATCCCAAAAAAAGACTTGAAAAATAGCAATAATGTCAGAAATATAGTTCTGCAACCAAGCTGTGAGAGCAAAATGAAGCCTTTTTACTGCAACAGTAAGAAACAAAGGAGCCAGCAACACCACAGCGCTGAAAAAAGCTAATGTTAAATGCTTAATGTGATACACCTTACCTGAAGCTCCTACGCAGCAAGGGGGAGAGAGAAAGACACAGAGTTAGACAGACAGAGAGATGAGGAGGGATAGAAAAATACATTTAAAATATATTGATGTGAAAGAAGAATGAAGCACACAATTAAGATAAAAAGGATAGGAAAAAAACAGACACTTTACAGACTGTCAATCAAACAGTTACTGGTCGAAGTGAAGCGCTAAATGGAGCTCACCTCTCCATCCTCCAGCTCCACGTCAAGAAAGTCAAAGTCTCTGAAAACTCTGAACTGCTGCTCGCTGGCTGTGTCATCGAGTGTGTCTTCTCTGGTGCCCCCTTCCTCAGATGACACTCCACTTTCCCGCACCTCCATCATATCCAAGTCGCCACAGGATGAGAAGATCACCTGAGGATGAGAAGGGGAAAAACATGTTAGCACACACAACTACTGATGAAAAGATTTTTTAAAAAAAGCTGGTTCAAACCTGGAGGCGTTGCTGTCTACAGGAAGTCCAAAAGCTTAAACTAAAAAGAAAAAAAGCTTACCGACGGGTTCTTGGTGAGTCCAACTTCTTGTCCACAAAGCGACAAGACGCTGACCAGCTTCTCTCTGGTTCGTTTCTGTGTGAGGGAGAAGAACAGTGGTAAATACAAAAACACGTCAAACAAGAAACAGGCAGATGCCAAATTCTTTTAAAATTTAGCTTTTATATGCAAGAATAATGACGCTATTCTAAAAAACAATAATAACAAAATGTCACTTGTAATGCTGTTCAACTGTTATCCCTGGGAATGTCATGAACTTGTGTAGTGGTGAAACCGATGTATGTAAACAGAAAAAAAAAATTAAAAGGGGAAAAAAGAAGAAAAAAAATAACAATGAGTAAACAAAATTTATTCTCATTGTACTCTTTACATTACTGCCTTTTTATGTAATTCTGTGACATTATCAATAATTACTGATTCTGACATCCCTAGTTGTGCAATTTCTGTTTTACATCTGTACATTGGCAGGAGTGTGGAGAGGTGTAAGAGCGAGAAAGTTTGTCTTGTCAAAATATTGCTTTGCTTTTAATCTCTGTAATTGTTGGTTATAATGTATTGTTATATGTTTTATGTTCTCGAAAACGAGATGGGACATCTCAAGGGGCATTCCATAAAATAAATATATAAATAAAAAACCATCTAACATTAATTTTAGCAATGAAAAAGTACTAGATGTACAATGGCTACCATTGCTTTCCTTGTCCTGTTCAACCGAGGAGAACACCAACAAGGAAATATTTATTTAATAACAAAAAAAGAAAATGTTTATAGACAGTAGTGTTTCATTGCATTCATCAAGCAGAGACAGTTGTGACTTTTAAAGCTGCCATTATGTTGTAATGTTACATGTTGTTATCTGTGACACAAGCAGCTCAGACATGATGCTACAGCAGCAAAATCGGAGCTCTGGAGAAATCCTCTGTAACTGTGAAAGACATGACATATACAGCTGCATATGTCAGCTCACTACCTGAGATGACTGTGGTCGCCTCCAGCTGACAGGCACCAGGATGGTGTTGGAGTTTGATCCGGAGGAGGTAGAGGAAGTACTGCGGGTGACAGCCATAGCTCTGGCCTTCCCTTCTCTTCCCCCTGAACCCTGGAGCCCATCAAACCGACGCCCAATTACTGGCGTCTGTGGAAACAAAAGAAAAGCTGATCAGCATTTCAGTTTTGCAGTAACATTTTTATAATTTTATAATAATTTTGCTTTTATCTCGGATGTTGTTTTAGTTGAGTGATGTACTGAGTGGTTTCTTGTTTACCTCAGAGATGTCAAAAGTGAAATCGAGTGTTTTTCCGGGCAGAGCCTTAGCTGATCCGTCCCACACTCTGCTGACTTCTAGGTTGGAAAGATCACCCTGTGTGTGGCTATACACTGGATGTACTAGGCTAGCAGAGCGTGACACTACCAGCTTCAAGATGTTTAAAGCATCCTTCCAGTGGATCGTCTATAAAATCACAATAAACAGCGTAAGACAGGAGTGCAGAAACACAGAAAAGAACACAGAAGCACAAAGTACCATAGTTTACACTCACATGTACAAACTTCTCAATCCTCTTCATAACATCGGCATTAAACTGTTTGATTTGCACGGCAGTCAGGTCCATGTGACTGAGCAGGCAGTAGATGATCTGAAGGAGAGACTGCTGCATGCTCGGGAGGCCTTTATCCAGCAGCTGAATGAAAGAGGAAAGAGTACATTGAGTGACAAAACAACCACAAAATTGTTGCCTCGGAGAAGTGTAAGAGTATGTCGCGTGAATTAATGGAAATGACTATTTGTCTTTTATTAGGAGGGAAATTGTATTAAAATAAATAAATAAAGAATAAAAATAAAAAAATGTGTTTTTGCAAAATAGCTAAATGGACAGTCTTAACATTTAACTACATTTAACTGAAAAAAGGAGACACTTTAAACATCCAGCTACCTTAAAATGGATGTGCTAAGCTTAATAAGATGGCGGGGGAACTACCTAAACCTTAAATTCAGAGAGGCAATGCATATTTGGCAACACTTACCTCAGCCATATAGGTGACCATGTTGAGTGTAATGTTGGAGAAAGCCTCATGAAGGTAGCGGCAAACCACACTGACCCAGGAGAAAGGGTCCCGTGTGTAGGAACGTGTCTTATAGAGAGTCATTACATGTGCCAAGTGAGATAGCTTTGTGTTTTTCTCCTCCAAACACACCTGTAAAAAATGCAAAGAGTATGATTTTAACCCACTTTTTCATTTATCCTGAAACATAAACACTTTATCTTTTTGTTTTGGCTGTCACGTCTTCAGGTCTTTTACTCTGAGGATCTTGGTTTAATGTCAAACATGGTCTCAACTGAGAAAACAAACTAAAATAAAGAGGATATCAGAATAGAGTAAGATGGGCTAAAGAGAGCTGATAGTATCAGTGTACCTGTGCAATCCTTTCAGCACTCTCCTTACAGAACTGTGTTGGATGGCCAAAGTGCTGCACCAGGTGAGGCAGCAGACACAGAACATTCAGAGGAAAACCTATGCAGAGAAAAGAAGTTGAAAACTCCCTTTAAGTAAACATAAATACCATTTAAATAGTTTACAATGGCCTATAACCTACCTATAGACTGTGAGCTGTCAACAACAGCCACACGGGAGACTGGCGTGAGCTGGCAGAAGAGCTGTAATGTGAGGTCAGAGTTTGTCTGGGACGTAAAACCTTTCAACAAAAGCTGCTGAATCCCAGAGAAGCCGCTCCATCCCAGCTGACTCTGCAACTTCTCCAGGCGTTCACGGTTCTCTGCTCTATCTAAGGGCACCTGCAAAAACAATGTTTTCATATTTCTTCATTCTTAATGTACAACAAGATACAGCTGCAAGTTACAGCTACTCTTAGGTACTTTTGCAATGCACTTGTACAGCATACATGACGGTGTTAGGCAGAGGAAAGCTACAATCTTTTCTACCTTTGACAGCAGCTTGTGAACAAGGCGAAGTGACATTTGGTATTCAAATTCAAAGTCTGACTCCATCAGCGACACTGCGACCCAGAACACTGTAGCCAAAATTGATGACGGATGGGAAACATGTGCAGGATCTGACAGAACACTGGGATCTATACGATTGGTGGATGATGTGCAAGACCCTGGAGTTCTCGCCGTTCGGGCAAGACCGTGACTGTTTGAGGCCTGTGGATTGAAAATGGACATGACGTTAAAGAGATGTATTATCCTGTGCATATTAAAGTGTCCAACTTATTAAGACTGCTCATTTCGTGCCTGTATGCGATCCAGAGTCGCACTACGAGGAGGATCACTGGACAGGTTGCCACATTCGCCAAATTTCTTGGGGACAGAGTAGGAGCGCTGGTGGCGTTGCGATGACAGACCAGCAAATCCAGGGCCAGGAAAGTTCAGCTGACCTGTGCTCTTTCTGTTCATCAATTTGTCACTTGTCACAAAGTCTGGAGAGGACGTCCTGTAAACAGTATAAAAAGAGGTCAGGAGACCTTGTGTCTAAACAGAATCTGAGATCAAATTAAATCCACAGATATAATGATTATATTTAAAAAAAAAAAGAAAAAAAAGTCAACTTTAGAAGGGAAACCTACCTGGTAAGAGCTGCCATAAGGTCGCTGTTCTTCAGACACTCAGCTAGATTTACAACCACTGACTCCAGCGTCAGCAACACCTCCATCACGTAGCCCTGAAACCCCGATGTGGTCACTGACTGAGACATCCCTCAAACATGCTCTTTGTCTTTAGCCTATAAATCTTTTACTCTGTCTCTCACCTGCACTTCATCTCCGTGTTCTCCTACCACCTCAACCAGGCGTGAGACCAGGTCAGAGACTGCATGGTTGTTAATTGGCTGTTTGAGGGCTCTGAAAATCTGGAAAGAGCGTCCAGCATAGTGGCGTGAGGAGCTGCACAGAGCTGTCTGCAAGGCCACATCGCTCAGCTGTTGCTCCAAGTGGAAGTCTGTAATAGACAGAAAAAGGAAAAACAAACACAGATGAAGATGGATTTTAAAGCAATTATGGCTCTATTTAGAGATAAGATGATAACAAACCTACACCCACAAAGCAGTAAGAAATCTTAGACTTTTCTGTTTCTGAGTGGTTTCTCACCAGACTTGGATTCCTTGAAGACAGATATGACATGCCGTAGGAAGTTGGAGAGCTGCTCTGTGCTCTTGGAGTTGGGATTCTTTGGGGTGATATCCTCATGCGCCCACAATGGCCCGAATGCTCTGAGCAACAACAACACAGTACTCCAGGCACTGTATACCCACCACCAGTAGCACCACATACAAGTTACACAAGCACTAATGTGTGCACACATCCAACTCCTTATCATAGGAGCAAAATAATGCATAACAATGAAGACTTCACACAAACACACTTTAAAAGTTGTATGTCCAAAAAGCATTAGTTGCACATGTTAAAACTGCACAAATGATCTGTGGTGTTGTGCATACCTGGTGGATAGGAACTCAATGAGTTTATTTGTCTTCTCATCGGTCTCATTGGGCGTGTCTTCCAGATCTTCCAGGTCATCTGGTGTTACAATGGGCAAATTTCCAACACTGCCTGCTGTGCTGCCACCGCCCAGACTGGCAGAAGAGGAGTTGGAAGTGGAGCTGAGTCCTGAGTCCGCTACAGGAGATGCCTGCCACTCCCGCAGAAAGTCTGGTACATCTGCGGGCACAAGAGAGCACTTTTAATGTCATATTGTTTTATATATCAGTTTATCATTTCAACAGTCATCCGCGGTTTTAACAAGATGGTAAATGTTGCATTAGTGTATATAAATATTAGCATTCATGCTGAGTATTTTTGACTTACGAGACTGCTGGTATTCAGTGTGGTAGTTGGACTTAATGGTAAGGGTCTTATTATCACTGAACTCCCTTGTCAGCATCAGAACTGAAGCTATTACCTGCAAACAGGAAATAAATTGTTCTTTAGAAGCACATACAATCTCCCTGAATGTGAAATATTTTGTGAAAATGTAAAAGAAGAAGCTGTCTATGAATACACAGTTTGAGTCTGGAAAAGCAACATGTATTAGAGCACAATAGGTCAGGGGCTAATGTTAGTAAATTTTGTTTCTATTTTCTACCATTTCCTCCACAATAACACACTTTTTCACAAGTCACTTTACTTGTTAACAAATCAAGAACAGGTTTCATCTGGATGAAGATCAAAGTTTAAGCTTCCCGATAGTCTGTCAAATGCCATAATCAGACTTCCTCTGACCTGGAAGTTGTTGTTGCAGGAGAGAGCGATGAGCAGGTGGAGCAGAAGACGCTTGCTGTGTTCATAGACCTCTGGCCTGTAGTGGTCCAGACCTAGGAAAAGAAATACAGATCCACACTTCATGAAAAGCATCCTAAGTGTTTAAATTTTTTTCTGTTGACTTATCTATATAAGTGTCTGTTTATTGACTTGCAAATGTTTACAAATGTAAGTACTAGACTAAACTAAACTAAAAGGACAGCTATTTAAATTCTAACATCTTTCTCTTTCTCACCACATTTGGTATGAAGTTTTTTAAAAAAAATGCCATTTGTACATCTGATATGTTCTATCTTGTCTTTGCTAGGAGTCCTAACAATGAAAACAGTATCTCCCACTTTATGTTTATATATAACTGGGAATTCAAGATTTATTCTTTCCACTACACTGTCAGTAAAAAATCCACAAAACAATACCACATGGATTCTTAGGCAACTACATGTGGACAGGAACAAAGATTGCATGAAAATATGCGGCTTGATCTGGAGGGTTAGCATGCTGAATATGCAGAATATGTAATAACATGTCTACACAGCTGACTGGGTAATTTTGCATCTAGTGGTGTGGGAAAGTGTTTGAGGTGGCACTTAAGAACAGTCTGTCCTTGAGTGCATGTTTGTTGAGAATAAAATGCACCAACACACCTCGGGCTCAGACGTTCAGCATCTCTGTGACCTCACTCTTGTGTGTGTGTGCTGGTGTTTGTAAGATTTAAATGATTCATTTCTGACCAAATCTTTTAATTCAATTTACTTTGTAAGCAATAAATGTTATATGACTGAGATAAAAGCAAGATAATGGAGGTTATATGGATGGTCAATGAGTTGGTAATCAAAGCTGTGTATGTGTTATGTACACTTACCTAAGAAAAGTGCATGTAATAGCAGAGGCAGGTGCAAAGCCCAGTCTTCTCTCACACTGTGGTCCACCACCATTTCAGTCATAAAGATGACAGCAATGTTACACCTGAGGATCACACACAAAACCCATGAAAGAACATAAGAAACATTTGCACTTTCCATAAGTGTTGCACTGAACAATACAAGCAGCCTGTGAGGCATCACTGAGCCCATATACGTTGTCCTGAATCAACATCTGATTTTTATCAGAAAGCTGTGACAAGACCAACAAAAAATAAAAAATAACCCCAAAAGACAGGAAAAATTTAGGGCAAATGAGTGGTTTTTTTTTTTACATTATACTGTCATAGCTTAGCTGCTGCCTACATTCAACATTCTCCATATCTGTAATGTGGCTAGTTTGAACTGTAACCTCATTAGCAATACCTGCAGTCTTTCATTTCATTTCCACTCAGGATATTTAAGGTGTCATGGGAAGATAATATAAAAAGGTAAATCTTTTCCAACATTTATTCTTTACATAGCAAAAAAACATCAACGTGGAAGGTTTCCCTCTGAGTTTATCAGATATTCTGTGATGACTTACAACAGATTTGTGACTTTCTTGGCTGACTCCGCTCATAGCTCCAGCTAAGTCTGTTAACTGTGTGTGATTTCTAAAGTCATTCAGCATAGACAGTGTGTGTTTATGTGTGTATACCTGTGCAGAGGCCCTCTAGGGGTGATGGTCTCGGGAAGGTAGTCAACCAGAGGTGCCCAGCAGCCACCGTTAACAGGCATCGGTAACGGCTGAGGACGATTCGTCTCTAGGACACTAAGTAGCCATCCAGCATACGGTGGCAGTGGGTCACCTAAAACAAGACAGAAAAAAAAACTAATTAAAGACATGGCTGAGAGAATAAAGTATATTTGACAAATATTACCAAAATACTTTAGAGGTTCTCTTTCCAAACTTAGAGTAGTGATGAAACAGGTCAGAAGTTGTAAACTGGGATTCAGCTGCAATTCAGCTTCTCGTGTTTACATTACTGAATTATACACCATTTACTGTTTTTGTTAGTTTAACTAACAAATCTCTGCATAAAACCCAGCTGGTCACTTTGGCGTTTTGTACACGATAACTGCTTGACATCTGATCTGATTTTAATTCGACTGATTTTAGTTTATTTTAATTATTTTACTTTATTTACCTGTATTTCAAATTTAATGTCCTTTTATATGTTATTTATTTTTGTGAGTTTTAATTCTGCACAATGTGGCAGTTTAGTCAACTTTGTTGGTTTTACATGCTTTATAAATAAAACTGCATTGCATTGCATTAACTGCATGTTATAACAATACACATCCAGGGATTAAACAAACAACTGAGAATGAGTTTGAGAGATTCTGGAAAATTAAGCTTCCTGCACTCACCAGGTTATATACTTACTTGTTTTCACTCATGACTAATCTAAATGAGTTGCCTGGTAATATTAGTTCTAAATAAATATAAACATGTTTGAACCAATCAAACATAGTTGTTTTTAGCTGTTTACAGTCCTGAGCAACCTAAAAGCTCAGTTTTAATTTTAACATATCAAACTACCCGTTTAAAGCGCTGAACATCACTGAAGAAAAAGTGACATCATCAGAAATAAAGGCTTTACTAAATGAGCTGTATGAAATAGCTGCTTGGTTATAGTTTTGCATGGAAGCCTCCCAACACAAACTGGTTAAAGAAGGTGACAGGCACAAGCCTGTCAGTGACAATTTACCATACGAAGGAGATTAGTAAAAGTCAACATCAAAATCATTGGGCTGATTTTGTGAATGTTTTAGATAAACAGGAAAAACTCTTCTCGCAGAAGTTTCTCCAGTTTGTCCATTCATTCTGACTGGAATCAAGAAGAACTTACTTTTTTCATCCTCATATGAGCCTCCAGAGCTGTTGCTGTACCGAGACTCCAGTCGGTTGTGAGCCCTGGCCCTCCTGAGGTAGATGCATAAAATTAATAGCGAAATTTGATTTCAAGATTTTTCTGGAAGTGCTCAGTCTTCTGTAAATATGACATCAAGTCTAACATAGCACAGCACCAGCTTCTTAAGATTCATAAATAGAAATATTCTCACTGTGATAACCTATGCAGCCATATTTTGTTTTCAGCAGGTGTACAGAACTATATTGAGACTTACCGCTCATCGTTGTCTCTGACTAACTTCTTCTCATCTGTGTCTGCTAGGTTCTCTTGACCCGCAACCACGGTGTTACTGCTGGATGTGGTGCCTGTGCAGAAAGTGTTCAACATTTTCAGTTAAACATCTGTCATGTAAAGCACTGTGAGATCACATCTTATGCTACACGCTCACCCGTCTGGGAAGTGGAAGCTTTGTTGCTGGCAGCAAAGCGATAGAAGGGAGGGTTGTCACAGTGCAAAACCACAGGGTTGACTGGGTCGGTCTGTTGTAGCTCAAATATCAGCTCCTCCATAGTCTGGATGGTATTGTTGCGACACAAGTAGATCACCACCTTCTTGATCTGCAACATATTAGTAATTAATATAATTGTTTAAGTGAAACAAGACTTTTTCTGTGCGCACAATCCCACCATTGACTTGATGTATCAATTTGTTTGAACAATTGTTGAGATTTATGTTTACTTACAAAAGGCAACAGCGTGGTATCACTACTGACTCCACACAGGCTGATGAGGAACTGCAGGGTGATCCTCAAGTTGTTGCTCCACCTCTCATTGGACACCAGAGCATTCCAGGCATTCTCAATCTCCGGTCCAGGAACCTCGTCTCCATACTGATCATGTTAAAAAGAAAATCCACTTATAAGGGGAAGCAAAGCCTTTGGAGAAGACGGATTTACTTTATAAATACAAACAAAAATGTTTTCCTACCTTAGCGGTCATAAACATGAGATTGTTGAGCACCAGGGAAGTTGCCTGTAAGGAGCCCCAGCCATTACCTCTCAGGCTGGGGGACATTCCCTGTGCCTGACCGCGAGCTTCTTCTTCAGGTGTGCAGGGGCTTGAAGCAGGGGGCATGAGCCCGTTGTCAAGAAGCTCGATGTTGCTAAGCCAGGGTAGCAGGTAGGACAGCATGATCTGCCTTCCGTTGGGATGAGTTGTTGGGAAACGCTGGCTCACCTCTGAATGACCAAAAACATGTCAGCATAGATAATAAAGTACAGTTGTTCCACTGAGGAAGCTGAGCTTTATTTTAATATCTTTAGTTTTAAGAGATGCACAGCGAAACTTAAAAACTGCCTCAGGGAGAAAGAATCGTCTTCCGTTTAAGAGGTGAAAAGACAGAAGTTCTCCACATTTTTTTATTCATTTACTTTTCCATTCATCACAATTTGTGATAAAAAAACACAGAACTGCATCACAGAATAATATACTTCATATAATCCTTTATCCATGTGTAAAATGGAAGATATACCTGAGAAAAGAGGCAGTGTGAGCTCTGGGTACATGCTGGCGAGCTGGATGGAGAGCTGAGAGAGGTTGACGCTGTATAAAGGAGGCAGGGGGCCGTGTGTTCCATACAAAATATTGCCAGGCTTCTGCTCCACCATGCGCTTAGAGTATGCACACAGCTTAGACTCCAGCACCTGCACATATATCATTTACCCTTAGCAGGCAACTTTTGGTTTTAATAGCCTTTTTTCCACCTCTTTATAATGAATAGTTAACAGAGGAATCTTGTCCTACCTGCATTAGCTGCATGGAAATTTCATAAATTTCCCTGCTGGTGTCTGAGGCCTTAAAAAGCACCAGATTGAGCAACGTCACCAGGTCACATGGGTAATTCCTGGTGAAAATAAGGAGAAACCTATTTTAGTTGCTTGTTTTGCTGTATCTTTAATCAGCAATCAATCAAAATTATTTCTAAAAATGGACATATTGGTAAAAATGCAGTATTGTATATAGTCAACTAAACTTGTCTTTATTTATAGATCACTTTAAAACAATGCAGATTGGCCAAAGTACTGCACACACACACATAACCACATAAAATAATAATAATACAGAAAAATCTAAAATACACTGATTATCTGAATTAAATAAAAAAAACAAAACAATAAGAACAGAACGGTATAAAATAACCAGCCTCTCACACTGATACTGATAACATGCCTATAAAATTACATATTTAATTGTCAATTGCCAAGACAAATGGCTTATCTATGGGGTGCTGACAGAAAAAATATCAATCAGGCAGGTTTAAAGACATAAATGACCACCAACCTGTTGCCACAGACTGTGGCGATGGCCTTAAAGCAGCCAGAAGCCAGCTGGTAAGAGCCAGTGAAGCAGCGGTCCACAGCCCAGTTGAACAGATTGATCTGATCTGGGTTCAGTTCTAAAAGCAGGATGACCACTTCGCAGCCAAGACGGTGCACCTGATGGCAAACGTGGTATTATGTTTAGGCGCTAATGAACCAGTAAGGAAACATTAGAAAAAGCGTGATTTGGGATTTATGTTTGTGGAAGAAACTAAACAGCTGAAACTGAAGAATATTGAAGTATTTTAAACTGATTAAAGATTTCAGTATATTTCAGGAAAATGTAAATCCCAGAATTTGCATACCCGCAGATCATGACAGACAAGAATGTTGTCAAGCCATTTGTAGAGGTAGCCATCAGTGGAAAGACCAACATTGTCAAAAACTGGACCGCAACATAAAACTGCCGACATGGCCTGGAAGACAAAGTCAGCTCATGCTAAAGTGTCTGAATATAAAATGGAAAGAAAAAAACAACTACTGGCGTGCAGTAGGGTTTAAAAACAGGCATTGCTTACTTTGAGTGCACAATACTGATATCGAGTGATCTGGTGGTTGCGGTCGCTGTAACGATCAAGAGGAGTGAACATAACACTGAAGGGTCCGGCCCACTGGCTGAACAGAATGAAGAGATGGTGCCTCAGAGACTGCTGAGGGAAGAGGAAGCGCCTGTGGTGGACTGTGCACATGTGAGAGATGCATCCATGAGTAATTTTACTGACTGGGATGATAATCTGACACACCAAAAACAGCCATTACTGAAAAGCTGATGTGTAATGTGACGTTGTATCATTAACAAGCAACACAGGTATTTACCGGGGACACACTGGATGAGATTCGCTACCATCCCACTGAAATGGGCTCTGATGTCTTTAAGGATGTCAAGCTCCTTCTCGTTCTCAGCCTCCAGAAGCATTCGAGTCAGATCAACGTACTCCAGGAACAAAGCACCCAGTGCCAGGGAATCCCGCTCCAGGGCCCCATTGGTGCTGCAGAGATAAAGATAAGGGAGCTCAGGGGTTACGGTGGGAAATAGACATGGACAACATTACGTTGAGAGCAGCCACATGACAGTAAGCCTGGCAAAGCAAACAACTGTAAATCCACAGTTAGCTAGTCCCAAAGTATTCAAAATAGTAATAATACCGCAGCATCATTAGTAAATATGCTGACTAAGATTTATATTGTTGGTAATTTTTTAGCTTCTTGTTCTGTTCAATTAAATAGCTCTCATAATAGGAGCAAGAAAAAACTCCATTATACTTTCAATAATGTGACATTTTATTAGCTAATGTGGTCACAATGTCTACTTATCCACTTATCCATTTTCTTTTTGTGTTTTATGCTCAACAACAGTAAACAACGGTGATGATCTGTCAGTAGAAGATGTGTGCGCTACCTGTCACTGATAACTCCTGCATTTGCCAGGAGCTCAAATATCCTCAGCAGCTGCAGCCGGAGAAGATCCCTCCTCTCTCTGCGCTTCTTGTTCTAAAGGCACACACAGGATACCAGTTTACTCACTATGGAGGATGATCAATAGACTATTTCATATTCAAATGTTGAAAAACTGACAAATCTGCAGGTTAAAAAACATTTGGATAAAATAATAAAGAAGTGACTGACAGGAAACCGTACTTTGACTAAATAACATGACAAACCTTTACTTTATGTCAACACTATGCTTAATAAAGCACACATGCTCAAAATTTTGATAAAAAATCAATGCGCTGATCTCATCCTGAGTATGCGTGTATGTTACCTCAGGTCTACGTTCCAGCGCTTCCTTCATCAACGGATGAAGTTCTTCAACCAGCTCCCTGTAAAGCAGACAACAAAAAGCAACGGGTTACCCCACTGGCAAGCTGCTAAAAGACAGTAAATCTTGTGCTAAATCTTGTGTTTAGGGAATGTGAATGGTCTCATTTATGTGATTTGTAACAGATAATCATTTTGTGGAAACCAAATATCACATGCCCTCAAACCAATAATCCTCAAACAAAGTCATGACAGACAGTTTATCCAGGCAGACGTTAATCTCTTTAATAACAATGAGCCCATTTTCTGAAAACATTCTAGGTCAAAAATAGATGATCTCCTTTGAAATGAAATACCTTCCGCTCACAATGGAACCTCTTGTCTGTGGAAAAATTTGATACATCTCTTTCCCTGTAAGAATTCCTCATCTGCGTAAGTGACATCTTTTTCTTCTTCTTCTCTGAATGTCACAGAGGTATGCAACTCATCCGAGTTATGATAAGAATGTACAGACAGACGGGAGTAAAAGATGCTGGGAGCATAAAATCCACAAAAGGAGAATGTCTGTCTTATGTAAGAAGTAAGGTCACATCTTGTACATCAACCATTTCTTGCTATGATCATAATCAGTCCAGCGAATGCATTTAGAAAGGCATCTTCAGCATTTAGCTCCAGACTGGAGCTTGCCACTTAAGATGGGATTTGTGTGTATATTTGTAGGTGTGTATTAGTGGATGTTTTTGTACCTGAAAACCAGAGCATTTGTGCAACCAAACCCCAGCACCAGAGACTCCGTGATCTCCAGACTTTCAGCTCTCATCAGTGGGACGAGCTGTTTTAATAGCCAGGCCACAGAAGGAGTTCCTATCACCTTTCAGAAAATACACACATGATCACACAATGTTTAACAACCTAAAACTGATGAAAAAGCAATACTCTACTTTCACATTATCATGAATCCAATATTACGAGTTCATACTATCACCTCATAAAGTAATAAGAATATATATTAGTCTACAGCTTATGTTTAATCTCATTTTATAATCAAAATAACTTCTTATCTGGAACTCAATAAGTAAGCTCCAGGTTAATTAAGAACCTTGACGTCTGTCTTAGTTTAAGCACACACCTTGTTATCATAGGTGACGCTACCGTCGGGTGTGGTTGCAGTGATCTCTGATGTAGAAGCCCTGAGGTGGCCAGGCGACATGATGCTGGGCTTGGCCACACCTAGACACAGGATCAGGTAATTCCGCCAAAGAGAGATGTAGTTGTCGCTGGAGCCTGCTGTGCTGGTTTTCTTTGCATTAACTGGACTGCTGCACAACAACAAGTGAAGGAGAAGAAGAAGATACTTTTGGTCACAAAAGGAATGCTTTTTATATAATAACTTTGGTGTTGGGTGTTATTTATGATTTATAGTTATTGGGTGCTCTCGTACTTGGGGTCAACCAGGGGAAGCAGCAGCTGTAGCCGTGTGAAAACATAGGGCCAAGCATATCCCAGGGCGATGGAACAGTGTTTGGGGAGGTGTTCCTGACGCAGGAAAATGTGCAGACAGAGCACCCAAGGATCCTTCAAACACTGGGCAAAGATCCAGACGTGGCTGGGGCTCTTCACGTCGTAGGAACTGCTCACCAGACGAGCAGTCCACTCCACAAGCCACTGGAGGTCAACATGGTGGCTGAGTGGCAATGTTGACTGGCAAAGGAAAGAAGTGGGGGTTAAGACAGAGGCACCCTAAAGTAAGTTTAGTTTTCTGTTAGAATGTGTTTCAGTGCATCCGGTTTATTATTCCTGCACTCACTGTGTCAGAAACAGCCACATGAACAAAGCTGTCCATCACAGCCGGGCTCAGCTGGTCCATGACCTCTATCATAGGTTTGTCATCATCCTGTAGGGTGTGACATTTATAGAATCAGCTATCTTTACAACAGCATGACACAATACAAAAGAATTCACAGGTTGCAAATGCTGCATCTCTAATCACATCTACAGACAGGTGGTTCTCCTTCTATTCAGCCAGTTGCACATCTATTTTCACTCTTTAATCACAACTTGCCATCAGCTTTCCAACAATAATCGTCAATGGACTTAATCCTTCTCTATGCACTAACTGTTAATAAAATATGCAGATTACAAAAGCCTTTCTCTAAATATTTGTGCATGGAAATGTGAGTTTTCGCTACCTCAGCATGTCCTAGGGCTGTGAACAGGCAGCGAATTTCTCTTAACACACCGACTGCCAGCTTCCTAGTGCTGATCTGACAGGAACAGAGCAGCAGCAGAGCCAGGCCTTCCACGGCGTGGAGCACTGAGCAATGAGGGCTTCGCTCTGGCATTCTGGGGCTGGCCTGGAAACAAGGAAGACAAAGAGGGAGGCTTAGTAAACAAATCAAACTGTTTGACTTGTAAACCTGTAGCTGTGACAGAACAATTGGCACATGAAAAGCAATCCATCCCTTTAGCGAAATAGCTCCAATTGATTTCACGAGTAAATTTTCTCTGCGATTATGAACGTATGTCGGAACAAATTTTCAGACACATCTGTAAAAATCTGAATAAAGCGAAACCAGAAGCTCCTGTTGGTTTAAGAGAAGAAAACAGCTGGCTGTAATTGTACTAACCTCAACTCCACCTCGCATCTTCCCCTGAAGCTGCAGAGCTAACCTCCACTGTGTAAGCAGCTGCAGTAGAAGCTTCACAGATGCATCCTGTAGACCCTGATGGGTATCTTGAACCTGGAGGAGTTTGACAGTGGACATAATAAGAGTCAGCATTAAATGAAAATCAGGAAAGAAAACTCTTATTTGAATCCCTCCAGTTGATTGGAAATCCTGCAGACCAATGCATTCAAGGTTGGGTTTTATTAATTCTGGTTTAAAGCAATTAATAGTTCAAACTAGCAAACTTCATAGAGCTCTAAATGATTGGTGTGCCCTGCGATGGACTGTAAACCTGTCCAGGGTGTACCCTGCCTCTGGCCTAATGATTGCTGGGATTGGCTCCAGCTTCCCTGTGATCCTTAATTGGACCAAGCACTGTAGCAAATGAATAAATTAATGAATGAATAAATGAATAAGTAATTTGTGTTGGTTTTGTATTTCAAAATACAATGATACATGCATTTATCATGACCTTGATTAAAGCAAGACTGTGGTTGCAAGTACTTTCCAGCATCATACCTCACGTAAAAGGAAATGTGTGTAACCGAATAGAACGTCTTCCCTCCAGTCTGAGAAATCAAGCAACAGGCTCTGCAGAGAGTTCTGAGATATAAGACGAAGCTCATCGTCCATGTGCACCGTTAGTCTGTGGAACAGATATGAACATCCCAAATTAGATTTTAGATGAAGATCAAAATAAGAACTATAGAAAGTGAAATATCCTGATACTTCATCTGATTTCAAATTTAATAAGATTGATGTAAAACTCACCGTGAGAGCAGGTCAATAAGCTCTGGTTTGGACATGCTATCAGGAAGGATACGGGGAATAGAAGCCACGCATGTCCTGAACAGGTCAATTTTAGGCTTCCTCTCACCGCTGAAAAGATGAAGAGAAACAAAGAAGAAGAAGAGGATCATCAGGTATGTTTGGTAACATCAACAGTTCTCTGACTGAGTTTCTGCACTTTACTCTGGAGTTACGCACGTGATCATGTCCTCTGGTTCTTTGTTGAGCATCTGGGCACTGGTGAGCATCATGCAACGGCCAACTTCCTTGTCCAAATGTCTGAGGATATTATCCAGAGCCTTACGAACCTGGGAGTAGTACAGGGACATGCCTGGGGAGAACAGATACAGATAATACACACTGTTGGTGACAACATTCAAAGGACTGCAATTTAATCGCCTGCAGACAGATACAGACCTATTAATTTGGCTTCTTCTTCAGTGAGCGTCTTGCTGAGATACGTTTTCTTCTTCTTCAGAGAGTTTCCAGAGGGTAGAGTAGCTAATGTGTTGGGCATAGGAGGCTCGCCATCCTTCTGTTGCAGAGCATCTGCGATCACCAGGAACGCACGCAGACCGATGTTCATACGCTGCAAGAAAGATTAACCAATAATGGGTTTTTTTTCAGTAGTGATTTCTTTTTTGCATTTTTCCAAATTGATATTTGCATCTAATCTTTGGAGCCAAACAAGGTGAACAACCATCCTGGTCGGGCAATACAGTATATTATTTATTACATAAATAATGTACAGTTCTTTGGCAGAATCCAAATAAACACCATTAATAAAAAATAATAAACATTTCAAGTGATTAATGATGGCAACTGTTTGCTTTTTCTTTCTTTGATTTTTACCTCTGGATTTAGACTGAAGGCTTTGGTGGGCTTCCCAACAGTTAACAGGTCAAATATGATTTCCTTCATGGCAAAATCGAGTCTTTCCTGAAGGAGGAGGAAAATATACTGGTGTAAAAGGATTACAAAGGGAACACAGAGTGAGGCAGACGGTGGACCTGCTGTTATGGCTTCTAAATTATTACACTGGTAACTCGGTTTCCTGTCTTTAACACATCAGATACATAAACACACACAGGCTTTCTATGCAGCTGCTGAATGACTACAGTAATTACAAAGCCTTACAGGTGCCAACACTGAATGAAACTTTATTCATTTTGATATTGGACGATGATGACATTTAAAATATCTCATGATCTGAACTCTTGATAATGATATACTTTATTACAGCTTAGCATAACAGCAGTTTCTGAATTTGAGTCAGTTAAAAGTGGAATAAACGCCGTTGTTTCCAATATCACTTCGTGACACTAAGTAAATCACACACCACTTGTTGCTGTCAACACTGTTAATAATAATAATAATAAAAAGATTAGAAGCAAAAAATATCCAAACATTGGTATCTTATGTACCTGAGCAATGAACTGGATGATTTTGACAAAAATGTTTAGAGGCATGTCTCTGGGCACAACGCTACGACTCCCTTTGGGGAACAGAGTGGAGGTGATGGATGTCAGACGACTAAGGGCAGGAGAAATAGATAGCAAAAAAATAAAAAAACATATTTTACTTTCCAGTAAATATAAATCATTTACAAATCAACTTAAAATAAATCATAAATTTTCATGGTGACAGAGGAGTAAAACGTCTGAGCTGGAAATTCAAGTCAGGTTTTGCTGAGGAGGAGTGCCAGTGCCCATGGCTGTTACCTCTGTGTTCCAGTGTTGCTCTCACACTTTATTCGGATCATGTAGACCCAAAGCAGGCGGTAGAGAGATTCTAGAGCCACACGTGCCATCTTGGGGTCTTTATTCTGCATTCACAAACATGTATACTAATTAGCAATGTCTGTCACAATGTGGATGATTTCACAACCCTCTATCTTATGAACCAGTTACCAGTTTTTTGTCAAAGACCATGTGTGTGAGAAATGCAGCAGCATCTCTACAGAAGTTATAGTTAAGTAAAAATTCTCGGAATGACTGATAAACTACTGGTTTCCATGATTTACTGTATGGTCATGAACTTGTACAGAAATCTTTATGATTCCTCATGAATCACTTAGTTCTTAACCTGTTTACCTTAAGGCAATACATACTCAAGGCTTTTATTTTTTCAGATGACAAGGTATTACGTTGTGTAAGGTTCAGTGTTGCGTGCATGTACTGTCACTGACAGAAATTTATACAGTCTCCATAGTTTAGTGAGCCAACCTTAGACTGATCGCAAAACAAACTAGAAAAGCACTCGGAGAGCGCAGAGGTCTGTAAAACAGCTCATTTCCACCCATATTGTGATTTCAGTCCTATGTTATGTCTTCCATTCAGTCTATATGTTTACACTATTAGATTCCTAGACACAATGATAATGAATCCACAGTGTCTTGTAGCATGTTTACAGCTTCATTTATTTTGTAACAGTGATTACAATTTTATAGATCCAGTATCATTTTTTCCATTCTGAATTGTAATATCTAGAATTTTCCTGGAAACTAGATCTAATTTTGATATTTTGTAAAACCTGTCGGGAACTTCTCATATATGTTTCGGTAAATCAGCCAGACCATTTATCGTGGAGGTCTATGCATATATACTGAAAATATCATGCAATGATAAAGAATCCTTAAAAAAAAAAAACTCCTGCATCCAGATGGTGATCTGGATTACTCCCAAAATTTAATTGAATCTAAGTTAAACCAAGACCCATTATCAGAAAAAAAAAAGAATCCGTCCAGTAGTTTTCCATGTACATGGCATAAACCAGGAAGCTGACCTTGAGGTTTGACAGGCAGTTGTTGAGGAAAATGTGCCAACGGTTGAGAAAGAACTGCTTCTGACTGACACACAGCAGACATGTCACCAGAGGGTAGAGAGCCTGGACAGAGACATCAGATAGGAGACAGTGTAAGGGGATAAATCTCTCTTCTTCCCCATCAGTTTTCCACAATAACCATGTTGCAAAGACATTCAATCGTTACTAAAATAAAAATAAGCTCATATAAATGACAAATCTAATCTTTAGGCTTCTTTGCATCTTATTTTACATGGATCCATTAAAGCACCAAGAGTATGAAAGAAACTGTAAACTGAACAGCCAGATCGTCCTTAAATGCAAGCCTGCATACATATCATACTGTAACAAGAGAGCTTTTCTCACAGTTAGAGTGTGTTGAGCACTCCCCTTATCATGATTGTATTTCAGTGCAAGGTTTGAGGAGTGCATGATATACCTGTCACTCCTTATCACTGGGTTTATTTGTTATTTTTACTCTACTCCAGTACCTCCTCTCACTCAGGCATGTATCAGCATAACAATTAAGGAAATGCATGGCATTATAGTCATTCCTATCGTGTCAGGCCATTGTGTGGTGCCTGACATGGCATGTAATTGTCAGTTAGTGTGCATGCCTGTGTGTTGTTCATTTGGAAAAAACTGGAAAAGAAAGGCTTCTATGTGAAGAGAGGTGTGTTAGGGCTTGGCTGAATGTTTTCTTTTTTTCTTTGTCATTTTTTTTTCTTTTTTGAAGCGCTTGGAGAATCCGTTGAAGGAAGTGTGCACACTGCCAAAGTGGCAGGTCTGACGCCCTGTGGGACTAAACTGTGTGTCCAAGCAAGAACCAGTCAACATATCACAAATAACATATCAGCATAAACCAAGAATAATGTGGTACATCAGCCTGATGACACTGTTAGCCAGCTAATATGCCTGTCATATGGATGCAGAATAAATAAAACACTTTCCTTTTTCATAGATAAAAATAATTTGGAATAAGAACTGAAAATGTAGCCTCTGAACCATCTTCCTTCCCTTAAAATTAGTGGACAAAACCTTCACATTTAAAGCATTTTGATAAATGAGGCCTAAAGTCTGAATATTTTAAAGAAAAAAAGTAAGAAAGCATGGTCAGCATGTTTATGTGAGCACTATCCTGTAAAGAGTTTGGACTCCACTGATCCAGGAAGGTTGTATTTCTCTCCTAATATGAAGAGCACCAAGAGGAAGGTGTAACACCCTGTTAAGTCACAAAGTAGCTGATGCTCATTTCTCAACAGCTGAAAAAAAGCTCTTAAACATTGGCTAATGGATTATTTTATGAGAAGAAAATAATCCATTAAGGAGAATCTTGGACAGTAGAGATGGGGATAACAGTGTAAGAAGAAATTGGTCTGCTGTTCACATCATAAACCAGTCCACATATGTTTGCCACTCACAGATATTAAACATCTATTAAAAGTTTATGAGGAATTGCATTTGAGCGACTGCATATGGAGCCAACGGGGAAGTGCTCATGGTTGGTGATGCAGAGTAGATTGCAATAAAAATCAGCAAGAAATTGACACAATTTTCACTGTTGATGAAGCACTTTCACAGATTTTAGCCATTTCTGATAGTGGAGGGGGATATTTGCTTCCTAAGGATCATGTAGCGAAGCGAAAGTTATGCTTCTGTTGGAATTCACGGCACGTCCTTCCATGATAATTATGGACCTGAAGCAGCACATGTGGGAGATGATAACTCTAAGGCTTTACCTAACAGGTCGGAGAAGCAGGATTCATTTGGAATCTAATATGGTTGCCAGACTGGGATGCCTCAATGTGAAATTAGAGTAATTTTGCTCCCATCATAAACCCTGGTTTATTTGAACATTACACAACATTTTCTTTTTAAAACTCTGGTGCCTAAAGGATTAAGTCCTCACTCACCACCTGGCAATGTTTTGCATCATGCTAGTAGTAATGTGGCAAAAACCATGAAAGAAAAAAATATCTGAAATAAAAAACATACATTTTCTATACTGCAGAGTTCTACTCAGGGTGCCCACGTTCACCACTAAAGGCTTCATTTAAAGTAACCTAACATGCATGTCTCTGAACATTGGGAGGAAACCTGGAGAGAATCTATGCATACATGGGGAAAACATGGAGACTCCACACAGAAAGGTCACTGTTCAAACATTCCTAAACATTTCTGTCTTTTCAAACTGCCAAATTTCTATCATTTATTCATTTTTTCATTGGTTATTTTAGTATAAATGAACTATTTTTAAAAGATTTCAGGACACATGTACCTGCTTTGAGGATACTGGGGCAACTTACAGTGGAAAAGTGCATTCGACAGTGTATCGTTTGTAGAATAAAGCAGAAAAACTAGCACCTGATTAGAAACAAAAATCATTTTATGTGAAAGATTAGTTTTGCATTTCGGTAATCATGTTCCAACCCTTGTGATTAAAAATTCACATCTTCCAAATAAACAGAGTACATTTACTGTAAGCCTGTTCTCATGAGACCACCGTTTTAATAAAGGAGATGTACTAAATCTTCTGACCACCTCCACGCTTCTGTCATCTGGCATCGCCTTAAAAACTAGCCTGTGCCTCATACTGCACTTGTTTTACACCACCCATATAAAGATAAAAGCCCACATGTTGGAGAGGCACAGTAAGTGCTTCCATCAGTTGTTGGTAATGGAGAGGAAATAATCAGATATGAGCAGTAGTAAAACTGAAAATGGTGTGAAATTTACCAGAGAGTGCTTCTTCCTAGAGGACAGGTCCAGAGTGGTATCGTACAAACTTTCGACGAAGTTTCGTAGACATGGTACGTTCACTTCATTCTTCACAGTCTGGGGGAGGACGGATAATACAGAAAATCTCATTAGAACAATGTTCTTACCACAATGCAGAATGCATCTTTTACTTGAAGCACACTTCCAAATCACTATATATGAATTAACAAAAGTGGGGTTTTTTTTTAAATGTAACAAGCAGTTGAGACGTTTTGTGCAGCAGTGAGGCAGAGACTTATCATTTTAAAGGCTAAGAAACAATCAAACTTCGGCTTTATGTCCAACTGCACTGCTCTAAGAGATGAGATTAAATACACTTACAGCAGCTACAGGTACAAGTATTTCCACAAAGAGTCCAGCTAATGAGTGCTTAATGTCTTTATCCTTCACTTCCAAGAAGCACTGTGCACACTCCTGCAGACAGAAAGAGACAGGGATTTAGGGGCAGTGACTGAGAGAGCATGTGATAATTCTGTACAAGCAAGGCCACCATTAAAACCACCGTGGGGTAAGGACATTGAAAACATTCTCCACAATTACCATCAAAGGGGAAATAATCATGGCTTTTTAGCACTAATTACTCCAAAGTAAGTTAAGTAAATGGCTCTGTGACAGCATGAAACAGCTTCCAGATGCCAGTGGATGCACAGAAAAAAGCACATCTGCCTGAAACCAGAGATTCCTTAGCCACAGAAACTTTCTGTTTTCATGTCAAGTAAATAACAGGCCAGGCAGCATGTGATTTCAGCCCAGTTTACCTGCATGAACTGGAAAGAGGCCTCAAAGTCTTCCACCGGATACATTTTGATGCGGAAAAACTTGAGTCCCATGATGAGGTTGATGGTGGACTGGATGACGTACGGGCTCTGCTCCTTCTGTCTCAGCTCCTTGAGCTCAGAGAAGAACTTCTTCCTCACTGCTGGGAACCTATGGAGGAAAATGGCAACCAAATGTGAGCAGATGTTTCCTTCTGTACAGTTTCAGTCAGTGCTGATGATCCCAAATTTTGGCTGAAAGACACGAGATTAAGTGAACAATAGAAAATAAAGTGTTAATTTGCTAACATTATGTGCTCTTATTCCTCTGTTTGTTTTTTTTCCTTGTGCAGTGGGTAAGTGCATTAAAGTGTGTTTGTATGGACACACACTATCCAGATACATTTTAACTGCACTGTTCTGCAGGCCTAAATTTAGAATGGCATCTGGAGGGGTGATGTGGAGGGAAGAGAGCATGTGCTTTTTGCACATACTCTTGCATGTTTTCCAGAGGTCATCACCCATAACAGTGAAGAAAGAGGAAGAGTTATCAACCTCATAAATACAGAATGTAAAATAAGACAAACAGAAACACTGTAGGTTTGTGTATTCAGCTTTTTCCCAACTTGTGTAAATAATGCACCCATTAAAATGGGTGTTAGACGTCAGAATGAAAGGTTAAATAACTGGACAGCTCTTCATCCAAACAGAAGTGTATTTATGTATGTATATGTGTGTATAAATAAATAAAGTAAATATAAATATGAGTATATGTGTGTATGTATGAAATTGCATAACTGGAATTTCCCCTCGGGATGAAGTATCTATCTATCTATCTATCTATCTATCTATATATATATATGTACATATATATATATATATATACACATATATATATACATATATATATATATATATATATATATATATATATATATATATACACACACATATATATATATATATATATATATATATATATATATATATATATATATATATATACATACACATATATATATATATATATATATATATATATATATATATATATATATATATATATATATATATATATATTTATTAATGACGAGTTCATTGGCTTTTGTTAATGTAAATTTTGATTGTTTTTCACAAAAGGAGCTCAGGCAAAACAGCTGCAGCTAGGTGCTGCAAGCTAATCGGGATTCAAACAAATAAAAGAAAAAAAAGAGGAGCATGATTTTCTTAAAATTAATCTCAAAGTATTGACTTTAGTCCATCATGTGAGTTATGATAGTGTTATGTGTGATGTATTTATGCAGCTGCCTTGTAAACCCCCACCTCATAGTAATAACCTACTGCAAAATGGGAACAGTGTTCATTTCTCATCACATGCAACATTACACATTTGAAGGACCATTATCTAGAGTTCATTATCCCCATTCACACTAACACACACATATTTTCAAGCCTATAAACCCACACAAATGAACGGAACAGAGGATTGTTCATTACTATATTTCTATTTTTGCTTAAACTAAAGTTTAATGGACAGCGTCTGCTGACTACTGAAAACGGGGTCGGTAGGAGGACAGGTGAGTACTGTGACTGGGGATAAGAGGCAGAAAAAAAGCCTACGGCTCTTAACATGACCTAGGTTATAATTAGACATAAAACAAATGTTATGCCAAAAAATATTATTGTAAAAAGCCTTTCTAGTACCTGGACTGAGCAACAACTCCCACAACTTCAGCATAGAGATCAGCCACAATGTGCATGTTTGCACTGTTGGGCCCCAGATACCTAAAAAGTAGTCACAATCATCAATATCACAAACAGTTGTATAGAAAAGTTCTGAACACCTGTGAAAACAGTACTTGTAAAGTAAAGGCTATAAAATTTCAACTATATTTCAGTTTTAATTTTAAATAATTTGTTGGTTCTGGAGGTTACTGGAGCTGTCTTACCCTTCTTTGTATTTGAAGTGTTTGAAGGTTAGATTTACAACTTCTTGAATGAGTCCATCCAAAAGAGGATGGAGAGGGATCTGAATGGACAAAAAGAAAAAAAGGGGGGGGGGAAAGGTCAGTAAAGGAAAATAAATCCCAATTTATCCTGCCACTTCATGACATTCATTTAAAAAGAGTTATTCATTGCTATTCAGCTCACAGTGGGATATGGAGTACATTATGCTTTAGAGTTGGGTGTAATTTAGTTAGTGGAGTAATAAATACTGTAAGGGTACGTATGATTGATAAGCAGGAAGTTACAGTACATACTAATCAAAACATTGTATGTATACTTTTGAGTTTTATGAGTAATACAGTAGAGTTTCAGAAGCTTGCTGCAAATTTAGCCTCACCTGTTTCAAAACTTCTATGAGCACTAGAGAAAAGATGAAGTCTATTGCCAGATCCCTCCGCTCCAACAAGTAGTCCTTCTGTTGTTCGTCACTGAGATGGAGAAATGCAGACAAACACAGACAGACATTACATGTCAAATTCATTCTTAACATTGCTTATCCTGTTTGAGGGGGCCCCTGTTAGCTTCTGTTCTTTGTCTAAGTCTTGTTCCTGTCCTCGGTAACGATGCTGAGCATGCAAGCTCTTATATCACTAAACGGAATAGCTACCTGATTCACAATGTAATAAGGTCTACTCTGTGTTCTTGCTGATTCTTAGATTCCCAGCTCTTTGTGAGCCAGCATTGGGATGCTGCTGCTAATTTAAGATAAGTCGCTGTAATTTTGTTTTGTTTTCTAGTTCAAATGACTTGCTTAACCACTGTGAACGCATTTCCATCTCAATTTCATATCTGTCTGTTCTTTAGGCTTTAGCTCTATCTCATACGTGTGACACTTACATAATGATGTACATTATGTGCAAATGAAGACAAAATGATGTGAAGCAGGGACATCTAAGTGAATTATGCTATAGGTGAGTCACATCCTGTTGATGTGCCATGGTTTGTTTCCTGTTGTGTATAAAGAAATGTGTCATCAACACTTTTCCTTTCTTTGCCATGGTCAGGTGCAAACAATGGCTCCGAACTGTGTGTGTGTGTGTGCGCGCTAAATGTATTGACTAACTTTTTTGACTTGGTGTTGGCTCTGGGTCGGTATTCATGGGACTCATCTTCTAAACCATTCTGCCTTTTGTACCAGTCAAACAAAGTCTTCAGGATGGACGGGAGACAGTACTCTGCTAGAGAGCTCATAGTGCTAATTAACTGAAGAGAGAAAGAGAGAGATGTTAGTTTATTTAAAAAAATAAATACATTTTAAAGCCTGGGTCAGGGGTAACCGATTTAAAATGGAGGGATGTGTCAATGTAAAGCACAGACACACACACACACACCTGGTCAAACTGTGGGTCTTCTCCTCTCTGCAGAGACTTGTTAAGTGGCTTCTCCTGCAAGAAAATAGCAGATGTTGATGTCAAAAGGCGCAGATTGACATTTTACAACAAAGCCATTAAGCTAAAAGTTATATTTATTACTTCTGTGAGGGAAACAACACTGCATTGTCTGGTTTGTTAAATAAATAAATAAATAAATAAATAAAATAATAATAATGCTTTTACAGTTACACTTTCAATACGGTGAAAATATGTCTAAAAACACAACAATCAGTTCTGCCTTAATTGTCTAGGTACCATAAATCATGTGTTTAGTCCTAAAATGATTTAGATATCAAAAAGAGTTAAATCAGACACAGCAGGTCATTTTAAAGAATAAAAAAATAGATTTATGCATCCAGGTTATTGACATGATTCATTCTTTTTCAGTCAAATTTTGTGTAATTGCGATTTTAAAAAGTGGATACAAACTAATATGCTAAGATTGATTTAAAAACAAAACAAAAAAAAAAAAAAAAAAAAAAAAAAAAAAAAGTCAGGTAGAACTGAAGTATATTATTAAACATGTAATCTAGTTGGTGACTTTTGTTTCGTCCATTGTGGGACACGCTCCTACATACACACTAAAAATTTGCTCCTAATAACTTCAAATATATTGTATATCATAAAAGATGCCGAGAACTGAACTTTGAACAATCACTTCCTTTGTTTAACATATGCCAATTAATTATACAACATGTACACTTATTGATTCCGTAACCTGATAGAAATGGGATAAGAGAAAAAGACAGAGACAAAGCGAGATGAAAAATTCAAGGCTCACTCACCAGTGGCTCAGCCATGATGATGCGAATCTTGCGTTCAGATAACAATGTGAAGTTTGCAAACAAGCTTTTGAGGACAAACTCCCCAGGTTTGCTCTCAGGGTCAACGTTAACGGGCGCCATGACGACAGGCCCTTTCCTCTCTCCCAATGTTCCACTGGCTGGCGGAGAGGATTGCTTCAGTCCCGCTGGGGAGGCTAAGGAGAATTAAAGCAGATGAAATTTGATCATCTTATTAGTTCAATTTGGACCATATTTAATATTTAAAGTTTAAGGAACAACAGTCTTCACAGTTTTGGAAGTTTGGGGGATGTGTATAAAAAGTATAATCTATCAGCTGTAGGTTTTATGTACTTTAGGAAAACAGAAACCCCTTAAAAAGTGCAAATATATAGCCAGTTATATAATCAACGTTACCATGAATGTTACCATCACTAGAGGATTTTTAGAATGTCATTGTGAACATTTTGATTAATTTGGAACCAAAAAGTGGATTTATTTATGCTGATTCACAATGGAGATTAAGAACATTCATTATGCAACAAACAAGTCAGATTGTAACAAGTTTAATATAAAATCTGTCTTTAGATGAATAATTATAGTGATTACTGATCCTTCCTGTTTTGTTATACAAAGATCCACTTCAAACAACACAATTTGTCCAACCATTTTATTATTTCCATCATTTTAAACTTGCCCAGTAGTGACCTAATTATGTTTAACTTTTATGAGGAACATAATACAATACAAACACAACCATGCAGGGAAGTTTATGTCTTCACACTGCATCGCAATTATCTCCTAGGAAAAATAAGATGTTTTGATCTGCTTGCTGCTTTGTTGTCTCTTTATAAAATTTGCTGAGAAATACATGAAGAGGAAGACACAGCAAGATAATAAAATACAAACAAGGACATGACATTTCCTGCCATTTATCTTTAAGAATATTGACATGCCTCCACATTTCCAGGAACCGTGCACATGTTGAGCAGCAAGCTGTTGTTGCTGAAAATAAATTGTCAGTCCAGCAGTTTAATGACTACTACAAAAACAAAAGAAATATCAAACACACCCCTACACTCACACAGTAATAACATCAGGCCTAACTAACCTTCTCATGACCATGTGACCTGACCTCTGTACAGAAGTAAGCATTAATCCCAGGATAGGACAGACCTCCTGGCCTCATACACAGCAATCTATTTGGCTGAAACCCGACCATACACTCCAAACAAGCACGTGCATATGAATGCAGGCAGCCTGTATGCTTACCAAGGCCCTTGATGAAGCTGATGACACTAGCCCTGCTCCATTTAGTTGGCATTTCCATGTTGCAGACCGTTAAATAAAATAAACAAACAAACAAACAAAAAAAAAAAAAAAACCAAAACAAGTGCAGAATATAAAATTGGAAATAAAACTCAGATGGAGGAGGAATGGGACCTTACAGGGTATCAAAAGCACCTTCCATTGCTTTATAAAAATAAATCCTTGAAAGACATCATAGGCGCAGATGCCTTTTGTCTTTATCAGGCAACTGCTCCATCATACCAGTGGCTTTAGCACTTGGCAGGTTTAACCAAAGCTAGAAGTGTGAAGTTCCATCTTTCAGAAAATGGCAGAGAGGTAAAAAGATAAATCCGAGCCTGAGGCAATACAAGGACGTTTTCATGACAGCAGCATTATGGCTGTATTCCACAGTCAGCTCAAATGAAAGAGGAAGATGTGTCATGTCCAGACTGGACGAGCCATGGCCGGGCTAAAACTCCCCACGTGAAGCAACTTGATGCTTACAAGCTCAGTGCTGCAGCCACAGAAGTAGATATGGCGTGAGAAATCCTTTGAAAACAACAGAAGAGATGGCAAGCGCCAACTTATTCTGTGGTTTTTACTGACGGGGATTGAGAATATTTCCAGTAACTTGAACAGATGCAGTTGAGGGTCCCATGCCTGGCAGCTATATGAGATGAGCCTACATGGCAGCTGTCAGTTTCAACTTAACTTTCTACTCTGCCTCCAACCTGCAACACCTTCTCTGCACAATAGCTCCTGTGACTTTGGAATCCTTGAAGCCTATTGGAAAGAAGAACTGAAATGAAATGCTTCTTTGAAAAGTGGTTATATGGTTGTCCTGAAGTTGTCAGTGGCAGTTAAGTAAAGTCGGCTCCTTGTAGAGGTCTGACCAGAAGAGTTGGGTTGGAATTTCAACACTGCTCTGAGAGAGAGCTGAAGGGAGGAGCGAAGTGCTATATATAGACTGCTGGCGGTCACTCTCTTGCATACCCACCACTCCCACTGACCCCTACTCATACACAAGTGTGAACACATGGAAGCAGACACAAATGCACACACAGATGTACTGGGTGGTTTAAGTGAAGAAAACTTCGTAATTTGGTTTAACTTCAAAGCAAATGGCACTAATGTCATTTGGTATATACAAGGTCTGAACAGAGATAATCCATTACAGCTCCTTAATTACATTAATAAAGTGTGTGTATGTGATTATGTACATTGTACATGCTTATGTTTGAGTCTTTTGAATGTCACCAGATAGTGGAAATGGGAAGAGGGGGACCTAACAGTATACATAAGGCTGTTAATACAACACACAACATCACATCATCCTGAGACCCCTATGGGCAACTGCATGATTCAGCATTTTAAGAGATGCTTCAGCACATTTGCATTCAATAATTTCCAATTTTATGGAACACTGTAAAATGACCTATAAGATACTGTAGGAGACTAAAAATGAAAGAAAAAACATGACGATGAAAGACAGACGTGAGTGAGAAGTATTGACATGGCAAAGTGATTACTTCACATGTTAATCTACAAAAATCAAACAAGCAAAAAACCTCAGCTGATGGTGATGCAAGCTCATGTGACTCTAGCAGCTCTTATTTTATCATGTCTAACAATTTACTGACAGCAAGCAAAATAAAAACATTTAGATAAAAAAAACATCTAAGAATAAAAGTGGATTTAGATTCAGCATCCATCGCAGACATGAGCAGACATGCATGGTAATGCCTAACACAGTAACCCTGTGACACAGAGTGACGGCACACATGTGACGTAAGAATATATCACTTTAAAGTTAAGGCCAAGATGCTGGTTTGGGGTATCATCAGCCTCCAATAGGCTTGCTAAACATAAATTTATCCAACCTATCCAGGTGCTGTTTGCTGGCAGTTTCTAGGTAATGTAGATTGAGATGAGTCACAACTGAAAGCACAAGCACTTACCACCCAAACTCACTGCCTTTGTTGTCAGAGGCAATGGCTACCAAACGGTCACTGCAGGATAAATTCTAGAAATCTAGTAAAATACAACAGCTTTGATTATCACAAAAAGTCTTGATGTAATAAAATAGATGCAAGCATTCAGGAATAATAAATTGTGTGCTGAGGGTCTAATTTTACATATTGAAATATTCATGAAAATTGAAGACTAAGCATACATAAAACTATTTGTTTTTTTTGTGTGATTTGATTGACTTATTTCAGCTATATGTGTTCATTTCAAAAGCTTGACATAAGCTAGAACAAGTTCAACCTTATTACATCATCTCGAGTGATTTCACTGGATAAGTATTGTTTGCTTGAAACACTAGCCTAAGTTAGCCTTCACACTGACTTTCAAGTCTTTTGCCTGCTATTATCATCATGCATGACCTTGGAGGAGGCAAATCAAGACGTCTAATCTTGGATCTACAGCAGAAAGAATGTATAGTTTAAAATGGGGAAACATGCAACGTTTGCTTCCATGACCTAGTTCAAAAATTACTAAAAGGGACCATCAACATACCTAACAAAAGTCTGCTTTACCCCTCATTCGAATCCTGCAGTAACCTTCAAAGAACTACTAATATGTAACCTCCGTAAGTTCATCCTGCCATGCCCTTGCTTACAGATAGATGAACACATACGAACATCACCACAGCACAACATCACAGTCTCCAGGCTGATCTCTGCATCCTCTCCATCAACTAGAAAACAACTGATGTCACAGTAAGGGTAAACTATAGGGGCTGCGTGGTGATGAGTCCCAGTGGGGCAATAACAAGCCGAGGCTTTCAGCTTAGTGTCGTCTCAGATTCATGAACCTGCTGCTGTATAGTCCAGTACAACATGTCCAGTTAGAAACTGTTAAAGAAGCTGCTGCTGGGGGGTTTGTCCCTGACACCCAGTTATATTGTGTAAATAAAAACTGAAAAAACATGAAGAGATTTGAGTCTCTTTGAATGTAAATGACATCAAAAGTAAGGCAGGCCGACTGATAACACATCTTAACACTGTTTTGTATTTTAGGGTAAACTTGGTTGAGACCTAGACTGTTATACAGAGATTCCTTTGATATCCACAAAGATTATGACAAAGTCAAGGACCCCCTTCTTTGTCTGCTGAGCAATGTGCTGTGTAATTAATACAGAAAACTGCTGAGGAGTCAGATTTATCCTCATTCCCTTGAGTAGTTATCTCGTGATCAACAACCTGCCTTCCATTCTTCCATTACGTAATACTGCCAAGTATTGACACCATGAATCATGTTATACGCTGCCTGTTTTCTTTAGTCTCTATTTGAAACAAAAACAAAAAATAAGCCTGTTTTGTAAACTGTAAGACTTCTTAATGACTGATAAGTCTGTTAGCAGTGTATGATGCATTTGTTCGGCATACCAACAACAACAACTATCATCTGCTAGCTGTACTCACTGCCTCCTAAAGACTTGAGGAGAGACTTGATGCTGATGTCAAAGAAGCCTGAATCCTGCTGGCTGGTCGCCATGGCTGCAGAGGCAATGTCGCCACGGTGACAGACAGCAGAGTGGGGACAGGACGGCAGGATGAGGCGTTGCAGACGAAGCAAATGAGAAGAAGAGGAGAGCGTTCCGAGAGGGAAAGGCAAGGAGAGAGGGAGAGACGGACGCGGGTGGGCAGTAAGCGATGCGGATGTTGCGGCTGTCTGCTGCTGACACTGTGTGTGTGTGTGTGTGTGTGTGTGTGTGTGTGTGTGTTGTTTGCGTGTGTGCTCAAGTATGAACGTGTGTGCCAGAGAGAACGAGAGCACAGTCAGCCTTGCCTGAGCTCTGTGTTGCTATCTTGCTGGCTAACATCCCCCCATCCCTTCTCTGTTTTGCTCTCTCAGGACAGTGATACACAGATGTTGGGAGATGCAAGCAGCCAATCCTCTTAGAGAAAAGACAGAATGAGAGAGAGAGCAGAGAGAGAGAGAAAAAAACTGGAGGGAGGGAGTGAGGACAATAAACAACTGATATTACTGCAGGGGGAGAGAAAATACAGGCAGGTAAGACGGGTAGGAAAAAACACAAAGTGACTGACATAAGGAAACAGGCAATGGGACAGAAAGAGATGGAACAGTCGTATAACAATAATGTAGTTTCTGCTTCACATTGTGCTGGATGAATATGCTGGGAGTCCACCCTGGCCAATGAGGGTGGAGAGAAACAGTGACAGGCAGCTGCACCAGCCAATAGCCAGATCCTGCTATGTGGCATCAGTCTTAAAATAATGCATTCCAAAACTTGTCAAATAACATACAAAGTCTTGAATTATCATCTATTATTTTCCTTCTCTAGAGAGAAAAAGAAATCCACGGGGAAGAGAGAAAATACCACTGTGAAGAAAGTGATGGTTGAAAAGGAAGAGATGGGGCGTCATGAAGTAAACATGGATATGGATGAGCTGAGGAGGAAATCTATGTGTCTAAGTCAGGCAGTCCAACAACAAATTTCAAAGAACCAATGAGTTAAAACAATTTCTTTCCACACAAAGATTTCAGGTATAGTAAAGGAACTAAATCTATCGCTTTACAACACTTTTCATTAGGATTTTTTTCATCTAAGATAAAATACAATTATTTCTTTGCTTTTTTTACATTTTTTCTTTTTAAATCTTTTTATTTTGATAGCTTGCTTCCCTTCCTTCTTGTGTTTTTGTTGGCCTTTTCCAACCAGCCAGGTCAGCAGTATTCATGATTTCACTTTTCAGCACTCCTGGACACTTGTGACAAGCTGGTAAGACATTAAAACTAGAAACTTCCCCTAGTAAACAAAAGTTATATGAACTGAAACGTCAAGATAGTCAAAGATGCCGAGCAGAATAAGGACCATTGTTATCAGTTTGGTCATATGATGAAAGTCATTGGAAAAGCAGGAAGTTTCTGTTCATTTAATGATTTATAAAGTACTAAACAAAACATTTGCACAAGCACACATTGCATTCAATACGTTATTATCCCCATTTCACCCCTGGCACTGCTAAAAGTCTAACTAAACTCTAAAACACTGCTTGAACAACTTTCATCACACTGATGGGCATAACTGTTAGCAAACCAAAATGAACACCTGAGAGGTTACATAATCTGATATCAGGCTAAAATGAAACCTGATATCTGATGGGCAAAATAATTTAATGTTGACACCATTTATAAATCACCTCAAATTAAATTCAGTATCTTGGTACAGACATTTCTTGGTGATTACGCACTGACATATGCACTAACACTGATGTAATGAGCCTATACTGATCAATATATTGATATGGATTATAAATAGTTTCCACTTCCAACCATTGGATCTGTTTGTATGCAGGTGTTATGATAGAAAAAGTAATCTGGCATTCGATTTGTTCTCCTTGCATACCTACAAAGCTACATCAACTCTGTTGCAGCTTATAATATCCCCCCCTTACCTCACTGCCTCATGATGCTGAAGTTAAATCAGTAGCTTAAGCACATTGTTTTAAAACTGAGATGAAAAATGAAGAAAAGTTTCATTTTTCTAACTCAAAGATTCACATAGTTAACAGTTTTTCCTCATAACCCTGTTTTGTCTGATCATTTTTGGATAACTTTTGAGTTTACTTTACTTGACTACACAATGGCTGAGAAGAAAATTCATTATGGTCGATGTTTGTCAGATAGGGTTGTTAACAAATTTAAGAAGTCCATTTCACTACAATACCATGTGTTAATTTGATAGAAAACATCTGTCCGAGCTTTACTCCGAGACAAGTTGATGAATGTGTTGCTAGAGTGAAAGCTTTAATGCGAATACACTGGATAATGTAGCTCCTCTAAAGAAGAGAACCAGTCAGAAGAAGTGGGCTCCGTGGTTTAATTCCCAGCTTCAAGCTTCAAAACAGACATCAAGATGTTTGGAAAGAAAATGGCATTCATCTGCTCTAGAAGAGTGTCACATAGTCTGGAAAGAAAGTTTAATAGTGTATTTAAAAAAAACCTTGCATATGGCTAGAACAGCTTATTATTCATCATTGATAGAGGAGAACAAGAACAACTCCAGGTTTCTCTTCAGCTCTGTAACCAGGCTGACTAAGAGCCATAGTGCTGTTGAGCCATCTATTCCTTTGAACCTCATCTGTGATGACTTTGAGTTTCTTTGTAAACAAAATAGTTTCCATCAGGAAAGAAATCAGTAATAACCTTCACACTACTAATGCTATTTTATCTGTAGCAGCCTTGGAGATCACTTTAGAAGCTAATTTTCATTTTGACCGTTTCTGTCCCGCACAGCTTTCCGAGTTAACCAACATAATAGCTTCATCTAAACTTTCAACCTGTATTTTAGATCCCATCTCAATCAGATTATTCAAGGAAATGTGTTTTTTAATCAATACATCTGTACTGGACCTGATCAATTCATCTCTATTAATAGGATATGTACCTCAATATTTTAAAAAAGCTGTAATCAAACTGTTACTTAAAAAAACAACTCTGGATCCAAGAGTTTAAGATAATTATAGACCAATCTCTAATCTCCCCTTGTCAAAAATTCTTGAGAAAACAGTTTCAACCCAACTATGCGCCTATCTGAGCAGAAACAATCTGTTTGAAGAGTTTCAGTCAGAATTTAGAGCTCATCATAGCACAGAGACAGCACTGGTGAAAGTCACTAATCATTTTCTCATGGCTTTAGATAAAGGACTTCAGTCTGTACTCTTTCTTTTAGATCTCAGTGCTGCATTCAACACCACTGATCACAACATTCTGCTACAGAGGCTGGAACATGTAATTGGGATTAAAGGGACCGCATAAGACTGGTTCCAGTCATATTTATCTTATAGATTTCAGTTTGTAAATGTAAATAGTGAGTCTTCCTCACACACCGGGGTAAGTCATGGAGTTCCTCAGTGTTCTTAGGACCAATACTTTTCACATTATACATGCTTCCCTTAGGAAATATCATCAGACAGCATGGTATAAATTTTCATTGCTATGCGGATGACACTCAGATCTACCTTTCTATGAAGCCAGATGAAACCAATCAGTTTCTTAGATTACAAAGATGTTTTACAGAGATCAAGACCTGGATTATTCTGAATTTCCTCCTTTTAAACTCAGACAAGACAGAGGTCGTTATCTTCTGGCCTGAAAAATTTAGGACAAAATTATCCAGCTACAACTATGTAATAATATGTACAATGTACAATGTATGTACAAGCTATGTAAATAATATGGATGGCATTAATTTGGCCTCCGGTACCATTGTGAGAAACCTAGGACTCATTCTTGACCAGGATTTGTCCTTTAGCTCACATTTAAAATATGTTTCTAGAACCACCTTCTTCTACCTGCGTAATATTGCAAAAATTAGGGGCATCTTGTCTCAGAAAGATGCAGAGAAATTAGTCCATGCCTTTGTTCCTTCCAAACTGGAATTCCTTATTATTGGGCTGTCCCAAATATACCCTAAAAAGTCTCCAGCTGATCCAAAATGCTGCAGCGAGGGTTTTGATGAGGACTAGCAGTAGAGATAATTTTTCACCAGTTTTAGCCTCTCTACACTGGCTCCCTGTTAAATCCAGGATAGAGTTTAAAATTCTTCTTCTCACATATAAAGATTTCCATGACCAAGCTCCATTGTACATAGAATATCTCATAGTTCCATATATTCCAAATAGAGCACTTCGCTCTCAGACTGCAGGTTTACTTGTGGTTTCCAGAGTCTCAAAGAGTACTATGGGAGGAAGAGCCTTTTAGCTATCAGGCTCCTCTCTTACAGAACTAGCTCCCACTGTGGATTCGGGAGACAGACTCCCTCTATACCTTTAAGATCAAGCTGAAAACCTTCCTTTTTCATCAATCTTATAGTTAGGATACAAGCATCCCCTGAGTTGGAGTCTGCATGTATGGGACCCAACTGTCCAGGTTATGCTCTTAGAGTTAAGGGTAGTTTAGACATCCATTAGTTATGTCGCTGTAGACATGAGCATCTCCTGAGTTGGAGTCTGCATGTACGGGACCCAACTGTCCATGTTATGCTCTTATGCTCCTATAGTTAGGGGTAGTCTTGGATCGAGTTGGATCGAAATCATGATTCGATGCAATCAGTTGGTTTTTATCATAAGTTATGTATGAATTGGCTTGAAACGATCTGTATGTAAAGTGCCTGTGACAACGTTGTTGTGAAGTGGCGCTATACAAATAAAGCTGAATTGAAGTGAATAGAATAGTCTCTTGACTATCCACACAAACCTGTCGAAGCAGAAAGGTATAACTATGCTTGCGTGAATAAGAGAAGAAGTGCAAGCGGGTAATTAAGGTCATCAAGTAATTCTGAGGATTAACTGTGGAAGTGCCACAGGACATGTGAATACTAAAGGGAGGGAGAGTAGAGAAAATCAGAGTAAAAGGAAGAGTATAACATGCATAAAAGAAGTATCCTGCATAGCTGCAGCTCACAGGAGAGCTGCGGAACACAGCATGGCCTGGTTCACATTAACAGACAATTAAAGCCAAATCTCAGCGGAGGAGAAATAAAACAGAAAACCTCTGCAAGTCTATTATAGTGTGCAAATTTTCTGCCAACAGTCCATGCCAAAATGTTAGCAAATCATCATTTCTGACATTGTGTCTGTAACAAGTTCAACTTTCTTAGTGGTGTCATGAGCTTTTTTTTTTCTTCACAAAAGTCTATGAAAATGTTGTGAATTACAGTTTGCTAACTGGTTTTCACACTCATAATGAAATTAGATGTGGCAGACTAAGGGGAAATTTTCGCTGTCACGTAGACCAAGTTAAACATGATATATGACATTTTTGTGCAAGAAAGAATGCTGAAGATAAGCCTTGGATTTCATGATAACACAGGTAAGCGGAAAGGAAATGCATAAAATTTAGATCTCTTTCTTAAATGATCTGCTTTTGTTGAGGTAAACAAGATCTTCTCTATGAAGGAAGAGAGGCTTGCATGGAGAAAAATGCAAATGGGATGTGTTTGTTTGAGTGCATCTTCTGGCCACAAAATGCAAATCTATTCAAATTCATGACCTACAATAACATTAGAGACTCATCTTCCACAAACTAACAGTTACTCATAATTCAGCTTAAAAGTAAATACTAATGGACATCAAAACACACACACACACACCCTCATGGAGCTCTGGGATTCCAAACATTCTGAGCAGAGGCCTGCGCATGCCAGCTGCTGGAATGTGACTCCTCCGTACACATGCAGACGAACATGCGTACGTCATACATGCAATCAGACAGATAAATAAGACATAAATTGTTTAATGTTTAATTTAAACTCAAATTAAAGATGTGTTTGGTTTATGTTTTGAGAGGCTGTGTAGATTATCTGATTTATTGCTCCTCTGGTTTATAATCCATCACTTGCTTCATCGGAGTAAATGTGATATTTCTATCATCTAGTAGAGGGAGGAATTCCTTGTATCAAAGCTACTCCAATGCTTTGCTTCTACATGTTTGCTTCCTTGTTGGAAAAATGTAAGAACCAGGGAGTTTTTAACTCTGGATGTTAAAGTGATGCTGCTCAATTTTCTCCTCAGTTTCAGTATCTCACTAGAGAACACGTCGCCAGAAGCTCTTTTACATTACGCCAGTCCTGACTGGCAGACAGAGGCCACGTCTGCTCCTGAGGGGAGAGCCTCGTCCCACTATAAGAGCTTGATGTAACCGTCACTCTTCAGTCTAACAACTCTTCTCGCTCCCAGAAGCAACTTCTCAGACTGCAAGTGCTGATAGCGGGCTAGCATCTCTGTTCACAGACCGAGCTAACCACTCGGTTGCCAAACACTTCCTGATACTGCACATCTATCTGAGAAACCAGCTAGCCTGTCACCAAACACTAGCTGCTGCAACTAGCCACCATGCCAGCTGCAGACCACTTCGTTCTCTTTTGGAGCTAACAATACGGAACTAGACTTTTCCTCACCATGAAAAAGGACAAGCTACCGACAAAAAAGTGCACATGCGGTGTGCTTCATGTCTTGGGCTGCAACATGCAACCCTTCTCTGTTTCGCCGGCTGCAAAGCTGGGGGACACAGGTGGCATGTGCAGGGGCTCTCCAAACCCGACTGCAACGGTGGACCTGTATGATGTCTGTAGAAGACCAGCTGATAAAGCTGGGCATTGGGAGACCATCACCTCTCGCTATGAAGGAAAAAGGCTTCCGAGAGCAAAGTCTTCTACCAGACAGTTGCTGCTGGTTTTCCCGGAATGCCTGGAAGATGCAACCTAGTCCTGGAGCAATCCTCTCTCTGGGTTGGCGTTTTTACTGGGCTGACATGGATGAAAATAGTTTTTTCCCACCTGCCTCCAGTCGAACCTCTCCTGGCATCCCACCTTCACCCCACCCACAAGTCCACCATGACAACGGTGGGCCCCACCCTGCCTTCCAAGGCTGACTGTTTCCAGTCAACCATGACGGAAAAAGGCTATAAATCATGTTTGGTGCCTACCAGGCTGAATTACAGGAGGAAATGTCGACCACACCAACTTCAGATCTGTGGGAAGAGCAGTGTGTAGTGAAAGACCTCTGCCTGTGTCTTCACAGGTGCTCTGTCCAGGCCTCTGGAAGAGCCATATATATATATATATATATATATATATATATATATATATATATATATATATATATATATATATATATATATATATATATATATATATATATATATATGTGTGTGTGTGTGTGTGTGTGTGTGTGTGTACAGTTTGTGCCCATAACATGAGTGGTTGTTTGTCTATGTGTGGCCCTGGGATGGACTGGCGAACTGTCCAGGGTGTACCCTGCCTTTCGCCCAAAGACTGCTGGGATAGATTCCAGCTTCCCCGCAACCCTTCATCAGATTAAGCGGTTAGGATAATGAATGAATGAATGAATGAATGAAGAAATGAATGTCCAGTTTGCAACCACATGTGGAAAAAATGAACAAGTTTGTCTCAGATGATGTCAGCTTCTGCTTTTATCAGTTATCACATAAATAGCAAATTAAAACAAAAAATGAAATGTTTACCCACAATTACCAAAAATCTGTAAATTACTACTAAACATGGCTACTTGTCTGATGGTTTAACATGTTTTTGTTGAATAATTATAAGCAAGATATAAAATCACAGTGTGTAAACTGTGCGTAAACAGCTGCACACAACCTCAGAGAGGCTTGTTTGAGGCTCAGGCTTCACACAGTAGTGTCTCATAGAAACAGCTGGGTTAATCCAACAGATAACTCTTGAGAAGAATGTGTGAAAAGTTTTTATGCCGGGCATACCAGTCATTATTTTGTATCGAATCCTTAGTACTGGGCATTAACGTAGCATAGAAGTTCTGTAATACTACTTTCATAGCATTCATTGTGTCGCCAAATAGACCTTTATAATCTTGATGTTTATCCACTGAAAAGCTACTGTGAATTCTTCCTGAAGGATAAGCCTGTGCAGGTGGTCCTCACTCACTAGCTCACTCCAGATTTCCCATTTTCACTGTTACTATATACTCAATTTTCTCCTGTCTTTTTAATATTATAGATTCTACACATTCCTGTTAACTTAACCAAAGCTTAATTAGCTTTCAAATGACATTTTTCTGACTTTTTTTGGACCTGGCTAGGACTTTCCAAAATCAATCAGATACTCTCATTTTTGTGTCTTTTCAGACACAATTTGTAACTGCTGAAATACTTTAAAAGTTATTGAGATAAAAAGATCTTCCTGGTACTAAAAAGTAACAGGTTCAGGCACAGATGCTCCCCGAGTGTACCAACAGACAAATTTGACATAAAATGAGAATTCCTTCAAACTAAGTTGTGCTTTTCTTTCTTCACACACATAATAGCGCATTTAAAGCAAAGATTTAAGCTCCAGAGGCTGTCCCCACCTACCTGCAAAGATATTTGTCCTCTTTCTCTTTGGATGGATCTTAGAAAACCTTCCTGTAAAGGCACTGGGGTCAAACATGTCCAGTGACAGAGAGGCAATGCGCTCCAGAACTATCCCATCCTGGCTTTGGCTTCGGTTCTCCACATCCTGGTCTTTAACTTTCCGCAGAGTGTAGTCAATGCAACGATCAGAACCACCACTCACAGCCCTGAGGCTGGCAGGGCTTCTTACATCCTCTGCAGACATATTTCCTCTATTCCTTGGCTCCACGTGCTGCAGGAGTTAAACCCACCCCTGACTGTCTATAGCTCTCCTCGGAGCTAGCAAGTAGGTCCTACATAGTCAAACAGTAGATTCAGCAAGGGTGGGGGGGAAGCCTGGTTTCACAAAAAGCAAAAGTTTATAAAGAAAAAAAAAAGTGCGTGTGGCGGGGGAGAACCTATTCAGGCAGTTTTAAAATGCCTGTTTTGCTGCTTTTACCACCTTTTGTCCACATTTGGTATCCAGTTTCCTTTCACCATTTCTTCTCTTTATGTTGAGTTCATTCAATCCAGAGACGGTGAGGTCATCGCCTTGTTGTTACAGATACACAGCACTCCAGAGAATTCAGGTTCTTCTCTCAAGTCTCTCACTGTCTTTTCCAAGATTGATTGAAGAAAAAAAAAAAACAGTTTCTGCGTCTTCTAGTTTGAAGAGGTGATTTGATTTGCTCAAAAGTTTGACCTTCTTCTCATTACGAGCTTTGACTCTCACCTGCTCTTTGGTCTTTAGTCTCTGTCTCTCTCAGTCTTGAGTCTCCGAGGCACAGCTGTGTTTCTTTGCTCTCAGGTGGTGCACAAGGGAGGGATCTAATTTCAGGAATGCAACTTGATTGGGTGGTTTGGGAAGTTTGGGTGGTTCTTCTAATCCCTCTCCCTCTCACAGTCTTATTTTTTTTTCTCTTTTTCATTTCTCAGCTGCACACACACACACACACACACACACACACACACACACACACACACACACACACACTACAATACACTATTTGGCAATGAGAACATTTTTTCTGTCTTACATCTCTTTTCACACACCTGTTTCTCAATCCATTTTCACTCTTTCACTTATGAGCAAAACACTACAGATTAGCTTGTATTTGCTTGATTCATACAGCAAGAACAAGACACGAGGTTGAGAGTAAGATTCAGAATCCCTGTACTTACTGGTCGAGGCTGTTTAGCCAGTTACAGTAATCTCGACATGTTAATGGTGTAGGATTACTGAAGGCAGACACACCCATTCACAGAGGGGGGAAACAAAAGCAAACACAAACAGGAAGAACTCTGAACAGAGTCAAAATACTTCATAAAAGTAAGCTTCTCTCCTTGATTAGTAGATGAATTCCAATGTTATCTGAGGCCTTTTAGTCAGTATAACACACAGACAAGTCTATGTTTGAACACATGCGTGTTACACAATACAATGTAAAATTCCAGGTTAAAATGATCCGTGAGAGCAAAAAAGAAAAGGGATCACCCTGAAAAGAGGTCAAGAGTTAAGTCTGACCTCAAATCTGAAAGCAAAGAAAACACTGAACTAATGGGAAGTAAAGCTTCAAAGACTGTGAGAAATCTGGATAATTCCTTTATTATTCATAAAATCACATCTGCAAACCCTTTATTTTACTCTCATAACAACTCTCAGGACTCCTCAGGAGACAGCGACCCTGAAGTTACTTCTTGCTGTTTATGCCACAGTTGTTATGACATCAGTCCCACTGAGCGCCTCACCCGAGAGCACGTGTGTGTGGGTGTAAAAACAACAAAACTCTCATTCTATAAAGACAGGTAGGCTTCCTTAATCTGACTACTGACATTAAAATGTGTGTATGATCTGTGCCCTAATAATCTAATAAATGAATGAATAGTATTTTTTTTTTTTAAAAAGTTGACAAGCTATTTTCCAAGTTGAGAGCTTGTGTGGAGTTACAATGAAGAGAAGTAGCCACATCTCTGTAGCCTTCTTGGATCACCGTTTAAGGCTAAAAAGCTGTAGGCGGCAAGCAGCTGCACACACGTTCCACCTTGTGTCGAGCAGGGTTTACAACAAAGCTGAAACATTTGCCCCACGTAGTAAAGAAAACCATTCTGAATATTGACTATTCTTCTCTGTATCAGTATGTAGTTTAAAATTCCAGCATCAGGATATCTAGCACTCAGATGTCTGCCGAGATGACTCCCACACTTGCTCTAATTTTAATTCTGTTTGGTTTATTACACTCTATGAATGCCTCAGCATGCAAAGAAAAAGATATTTTACATGAGCAAAGTCTCACAAGGTATAATACCTATGTAACACCTATGTCTGGAGATGGGTTGGGCTGCAGGTAGTATAACCCTGACCTGGCACGTTTTCTTCTCTTAAACATCTCGCCAATCATCTGACTAAAACCCTAAAGTATACATCGTTGACCCATCAAGAGAGGGGTGTTTAGTGGTGTATTGTTTTCCAAAATTTCCATCCAATTATTAACTTGGCTGTACATTAAAACAGTCCATTCCAGCCACAGACAAAATGTAATCCTTTCTGAACATCTTTTATCCTAAATTTGTGCAGTACGAGAAAAGCACCCAGAGTGCATATCCAAACAGCTCATTTCCACCCATATTGTGACAAATTCCCGTGTCAACAATTCCTTCATGATCACTCCCAAAACGTAGTATAATCTAAGTTAGACCTATCAAAAATCTTCCCAGTTTTTAATAAAAAAGACAAAGAGAGACACAAACGCAGGAAAAACGATGTCCTTGGCAGAGGTGAAAAAGCAACAGCTTTGAAACCAAAAGCAGGACATTTTCTGTTTTCCTGTAATAATTACATTCAAATATTCTACAATCTAAACAAAAATTATAATAAAGAAAATTATAATAATTCCTTGTTTTACAGGATACTTAAAATAAATATTCCACTATCTCCAGCATAACTGAAGAAGTTAACCACCCTGCAGAAACTAGTAGACTCGACTCAACCTACGTTAAACACCATGAGCTGCATGAATGAGAACCTTCACAGGCAATATTAATAATAAAAGATTCCTACTGACAGCAGATTCTTGCCACACTCATATAATTCAGAGCATTTAAATTCCATTTAAACATGCCATCAACTATCTGGTAAAGAAATACAACAGTTAAGGGTGGCAAAGCAACACTGAAAGGCACAATGCCCAAGTCATTTGGGAAGGCGTGCCACCTCGAAGGACAATAGCCAAGTAAATCAGACTCTCAATAATACACACAAACAGGAAATGTGTTTTTGTTTTGCTTTGTTGTTTATGAAGTGGAATATCTGTAGAACCAATATAAAAAAGCACTGTCATAAGGAACGTGGAGAGTGGAGATATAATAGCAGTGAGAATTGTATGGTGCGAATGAGATCTAATTCAATCAGATATTAGAATTTTGTTTAATTACTTTGTCAAAACTTCAAATTTTCATCTACTGTTTGTAGAAAATGTGACACTGAAATAACAATCTGGCTGGCTCTGACTTCACAGCTATTGATGGTTCATCGTGGTTCTCTGACAAGTTAGTCAAGCTGGTTGGATTGCTGTTTTCTAGACCTGATCAGGTGTGTTTTAAGTCACAAGTCGACACTTCTTTACACAGAAAAATCCATGAATAACTCCTTTTGAGCTAGTTTTCATTTTGTGATACAAACTAGTGGTTCTTAAATGAGTTCAGGTGAACTTTTCAGGTGAATTGCAGACAAGATTCAAATACACTAAATTCAAACTCAAGTCAGGTCAAATTTGTTTTTTTTATAAACAACCTCAGTCGACCAACGTGTAGCACAACATGTACAATTAAACCAACAATAATAACACCAACATGAAATACACTTGTAAGCAAATAGACAAATAGTAAAATGGTGAAAAAATAGATTGACAATAAAAAGGTTTAACAAGGCCAACACAACCTGTCTAACTAGAACTAACAGAACTAACTAGAACAATACTGCAAACTGTGCAGCTCTGGCTGTCTTACAGCTTGGGGGCCACTACTGATGAGGCTCAGTCTCGACACATTTTTAAGTGAGCTCCAACAAACTCAACATGAATAGTTCAGCAGCTTCAGCAACTAAGTAGTATGTTATGCTATTTTTTGTTATTTATGACACACAATCGATTCATTCTCATGTTACAGTGATCATAATTCATCTCGGGTACAACAATGCGAATACTGCACCAATATAAATCTGACACCCGAAAAGACATCCTTAAACCACAGTTTGTGTTTGGCTTATTCTGACTAAACACAGCAAGCATATTAACAATGGTTCTCTATTATTTTATCCAAGCCTTTCTGTTTTTTTATTCATTCTTTCCACAGTTATGTTTATTTCTAACCTTCCTTTAATTCCACTAGTCACAACAATGCTATGCCTGATGGCCCCTTTGTTTTGGTCTTGACTCAGCAATCAACTTTGTGTCCCTGCCAGAGTAGCAATGAAGTCTGAGCTAAAAGAAGAGACAAGTTGGTGCCATTCAGTCTATCTTATGCTCTTAAATATAAAACCATTTCCTCTCCTACACACAAATCGTCAAAGCCAAAAGGAAACCACAAGGAATGCAATCTGAACACGTTTCAAGGCTTGTTTACTATCATTATGAATCCCCTTTACTTCATTATTTCCTTATTTCAACATTCCTGCTAATTACTTCCACACATTTCACAATTAGCAGCATTTGTTTGTGAACCAACTTTATCACAAACAGGGTCATTACCAACCCTTGATTTAGAGATATATTGCTCGAGCTACATGGTGTGTCTTCATATTTTATCTATTTTAACACTGACGTAGAATCCACCTCACCCAAAGAGCCATTTCTTTTAATTATCACCCTTCTTCTTATCATTTAAACTGCACCCACTGGGCCCTCTGTGACAATAGAAAACTGTTTTCTATCTCCTGTCACTCAACTATGTTGTCATGTTAACCGTTGCCCAGACCTCCCCGGATGCTGGGCAACCCGGTCTAACAGGAGAGCTGAGGGGATAAACACGTTTACTTTAGGCTTATGCACTGAAGCAAGACTTCAGCTCCAGGGTTCATTGGAATGAAAAGTAAAATGAGTGATAACAACACTTCATCGCAAGAATCAACCACTTTGCAAAAAGCAACCCCACACCACAAGCACATTCGCTCCCAGAAAACATGGGCTGAAATCTGTTCAAAGTAACAAAGTCTAAATAGTCTTTTATTTAGCATGGAACAAAGTGAAGCCAGGGCATGTACAAAAACATTTCAGGGTGTCCTGGGTTCTCTGGTATCTCAACTCTATTTTGTATCAGCTCATGCTGTGAGGGCAGAGGGTTGTGGATCGACATCTTTGTGGATTGTGTTCACTTCCTACAGTTCAATCAGATTGGAAACATGGAGGTTTGAAGGCTACGTGAACACACTTAGTCTCTTCATTAGGTGATCTCTGAGCCCTTTTTATGATCTATTTGTAAGGCCATGTGTTGTGCTATTGGGGGGGGTGCTACTGCTATTGGGAAGTGTGGTTGGTATGTACGGTGGTGGGATGCCTGAAACTGCTGAAACTGTTAAAGTCAACAGCAAATGACAAACCAGCATATGTGAAAAGCAATTAAAGGTAAATAGACTGTTCTCATATAGCACTTTTCCAGTCACGTTTATCTCTGAAAGCGCTTTAACACTACATATCACATTCACAGACACACATACACAGATAGATACATCAGGGGGCAACATGGGGTTCAGTGTCTTGGCCAAACACACTTGAATTGAATTGACACCAGAATTGATCCACTGTCTTTCCAGTTGGCAGGCAACTGCTGCTCCTCCTGAGCTATAGTACATCTACCTTATAAGCTGGTTTTCAGAGCAAAATGCTGAATTGTAACAAGATGAGTGGTGACACACATTATCTGTCAGTGGTTTTAATCTTTTGGCTGAACGGCACGTTTTATTGCTACAGCATGCTTGTAACAGCATTTCACTGAAGATGTCATGAAGGAGCAAAAGAACTTTCAATTTTCTTTGACTTGTTATTATGCAGTGATTTTCCTTTCTAAGTTAGCTTGTTTTAGTCTGGCAATACACTGTTCAAATATTTTTTAAGATAACAACTATCCAGACATTGATAAAAGTAGCAGTGCAGAAATAGTCTTACGAGGAGGTGCACTCCATGCCAGGTTGTGTGACCTTCATTAGCCAGCAACAGAACAGTACAGGCTCGGTTATTACACTAAGCTTAGGTAAGCAAAACACAAAACTATGGACAACAGTTTTAAAGTGTGAAAAAACTCCATTAAAATCAAAATGTACAGAAAGGCATTTAGAATATGATAATTTTTTCATCCCATCTCCCAAGTAAGCAAAAAGAAGTACAACAGTAATGCGGAAACATGAGTGCCAATCACTTGAAGGTTTTCTGATCATAAACAAAGCTGAAACTTTTTCTGAACAGAATTCTTAAGACTTTTGCGTACAAAAAGGCTTTTACAAGAAAGGTTGAAATGTGATCCTTAAAGCTCTGAACAGTGGAAAGACACAGTCGAGGAAATCTCCAAGGAAAAACTGACCTACTCTATCTGGGATTCAAGCAGGGACACATGCAAGACACTGGGATAAATGGACCATGTACGAGAACAACAATGGGTCAAATTCTCTTAAAAAAAACAAAAAACAACAGATTAATAAATCAGGGATACAGTGTCACTAATTTAGTATCTGATTAAGTATCTTGTTCTTATTGCATGAAGTGTGTTTATTTGTATATGTTCAATTGTATAAAATAGTTAAAAAACAAAGAGACTTCTAAAAAAAAATGTACATGCAAAGCATTTTATTGTTATTATTTAAGTCCTTTGTCCTCTTGGCATAATCAGGCCTTCACAATGGTTCTGCAATAGTGCCCCCTTGAGCCCATCACAAACATGAAAATTCAGTCCATACAGGGGATGTTCTCACAAAAGTTTAGTTAAGTTTTGCTTGTTTGTTTCAAATTATATCTAGTATATAGTTAAGTAAGTATGCCTATCAACTTTTTTTTTATAGACATAGAGCTGTGTTATGTAAGCCTATCTCTGGGGTCTCGAATGGGCAGGCTAATGGATCCCTAAACAGCCCTGAAGCTAAAATTAATCTAATAGGAGAAAAACAACATTCCCAGAACAATTATCTCAACTTCTTAAGTTAAAAAAACACACACACATTTGAGTCAAATAAATTAATCCTCAATTAAACTCATGTTAATGTGTAAACAGGCTTTGCAAGAAATTTGCTGGGCAAAAAAAAAATTCTGATAGCTTTCAACTCAATAAGGACAGCTTAGCTCAAGAAATATTCAGAACTGCACATCTGTAAAATAAGCATCCATTCCCTTCTGAAAAACATCTGATGAAAAGTCGGACAGGAAGTGTTATGGTGAGAAATGTGTGTGGGTGAGGGATACTGCAGAATCTGATGTATGTGTGTGCACTTGTGTGTATCTGACAGAAAACAGTGGGTTATGTAAACTGGTGAGGAGTGAGGTGCAGTGTGGTATCTATGGAAACAATGGCAATAAGGAAAGACAGATAGTTCATGAACATTTTAAAGTGTGGGAGGTCAAACATTGTTTCTGCAAGCGAGGTTCAGTGTAATCTTGACCCGAGATGACAGGTATATAACTCACTTACAACATACAATCAGCTAAGCAACAACAGTGCTAATAACAAAGAGAAACACCTGGGTTTAATGTCATGTCTGTGTCAAAATGTGAACTTCCTGGGCTTTATGTACACCGATCGATCTGTCACCCAGGTCACAACATGTCAAGCACATGAAAAAAAAATTCACTGGTTATTTGTGCAATAACAATAGATGGATAGTACGCCCGAAAACAGATGGTACAGCTTCAATTGTTTGTACCTTGCACAATCACATGACAAAAAACATAACTTTGACATTTGGGAGGAACAAATATTGTTGGAGTGATTCATTACAAGAGCTTTGACTGACAAATAGGTTAAACTGTAAATGCTAGACTATTAACCCAGGCTAGTAGAAAGTACATGGCCTATATCAATATCCTAATAATACTCACAATGGCAATATTCTTCATTGTTAATGGAGGTTAGTAAGGAAAGGAGGTGTTCAACACTCACCAGACAGAAGCTGTTAATTATGGACCAAACAGAAGGAGTTGGGGGGTTCTGCAAGGGCTGAGTGTTGTGACACTCATGGCAAGCTGTCCGTGTGTGTTACTTGTAGCATAAGTCCAGACACAGAACAATGGGGTTAAGTGGGTCACCACTGCTGACTGGCGGTCTGAAACAGCTGGAGAGATGGAGACAGGGTATGATTGAATCAGAAAAAAGGAGGGGAGGAAAGCTAAGAAACAAGGGAAGGCATAAACAGACCTAACTGGGGAAAACGTGAGCAAAACTATTTGCAAAATAAAATGCCAACATTAAATACAGATGAATCAATGCATTAGGTTGTTTATGCCTGATGTCAAGAAACAAAAGAATCTGCAACAAGACTGCAGGTTGTCATCTATCTAAAAAAAAAAAAAAAAAGTCAGTGTATATAAATAATACATGCACATACAAAGGCTTTCTCTGTCCAAATAACCATGCTGACACCTCATCATCTAGGCGGTTGTATAAAAAAGTGCACCGTTACTCAGGCGAGATGATAAAACATGACGGAACCACAACCAATTGAAATTGCACAAAATGAGGGTTATTTTTCTCTTCCACGATCCATAAGTCGGGCTTCGCGACCACCACACCAGGTCCAGATCGGTCCAAACACTCAGACACCGTGTCAGACATGCAGCTGAACTGCGAGACGTGATGGTCAGCGATCACGTTAATTCACAAAATATATTTATTACCCTTAAAAATGTCTTCATTAGCATTTTAAGCTATCTAGCTCGTAGCTTTTGCGTAGGGTGAGATGTTATCGTTCTCCGCCATCATGAAATGTGCATTTACTATCAACACCAGGACTGTTGCTTGGCTAATATGCCTCACAAAGCAACGCGGCATTGTTGTCTATGAGAGTACTTACCAGGAAAAAAGGAGCGGTTTTTGTGTTACTAATTTATTTAGTTCTATATTGACGAACAACAACTATAACACGCGAAGCGTATAGCTAACTAGATGGTTATAAAGCTCGTATATGCCCTGGTAGTTGGAGCTATCGATGTTGTATCGAGTCAATGCTCTGCTATATTTCTAATCAAATGAACCATGAAACACCACCAGACAAAATATTGAAACATCTATTTTAACAGTACCTTTTTGTACGTCGACATTGGCCACTACAGGACCATTTTTTGGCACCAATCCTTTGTTTATGTGATTCGGTAGCTTGTTTCCATCAGTCCGCCTCGTTTCTCTCCTCCAGGAGTCGTGCCGCCCCGGCTGACAGCGCCACTGCTAAGGATGACAGCGCCCCGCCCATAGCAACCAACCCCATGCAGGGAAGCTGCAAACTGAGACAATACCAGCGTCTAATTGGCTGGCTGCTGCGTCCATCAACGGGTCACTAGGGGCACACCTTGGTCCAAGGGCAGGACATCTGCAAAGAAAGGATGCTGAGCGCCACAGGTGCATCCAAATTAAATGAGAGAGCCGTTGATAAAATAACTTAACTGGCATATTTACCTAAATCACCTTTAAAATACTATTTATCAGGTTAAGTTCCTTTCATTTTAAATATCACAAGATAGACAACCTGATATGATTTAAATTATCTAATTAACCGTGTAGTTTTATGAATTAAACTCTTCTCACTTCCTTGGACATTTCAAATTCTCCCTCTGTAAGTATCATCAGTGTATTTACATACACTTTTTAAAGCAGCAGTAAACGAATGCTCTGACCAGGTCTGATGGCTACCTGCAAATATGAAGTATAATAAATTATTGCTGCTTTATGTTTAATTAAAATGGAAACCCGTGCAGAGCAGGCAGAAGGCGTTCTTACCCCCCTAGTTTTTTTTAGAATGTATACATTGCAATGCATACATTTCTGTCATTATTCAGTATTGTTCCATACAGAGCAGACTCATATGATAACAGGTAAGGTATGTAATAATGTTGCCTATTATTAAAACAGAATTGCAAAACATTAAAAATTTATTTAGTATTTATTCTTGTCTTTTTTTTTTTTGTTTCAGTTAATATTTAAGTTAACCAGTAAACACACCAATTGGACTTAAGAAAAACACAGTTTATGCCTTGGGTCTCCAACTCTGGTCCTCATGAGCTACCATCCTGCAAGTTTTAGTGTTTCCCTGCTGTGATACACCTAACCCAAATCAATGGCTCATTAACAGGCAGGTGCAGAAGATAACAACATGAGGGCCGGAATTGGAGACCCCTGGTTCATACAGTACATAGTACACTTAAAAAACAGACCCTTGTAGCAACTTATGTATAATAGAAAATAAATATAGGCACATGTATACAGTATAACAGGAGGTGACACAACTCATTCATTAGCGTGTCTGTGGTAGACATTTGTTCTATTTTTTTACAGCATAATACCACCCTTTTCCTTTTCATTCATTCATATATCATCTCATTTTATGCTCTACTCCTTCCCTGTTTCTAGTTGTGTTTTTTTTAAATGATTGTCACATAGTTTATGCAGTTGTTGAAAAGCAACAGTCAAAGGAATTCTGGTTCATGAAACCATGAGACAAAGCAAGAACAGTCCAGGCAGTTGAGCCCTCATCTGGGAATTAGTACATTAAACAAAACATATCATGATTTAAACAAACATTTAAATCCAGCCCAACTTGTTCACATAAAACAGAGGTCTGAACTACTAAAGCATGTATATGCTCCAGCAGAATGGTTCAGCTTCAAACAAGTCAGAGTAAATACTGCACATGCAGATGGCATTTACAAATTGTGACAACAATTCAGATTGCACTGACAAGAAAACAACATACAACCAGAGAACAGTAAAAAATGAAGCAGAAATTTCCATTTGTCACACGTAAAAATATTTGCGTGATCACAGCCATCATCTCTGATGAAGTCAAAATGCAATTTGTCCTCGACAGCCTTGCTTACTCATTTCTATGCACAGGGAAATTTAATCAAGAAAGCTAATTAGGCATGTAAACTCAACAATGGAGCAGGAAAAAGTACAGAACAAAATGAACACAACAAAACCAGACACAGAAATCCATATAAACAACAGTCAGTAATAAACGTAAAAAGTAGCTTTAAAATCTTTTGCATTGAATTGGTAGACAAAACAAACAAACAAGCATTTGGTATTTTAAATATGTAATAGTTTGGAGCACAGTGAATGAAAATCTAATTTTAAAAAGCTAATTTGCATCTTCATTTATCTTATGCCAGCATTTTAAATCCATAAACAATATTTCAGTGCTACATTTTACACCATCCAAGTCTTTGTTCTTTGTTTTTTCCTTCTTCTGCAACAGACAGCATTCATCCTTGAAACCTTTTCTTAGCTCAATTGTGAGCAATAAGGAGCCCCATTGTTCAATGTCTCCACAAAAAACATGGACTTTTACTGCGAGATTAAAAGATATTTGGCTGCTTGACATCCAGCTCAACACACTCAGCCACTTCAGGCCTTTTGAATGCATTCCAGCATGCTTTCAGTGACAGAAATACAGCACTTGTTTTATTGGAGACAAGTGAAGTCCCATGTGATCATCCTCAGGGTTGTGTTGAGTAACTTCAAATTTTTCCTGAAATAACATCCAACACATGTCCACATGTGCATGAATATATAGAGTCAACTGTAACTCAAATAAGACAGTCATTCACTCAATGAATGCTCTGTGGTTTAACTTCAGGCTCCTCGTGTCCACATGAGTAAGACACCCAAGGTGCTTTGTGTATAAATAGAGAGAAAAAAACCCATTTTTTAAATTAATTCATAAATGTCAGAGCTTGATGAAACAGCACAGTGATTGTTACTTATTTTCTATGTGGAAGTCTGTTTTGTCAAAACAGTGCTGTTGTCACGTGGGTGTCTAAAAATGTGGCAGGAAATAGGCCCTTGGCCCATTGATTACAAAATACCAGTTTGCAAAACGCTCTCTCAGGCGTAGCGAGGATCTGGGCTGATCAGAGACACCTGCTGGAGGTAGGCTGGCAGCAAGCTGCCCGTGATGTCTCCATGAAGATCGTGGAGGAGGTGAGGCTTTTGTGGTCTTTCTTCAGGGTGTGCCTCCTCTGCCAGCGACAGAGCAAAACTTCCACCTGTTCTCTGAAGAAGCTCGTGGTTAAGGTGTACAGGATGGGGTTCAAGGCGCTGTTGATTGGAAGGATGAAGATAACAACCCAGCTGGAGATTGTGCCTAAAGGAGAAAACAGACTAATCAGTTGACAACCCCCAGCAGGATGCAAGTGTGGATGTTTTTTTGTTTTTTTTTCAATAATACCTTTTCACAAGTAAGCAAGCAGTAAATTGATAACTTCTACATTGAAATTGTGTCCACAAATTACACATTTAAGCGTTGTAAGATATCTGAGAAGAAGCTGTCCGTACTCCTTACCGGGTATCTCCACCTCCAACAGTGACAAAATTTTCACCAAAAATATGGGAATCCAGCAGAGGGCATCGGAGAACACGATGAAGAAAAACCTGTTAGCCACGGCCACATCTTTATGCAGTCTGCTTCTAACATCTGCTGCATTGATGCCTGTTTTATAGATGGAGTAGAACATGCTGGAGTAGGAGAAGACGATCACCAGGAACGCCACCAGATTTAGACCTAAAAGAATGGACAAAATGTTCACAACCATACACTCACAGAACAAATATGTTTCAAGAGTATTTGCTAAATTGTCACCAGCAACTGCTGTGACAATAAGATACGAGTCAAGCATGTGGAGACAGAGACACACAAGCCTTTCTTCTATGCATGTAACGCTGTATTTAGCATGTTTGTTTTTATCTATTGTTTGTTATGTACTTTTTTTATATGGACCTGAAATAAAGCAATTATTTATTGTTTTTATTAACTAAAATAAGAGTCGTGGATCAACAGAAGAGGGGGTATGACTTGTTCTGTGGATACAAGGTAAGACTGATTTAGGGGAGCTTGGAGAGATTATCACCTCAGGTTGTTTTTCTTCATGCTCCATGTGCTGAACCAGAGCACTTTTGCTGCATAGCAAGGCGTCCTGCTGAGGGGGGATACTAATAACTTGAGAGGGAGTAAGGAGCTGGACCCTGTAAGAACTGTGGTGGAGAAGAGGATGAGGATGAAACTGCTGGGCATTATGAACAATATTAACCACTGCCTCCAAATCAGCCTGACAGGATGGAGCAGCAGCTGCAGTAAGAAGCTGAACTCAATGAGTTGCAGGACTGAGAAGTTCAGAAGATCCCTTCTCCTTACAGCCATCAGTGTACAACAATGACTTCTTCAATATTAACTGATATTCTTATTTCACATTATTCATAAAAAATTATATGTGTTATTCATTATATAGCTGCTGATAAAGAAAGGAGATGAGTAGCTGGACATTTTTTTCCCCAGATTGCAGAAACTCTGCCTATCTTTACTTCTGAGAGATTCTGTCCCTCTAAGATGTCATCTTTATACCTAGTCTATTTACTGACCTGTTGCCAATTAACCTAAAAGTTGCACGTTTTTCCAAATTTTTTTTTTTTCTTCATTTTTAACAAGTTGTGAGCATCAATTAAAAATGCACCGGTATATCTCATGAAACAGTCTTCCCATCCCACATCTTTAAAACTGGAGTTATATTTGAATGGGTAATATGTATGAAAGTACTATCTCGACATGAGTGTCACCACCCAGTGTTTCCAGATAAAGTTTTGCATTGAAACCAAAGGAACAATGTTATTCCTGTCATTGATTGACAGACTTTTGTCTGGCTTTTTTTTTTTTTTTTTAATGTTGTGACTGGTTGGTGCCACATTATTAAACACATAACAAAGATGCCTAAATGCATAAATATACTTGTTTGGTGTGATGAAGCAAACTGAATACAATTTTTTTCGTCAAAACAATATTAGCTAAATAACCAAATGGATTTTATTGGACAAAGCAGCCCATGCTGGGAAAAAAAAGGCCAATACCAAATACAATATTTGAAATAATTTGGCATAAAAATGTCAAAGCATGAAATAGGTTGCAATCAAATAAATATGTACACCTATCATCTTATTGCATAATGAAGATCGGTTTTCTAAAATACATCAGAAAACATTTTTATTGTTTTGCATAGAAGCCCCTTTTTAATTTAACCTAACAACTCTCATTTATTGATCCTGTAAGTCCATAGACAGTCTCTACATTCATCTCATTTGAAGAATTCAGAATTCATTCCCAAAGTTACTGTTTGGAGGTTTACTGCCAATCTTCTCAGAGCTTCCTTTAAAAGATGCTCCACAGGTTCTCAGTATTGTAAGTTGTATGTGGCTGCATTGTGAAATGTTCTCCCTTTACAACCGAGGCAGCAAAAGATTCAATGGTATTTTTGCAGCATGTGATGGAAAATGATTTACTGCATATGGCATGGTTCTTCTTTTTACACGAAAACAGTCAGTTAGAATCTGCCCATTAATGACTGAGAATTAGTCTTCACGTGTTTCTGAGCCCATCACAAATGTCTCTCTTTGTGAGTTTTGGTTAAAGGGGAATGAAATGCATCTTTATGCGCAGGTACAAGTATCTGTAGTACCCTGCATGAAGAGGATCCGTGGATTCCACAGACACCAGTAGCTTCAAATACCTGCTTGCAGCTTATCAGTGACTTTTTCATAGTTGAATAATATATCTGAGAGACTTTTCAGCTCAGTCTATTAGTTGATTTTTTTCTAATTTAATTTTATCATACGAATTCATGCAAAATTTGAATCTGATATGGAATTGGGCATCTGTGCAGTGATAATTCAAATAGTTTATACATTTCCACATGACTTGAGAAGTTAGGTCTTCATAGCTGAACTGTGGTTGAGCTGCTTGCTACCATGCTGCCTGAAGAAATAGATCTATCTGGTCTCATTTTATTCTCAGGCTGGTGCGACTGCTTGCTTCAGTGTTTCAGTGTGATACACTTCAGCCAGTGAGCGTATTTTTAAAACCTATTAATTGGCTGCTCTCACCGTTGGAATGCACCATGCTTAGCTTAGTTTATGTTATCATCACTGCTGATAAGAGTTGTGGTACATGAATATAAATACTTGTGGTTTTGACCTGAACAGAATGCAGATTGCACCCTTTTCAAGTGAGTTTTAGTGGTATTTTGTGTCCAGTTGGGAAGGGGCACCATATTTAAAATCACTACTAAACTAAATCACAGTATGAACTAATTTGACTCATTTTATTTCTAGCAGTGATGAAAGTTTTTGCACCCTTTAAGATGGAATATTATTGTAAATCACTGTCATCTAACTTTCCCACTGAAGGTAGGACAGAACACGGAGTAACAAGACCTAAGGATAAACATGCAATGTTGATAGAGTAACTGTGTTGTCTGAGCCTGGTAACTATGCAGCAAAGTTCATGTGTTTGTTTGCATACAGCAGCAATAGGTAACACAGATAATTGGGTTTAGACCAAACTTGAAACTTTGAAGATGAGAAAAATGAATTAGCAGCAAATCACTGGGGATTACATAGAAATCTGATAAGCTGATTAAATACGATAAGTGGTTTATTTGCTGTCAATAAGAATTTTTGGGAAAAAAACAAAAAATATAATTTACCCAGAAAAATCCCAGTGGAATATCCCTTGGCAGGAGGTTTTTCTTGCCTCTCAGAGTGCAAGGGAAAGCAGACCCCATTACGTCCATAGTAGTTCCCAAAGACCTCCTCATTCATAAGCGGCACGGCGGCGATGATGAATCCCATCACCCAGATAGAAGATAGGATCACCTTACAGCGAGACAACAAACATACTGTTAGTATTTCTGTTACAGAGCTCTTCAAACAGCATGCTGAAAAATAATTAAGAACATTGGCGACTCAGTGGATTCGCACAATCTCACTGACTTTTCATTATCAAAAGCAGACTCCAAACATTCCTGTTCAGTCTGGGTACTTTCCTGTTGACTGACATTTGTGGCTTTACTTCTGTCCGAAGAAAACAATCAGCATGCAGCAAAGTCTTTTTTTTTTTTTTCTTTTAACATTTCCATGTCCGTGTTTTATTTTCTAATTACTTTTATTTGGCTGAAAAGTTTCCTCTCTTTGTAAATGTCAATATAATCAACCAACAAATGCGGATTGTATTAAAGAACTAATGAACTAATGAAAAAAATAATGTAAGATGCTCGAGCATCTCACACTTTGGTCTGGTTTTATTAACGGAGCTGGCTATTTAACACAGAAACATTTAAAAAGTAACATTAGCATTTCTTTGATTTGTAGTCAAATAATTGTTTGTGTTTACAATTTTTATTTCAGTGGGAAAGTTATGTTTGATGACTTTACAGCTGCAAATGATGGATGATGGATATGAAATTAGGAGCTGAACTGATTAATCACAGATAGTCTGAGCAATTTTCATAAAATTACCATTGATCATTGACGCATTTGGAAGCTGCTTGTAGTCTATTAGAATTAACAAGCAAACAAGGCTCATTTCATCTTGAATGACTCATGTATATGTAGGTAAACCCTAAAGCTTGGTATTATATTTCTTTGCTTTAGAAATTGATTACTGTAAAGGTTTAATAAAAACAGATGTTACTTAAAAGAGGATTAATGTAAGAATACACCAATGCCAACTAAAGCCGCTTCTTTAATGAGACTACAATGAGTCTTTTCCACTGTAGAAACACTGCACCTTTCAGCCATTAAAACAGCCTGCCATGTTTCAGTTAAAGCAGATGAATGACTGTTGATAAAAGAAAAAAAAGAACAAACACACACACTCACATGCAAACATTCACATATTTATTCACTTAGCAGGGACATAATTTAACTCACCGCTATCTGAACTTTGCCAGGACGCAGGTTGCTGAAGGGGAAGACAATAACTAGGAATTTCTCAAGAGTCAGGTAGGTCAGGAGCAGAACAGACACCTGAGGGAAATCACTCACTATAAATAAACAGTAATGCCAAATGAGTGCAGTCTTTCCTCAGGAAACCGCTGCAAAAATATCAATTATCTTAATACCTCAAAGCCTGTATCATTTTCATCCTTGTGTCTTTGATAGCAGTCTGCTATCTCCTTTATGTACTGCTCTTGTTGGGCTTTAATGCTTTACAAAACCACAGTTTAGAAAAATACCATAAAAGTGGAAATGAGAATATGTGTAATCCTCAAATTTGAATGCAAACTAAACAAAACAAAACATAGTGGTAATGGAAGAGCCTCTGACGGTCACTGTAAATACATTTTACACTGTTGTAATTGGAGTAAGCGCATGAGTGTGTCTGTATGTGTGAGTGTGTGTGTTAACACACAGGTCTACATTGCAAACCATGCAATGCCCCATCATTGCAAATCCATGCTGCACATTCAAACCTTTCATGTATGAAAACAAAGAAGCATTTTGCAGCTCTGGTGCTGATTCTGACGTTTCCAGAGACTCCAAACATACACTGCACGACTGACTACTGGTGTTTTTCTGTTAAATGACATCCTTAAATTGACACAAGCTTTCTGCATAACTCCTGATCCATAAGTGGGGTTCAACTTTAAAATGGTTTGTAGATTAGCATATTTGTTCAAATTGTTGTGAGTGTGTGTATGCTGTGTATGAAAGTACCTCTGAGGAGAGCATGGCCAGAAATCCAATAGTGCGACACTCGACACTTTCCATCCACAGCAAGGCATTACGGTTATACTGCCCACGAAACTTTACATCAAAAACACCAACAAAAAACAGGTAAACCCCCATGAGGCAGTCTGCACCTGCATGGGAAGACATAGACATAGAGAAATGGTGCTTTTGCGTATTTGCTGAATGTGTTCATTAGTCACCAAAACTTCAAAATCAAAAAAATATTTCCATCCTAAGCCAGGAGTAATTTCCTTGGCCACAGATGATGGAGGATTTAGGTGGGTAGCTGATTAATGACGGTACTGATGTTAACGTTGGGAAAGAAAAAAAAAAAAAAAAAGCATCTTTTAACATTTCCTGCAGTACAAAAATTCTTAAGTGGAGTAAAAACTAGAAATATTCATTTATATTGCTTGAAGTTGCGTTAGCAATTTGGGAAAAACATGTTCATTAAGGTTAAGTCATGGAAAAAATGGTGGAAGCTTGATGTTTTGTGTAAATTCAAGACAAAGGAGAGTAAAAAGAAAACATGACTGGTGACTTTTTATGACTGAAGCTTAACCCATTTAAAATGGTCAAAAACACAATATTTTACAACGCTTGCAAATATGTATTGAAATATCAACTTTTACTAATTAGCTTAAACCTGACTCTAAAACAGCTTTTGAAAAAAGATTTCAATTTTTATTCTGCAATTACAATGATAGGGAAATTAAACGTACAATTTTTTAATGGACTTTGTGTCTATATATAGAGCCATGAAGGCATTAGTGATTGCTGTTGTCTGATGCTCAACCTGTCACAAAAACTATTTTGTTTAGGTGATCCATTCTCACAGAAAAAAATGCAATACATTAATTTTAATGACTCTTAATTGTAAGTACTATTCAGACCCCGGAAATAGACCGTGAGAGTAAATCTAATTGACAAATATATGAGAAATAAACAAAGAAAAAAATCACATAACTCAAATCAGAAATGAATTGGAATCCCTCGGGCTCTGTTAAGAAAGACTGGACTTAAATCTTACGCATTTTGCACTGGGGTGTTAAGAGTAATTTATGTTTTTATAATAATGAGCCATCCTCTCTCAGCAGGCTTAAAGACATAATTCAGCACATTTGTGAAGTGGGCCTTTGAAATCATTTGGACTTAATTATTGCAACCTTTCATTAAATTATACAGGCGACAAGAAAAATATCTTCAAGCTTTAAGAAAAACATGGGTTTGTAAAAGTGTCTCCACCCCCCAATTCATTGTGACATGGCATAAACCAAAACCTTGTCAGGATCCGAGGTCAGGTCAGCAGTAAAGCCTGTTCCATACTCCACGAGAAGCAAGAACTGAGTTCTTGTTCTCGAGGCTGCAAGAACAAGAAAAAAACGTCTTGTTCGGCAGGTCCATACATACTACACGAGAAGCACGTCTGCAGCGGGGAGGGATCACTGCTGGGGGCAGATGTCTGCTTTATGTGCAATGAACCCGGTTGTTACCTCCGCCGAGGTGTCTTTTTGCTTAAGATAACTTAAAAGGTTACGGAGGGATTTTATAAATATTTCAAGAGTTGTTGCAAATGTAAAAATGAAGAACTGATTAAATTCTGGTGGTGATCAGGATCACCGTTTGGATCCAGGATTTTTTTAAAAGGATTCTTTAACATTGTGCTTGGTGGAGGTTTCTGCTCTCCGAGTTTCTAGTTTCATATTTAACGAGCAGCTTCGTCCGCGGCAGGGCGGGTTGTGCTGGTCTGGGTCCGAGTGTTTTTTTGCCACATGTAAAAATGTTCGTACTTTCTCACCACCTCGATAAGCTGTTTTATCAAAACAATCCGTTTTGCCGGCAACAGCAAACAAATGGAAGCAGCAACACCGCTTCATGCTTTCTCCGTGTTAACCACGCCCACCTCCAATGTCCGACCAATCACACAATACTTCTCGCAGCCCCGCAAGAAAAAAGTTCTGCCAGCCCGGTGTGTCGAGAACTGTCCTCAAACGCGTCCGCGAGAACAAAATGACGTCATTTTCTTCTCGGAGCCTCGAGAACAAGAAAAAAGTTCTCGCTTCTCGTGGAGTATGTAACAGGCTTAAGGAGTGGATTGCGGGTCGGTTGAGGTAGGCTGATTTTGCACATCTTCTCCTTTCTTTTTTTTTTTTGTTCATTTACATGAAGTGCAGGAAACTACAAATATATTAGGTGAATGCAGCTTCTATAAAGTTAACCTTAACGTCGGTGACATCCTTGAGTACACCATGTAGGAAAAAGGCAGTAAAATGTCTTTATAAGATGCAAGGATGCAATAACAAAAAAAAAAAAAAGCCTACACACCGGTTTATTATTTGGTGTGTTTTCCCAACAATCCTCATCAGGTTTTCAAAAAAAGACTATATCTGCAAAAATTTTGGTAGACAGCCGCTTAATCCAACTTTTATTACTGACAATAACAAAGAATTGTGAGAATGGCTGACTGACAATTATAATCCCTGTTTTGAAAACATCAGAGCACTGTGCAGAAACTAAATAAAAGCAGAACGTAATGATTTGCAGATCTCATAAAAAAGATCTTTTCTTTACAAAAGAACACTGAAATTATATCAAAGTTCATGTAACTAAAACATTAAATAATTGAGAATTATATATTACAAAAAGATGGGTAGGAGTCATGTTTACCACTATGTAGCATCCCATCTTATTTTAGCAGCACTCATGAATGTCTGGGAACACGTTGCTCTAAATGTGCGACGCAGATAAACTTAAACTTGGACTAAAAACCTGTCTGGACCTTTTAGTATGGATGCTGCTTTTAATGATGAGTGAGCTGCTACTTCTACAGTCACTAGTGCACCCCCACGGAGTGCTGCTTACAAACCCCTCTTTTCTTAAGTCCTAAGGTTTTGGCTTTTGATCTGATCTCTTAAAGCAGCAGTGGAGATACCTTAGCTTTGACCATGAGAATACAGCAGTGTTTGTCACATCTATGCTGTTTTCTTTGCATGACGTGACTTTAACTTGGGTTTTTGTCAGAAAAAGTCAACTGTGTCTGCAGACAAAAACATTTCTGGTTTTTCTGGAAGTGTTTTTCAGCCCGTGCAGTGTTTCCCAGCCAGAATCATGCATGTTTCTAATGAAGCATTGGCACCCAAAGATCTCAGGCTTCCAATATGAATTCTGCAATTAGATGCAAGATGTTCCCCCAGCTGTGTCTTTTTTAGTAGCACTAACTTTGCCAGTCCTCTGCTGACCCCCTCCCCATCCAGACCTTTTTGAGTTGCTGCCATCAAATTAAAAAGTTAAATGTTTTACTTGCCCATTTGATGCATTTTATTTGTTTGACCCTGAATAAAAGTGGAAACTTTCACGTCATTGCATTCTGTTTTAATTCAAATTCAACATTGCAAAAAAGGAGTCATTACCAAAAATGACTTTCCACCCCTTTATGAAGCTCAGAGTGTTTAAAGATTCAGCTAAACGGAAAACCCAGAATCTGAAAATGAAGTGAAAACCAAATTTCTGAGACCTTATTTACAAAACAAGACAAAAGTAGGATTCTTTTGTGAGATCATTTTATTTTATCTTTAGAAAACAAAAACTTTCTCTAAAACTTCCCTTCACATTTTGCATTTATTAAATGCTTATGTCCAGAATGTTAAGTAAATTATAGGATGCTTGAAATTTTGCCTCAGAAAAAGGTGATCCAACGGCCTCTTGCCTCTTAATACCACATATTTTTTTGCATGGTCAGTTATATTGAATATACTCTTTTATTGTATGTCTTAGACAGGTAGAATTGAAAGATCTCAAGCTTAATTCTTAAATTTTACTTGCAGTCTTGACTGAAATATTGCTGTGTACAGCCTGAAAGCACTTGCAAAATGATGAATTCTGCCGTTTTGCTCCCCCTGCGCCCCCTAGAAACTCCAAAAATGGCCCGTAGAATGGGGTCTCAAAAGTTCAGTTTGATGTAGGTCGACGAAATTCGGTACATACGTCTGCCAACTCAAGACGACCAAAAAAGTCTATGTAGACCTGTTGTCATAGCAACGGGCTGTCCGCCATCTTGGCGTTTGCTACAATTTTTTTGCCCGTGTTTGTCAATTTGGGCGCATCGTATTTGAACAAACTAGTCTGAAGGGATACATGCGAATGGCTCCACATTCGCCAGGGAGCTTCGTGACAAGATGGGGACCAAAAGTCATTCAAATCTTTCTGATAGGAGAAAGCGTGTTACCGTGGCAACTGATGGAAAAAAGCCTTCTAGCCATGAAACACGGTTTAATCATATCTTCGCAGAAATACATGCGATCTAGACCAAAATTAAGATAATTCATATTTGGTAGATCCTTAACACATTGAAACACGTATTGTGGGGTGGGGGGGCACTTTTTGGGGGGAGGGGTCCCGAGGGTCCCGAACGTCTACTTTGACCTAGGGCTACGAAATTCGGCACACATGTGCAACAACCCAAGGCGAGCAAAAAAGTCAATGAAGCACCTGTTACCATGGCAACAGGGTGTCCGCCATCTTGGAATTGATGCCCTTTTTATCACTTTAAGCGCACTGTATTTGAACAAACTAGTCTAAGGGTTTTCATGTGATTGACTCCATATTCAGCAGTAAGCCTTGTGAGAAGATGAGGCCCAAAAGTTAGTGAAATCTTTCCATTAGGACAAAGTGTGTTACCGTGGCAACTCGTGGAAAAAAAGCCTTCTCGCCATGAAACACGGTTTACTCATATCTTCACAGAAATACATCCGATCTGCACCAAAACTGGAAGCGTTCATATTTGGTAGGTCCTTAACACATTATAACATGTATTGGGGGGGGGGGGGGCACTTCGTGGGGGGGGTCCCAAGGGTCCCCGATCGTCCACTTTGACCTAGGGCTATGAGATTCGGTACACATGTGTAACAACCCAAGATGAGCATAAAAGTCGATGAAACACATGTTGCCATGGCAACGGGCTGTCCGCCATCTTGGCGTTTACACCCATTATTGTCTCTTTATCTTAACTGTATATCTCCATGCAAATATATTGGCTCTGTGAATCTTTAATATGTTGCATGATGAGAAAGAGGAATAGGGGTGGGATTTCGGCATGAGGCGAGGACCCGATGGATGCCGCTTGCGGCTTTAATTTATCATTAGTATGTTCCTGGAGGCATTGTTGCCTTGTTTGAAAAAAGTGCACTTCATAATTCTTTCTTCAGGATGGTACATCAATTTACAGCAGCATTCTTCCTGAAAGCACACTGGTACTTTAACTGCACTTTGTGGCTGGTTAAAAAAATACAAGAGGCCATGATTGGAGGAAACAAGGAAAGGAAAGAGACAGGGACAGAGCAAAAGACAAGACACTTAACATGAGATGGACTTTTACTGACAAGGGCACAAGTACAGGAAGGACACAAAACAAATGCTGAATTAGGTTGTTAAGGGGTGCATCCATCAGCCGAATTTCAGTATTTGGCTTTAAAAAAAAAAAAAAAAAAAAACACCCTCGGAGAATATATACATACATACATACAAATCATACTTGTGCAGTCTTTAACTAACTGTACTACTGTCAACTGTAACAATGTACCTGATACCTAATACCTGCAGAGTGTGAAATGCTCGAGTTTTTTTTTTCCCAGTTTCTCTGACTTTCCTCTGTCGTTCCTCCTCGGGTTTGTTTTAACAGACACCCGAACAAGCCAAACCAACACACTGGCAGAACATTTCTTTGTATAGAGGTGATCAAAATTAATGGTAATCAATTAATAAAGTGCATTTCTTCAACAGCACCTTATTGATATTGCTGTCCTTATATGTATTTTGGGATTTAAAGTGGGGGTTTTTTTCGCTCAAATGAACACTGCAGAATAATCTCAACTCACATGCAAACTCAGATTTATTTAAGCTTTTCTATAATTGCAGATATGTTCACTTTAGGTCAATGGTATGAAAGGGTACATGATTACTCACAGCAGAGGACTTTGATGCAGGCGGCATGCAGGTTGTTCTCTGCTCGGATCAGTGATCTCATTCCGATGACTAAGAGATTACCAAAGCAAGTAATGAAAGCCATGACCCAGACAGACACCCGCAGCACCATGTTAGCCAGCAGGTCCTCAAACGATGAGATCCCATCTGTGTTGGGCTTGCAGGACCTGACGTGAGGTGCATACGAGCAGTACTGGAACTTCTTAAAGTATCTGACGATAATGAGTACACAAATGTAAGATATGGTAGCAGAAGGAAAAATGGAGAACATGTTAGATAAATGCATTATATAATCACTGAATTTCATCACTGTCATTCATACATACATGTGGGAAAGGTTCTTCATAGGAAGAAACATCTTAGTCTGAATATCCGGGATCTCAATGCCTTCCAGCGCCCTGTATGGAAAATAGTAGAAGTCTACATTTTGCAGACTTTATAACTCACTTATTTGGTTTTTTGAGTATGTCTGTGTGTGCATGCATTCTGGATGGTCCTCACTACTTCACAAGACTTCTGGATGGTTAAGACCAAATTATGTTAAGTCAAATATAGACTTGAGTTTAGGTTGGATTTAAAGTTGGTTATGTACCGACATAGTCATTAGAGTGATTTGAAGACTCAGGAATGTATTGTGTCAATGAAAATCCTCTGAGTGTGAATGTACTTACAGTGACTGGAGTTGTGTCAGCTGGTTGAAGTGGCCTGGATGAATGTGGAGTTGAGGATTGTGAGAAATATTTCTGTAATAAGAAAGATGATTGTGCTCAGGGAGGCTTGTTTTTGTACATACATGCCTGATTAATACAGAAATCGAGATTGTGTTGGTTGTCTTTAAAGGGTTCTAATGAAAAGGTTATTCCTTGTGCTGGTTTGGCTCTCTTGGGTATTAAAAAAGAATATGACACATGCAGTTTTTCTTTTTTTAAGATTTGTAAGACTTGTCTATCTGAAGAGATTATCCAGAACTCCAACAGCAGAAAAAAGTGCAGCTCATAATTTCTGCTGCAACATACTTGGATGACCTGAAGATAAGATTTTATCCCATTCATCCATTTTCTGAACCACTTTGTCCAATTAAACTGCTATCCCAGCAGTCATTGGGCGAGAGGCAGGGTACACCCTGGACAGGTCATCAGTCCATCACAGAGAATTTTTCTAAATATATTTTCTTTAATAATAGATGAAATAAGATGTTCTTGAGCTAATTTGAGGTGTTCAGATACATTGTGGAAGCTTTGTTTCCTCAGGCGTCTGAAGAGAAAGCATCTTTAAAAGTCTGCAGGCATTTGATTTTTACATGCACATCTAAAGTCCTGCACCAGCATTTTAATCAGGCTGAGATCGGAGTTTTAACTGGGTCTTCGCAACAACATGAGTCTTTTCATTTTTGCCATTCTGTCAGGAATCTGCTGCTACGTTCTGTTGTCCAGTTGTGCCTGTTGTCCAATCCAGTTCCTGTGATTGTACAAAATGACCCAAATCAATGCCTGACTGCTGTTTATCCTTCTGTAATCCACCTATTTTCTTGTTCCTACATGTACAGTCAATAAAGCAATGCAATTTGTCAAATAATTTCAAATAATTACCCCTAATTTTTTTGTCAAAAATATTTTCATGTCTAGTCAGTAAAAGGACCGTGTTCTTTCTTTCTTTCCCTGTTGCTGATAACAACAAAGCAACAGAACATCCAATTACACATATCAAAGCAACTTCCTTAATTGTACCTTTTTTTTGTTCCCAATGTAAAATCATTTGGCCCTGGTTATGTTACCTATTACTTGCTTTAAAGCTATGCAGCCTTCACCCCATGCAATACACATCTAAACACAATACAATTCATATCTTAAAAGACTTATTGTTCTCTATCACTCTCTTTGTAGATTTATTCTTAAATGTCCAGATCTAACTCATCCTTGTGTGTTATTTGAAAAACTCAACTGGTTACATCCATCTAAGAGACATGAATTTCACTGGACTCTGTTAATCTTTAAATGTATTTATTTTTACGGTCCACATTCCCTAAAGCAATTTTTTATTCCAGTAACTTCCTCGTATTCGCTCAGAAGCACTTACTGTCTCACTCTGTCTGTCCCACGAATCTATAAAGATGTGGGGCGCATGTCATTTCAGTTCAAAGCTCCTTCAGACTGGAACAAGTTACCCACATACTTAAGATCCTTAACATCGTTTGGTTTATTTAAGTCATCTTTATCTGTTCATCTTAAAACTCTTTGTCAATGTTTCTCGTTCTGTTACATTATTTTGTGTGAGATTGAATAACATACTCCTCTTTGGGGTATTCATTTATTTCTTATCGTATTTATTTTTTTGTTATCATTGTTGTAATGCTGTTCAACTGTAATCCCTAGGAATGTCATGACTTTGTGTAGTGGTGAAACCAATGTAAGTAAACAAGAAAAAAATAGCAAAAAACAAAGTAATTAGCTCTGATTTGTGAGATCACTCCATCGGTACTGAGCGAATGTATGGGCAAAGACTTCCCCAACGCTGTTGCACAGAGTCTGTCTTTGTATTTAAATCAACTTTAAAATGTTTCACTTTGGTGAAACATGGAGGACAAGGACAAGTGAGGCTTGGCTTTAAAGCTTAAAAACAATCCTCCACAGGCATGTTTTGAACAGACTGCAGGGATGTTCAGAATACAAACAAATTAAATTTTGTGAAACCCGAATCAGTGATGAGCACTGTGGTTTCACAGCCAAGAAGGTTTCTGGTTAGATCCCCTGCTGGGGGGAGGTTTGAACAGTGGCCTTTTCGTGTGGAGTTTGCATGTTCTCCCTGTGTATGCGTGGGTTCTCTCCGGGTACTCCGGCTTCCTCCCACCGTCCAAAGACATGCATGTTGGGTTAATTGGTTACTCTAAATTGCCCATATGAACCCCACCTTTTGCCCAAAGATAGGCTCCAGCTTCCCTGCAACCCTTAATCGGACTAAGCGGTTCAGATAATGAATAAATGGACAAATACTTGTATATATGTTCACACATTTGCACATTTTGCAACAAAAGCAATGGCAAAAAGGCTAGTTGACATTTTTTTGCAGAATTTTGGTGATAGTCTGATATTTCTTCTTTTCCGTTTCAGTCAGGCACAATTTACTCTATATGTCATGACATTTTGTCAACCCACACAGCTGAAAATGAAAAGAGGACTGTAAGTGAACAGTCTCAATAAATAAAAGTCTCTCCTGCTGAACATGGATCATGGAAGTGATTTCTTTTTAATATCCATATAGCAAGCGGAGGAGGTCTAGTAAGTAAAGTGTCTCAGTTTTCATTGTTCTGCTTCTTTCTGTCTGCATTAATCTGTTTAGATGAGTGCTTGATCTGCACTGAAATATTTCATTCAGATTTAAATTTCAAATATTATTTCTGCGAGTAATTAATGACTAAAATGCTACTTTTAACCTAAATAAAATCTTTGCCAAAGACAAAAGTCCTGACAAGACAGGCAATGACACATGGCTGACTAACAGATAATAAACTTAATCAGCCACATTTTATTTGTGACATGTCTTTCTAAGAAACACTGGGGGAAATTATTTAGTTTGATAAATCCGTCCGCTTGTCCGATGACCGCTAGGATGAGTTCCAGTCCTTGTGACCCTGAAATGGATGACGCATGTATTGAAAAGGAATAAATGAATAGTTGTTCTTTGGTGGCCTGGCCCTGTCAAGTACAAACTTTGATCAGGTGAAAGTTTGCTCTATATCTTAGTATGTAATCTCTTTTTTCTTAATATATTGTTTTTAAATCAATCCTTTCCTGAATTTTCTCTGAACTATTCCAATCTATACACATCTTCAGTTATTTAGGAGCTCTACCAAAGCACTTCATTCCCCTGCAGTCCATGTATGGGCTTGGATATCCCTGCAGCTGTTTATCGGTCAGGCAACACATGAGTATGAAGGCTAAATATGACTAATACAAAAGATTAGACAGCTCTTTAGAGTGTGATGTGAACATCGTAAACTATGGTAATCTGAATGGAATAAGCACATCTTCAGGAAAAAAACATTACAACAAAGAAGACATTGCTAACAGTTTTAAGCAGGATGTTACAGTTATTTGCCACTTATTGTCTTATAATTCTGTTTAAATACAAATATAAAACACACAGGGCCTTGTGACCCTGAACAGGATGATGCATCAACTAGTGTTCTTAACCCTTTACAGCCCAACCCAAAAACAAAAGGGGTAAAATAAAGTCTCTTCTTTTCTTAAAATGAACATTTGCTTAATGCCCAAATAAAGACAGGTGTCATCCTGTGGGCATTTAAGAAAATGCAAAGAAAAAATTTTTTTGTAACCATATATTAGCGTGTCATATGTCCAAATGATTAAAGTGCATTAGACTGTATAAACCAGTGGGCAGAAGACAAGTATCAGATTGTGCACAACAGGGTTTTTAGCCAGGTTTTTACCATAAAAAGATGTAAAAGGTCTCAGAAATTGGTATGTATCAAATACAGTACATATGGCGTTAGGCAGTTAAGGGATGGAAAAAACGATCGTGCTTTGATGGGATTCCCTCATTAACTGCAGAATTTTTCACAGTTAAATTTTAATTAGTCGAAAGAGCCAACAAAACTGATAAAGCAGAGAGAGAAAGCTAAACATATACCAATTAAATCAGCTTATAATTAAGTTTGAGCCTTGTCCATGTCTGAACAGATGACACTACCATGTGAAAGGCTGCATGAAATGCATTCGTTCAAGTTCATTTAAACTTGCTGAAATTGTTAAAGTTTGGTTAATAGAGTATGAAATTAAAATGTTTGTGAGGGTGTCCAGTTTTTCCAATTCCAAGGAGGTTTAATTCACACAAAGGCTCCCTTTGATTGAAAGTTTTGTACAAAGGTCTGTATGCAAGGCTGAAGGAGGAGAGCTTAGTAAGCTTGTATCACCCCAGATGAGCTAACAGGTACCAAAAGGCCAAGCTCAAGCTGTTGCAGAAGCTCAAAAGGATTTCCAGCTAGACATAGCTAGCTCTTAGCAAAGGCCATATAGGTGACTGCCTCAGGCATCACACACTGGAAGGGGCGGCACTGTGAGACGTCAAAAAACAAAAAAAAACAAAAAAACAAAAACTTCCAGCTGGTGCCATTTCCTTGTGCACTGTTTTCAAAGTAAAAAGTCAACAGGTACAGAAAAATATTAACAACACCCCCACTCCTTGTTTGTCATTATTTGATTGACTTTGCCAGAACCCTGTGTGCTGCACGAGAGGGATGCGGCGAGTTATGGGTGTCAACAACTGTCACTCAGGAGTGGCTCTCAGAAAGTTTGGAAAAGAGGAGAGTAAAGAGTTTCCAGGGTAGAGTTATGTGGTTTAGCTAACATTAAAACACAGATAAGTAGTGTTTCATATATACCAGCTGGAGGCTAGCTAAGCTGAAATACAGCAGTTTCCTCATTATTATTTTTTATTATTATTATTATTATTATTATTATTATGATTATTATTATTATTATTAGTATTAGTATTAGTATTAGTATTAGTATTAGTAGTAGTAGTAATATCATTATTATTATTATTTTTATTATTATCATGCAAAAGTTTGGGTTCCTACAAACTGTGTGCTTTCAAATATTTTGTAAAAAAAATCAACTAGGAAAGCTAAGATTTCAGAACTAAACTGGTATTTCTCATGAAAATGTTAAAACCATTGTTATGAAAAACAGGAGGGAGGGGGGTTTCCCAGTCATTCTTGAGATGGCCCTGCAGTTGAAACTTCTTCAATAAAGATTCATGGCAACAGCAGAGTGACTGTCAGGAGATTCACATCAAAGCATAAAAATTCAATACTGCAATTAACTTCTTAGCATGTTCTTTCCGTGGTAGAGATGATTAAAAGGCTTCCTTTAGTTAGTTAAACTACATCAAAAGCCTCAATAAAGTCCTTATAGGATGCATTGATCACCAGCTGATTGGTGGAAGAGTCCTTTACCACTTTTTATTTGCAACATGACTTTCTGGGATTAAAATTGAGATTTAAATATGCTTTTGGTGAGCTTGTCACATTTGGCAGAAATGATGTGATAAGACAGCTTGAAACAGACAATGCTCAGAAACAGAAACCAGTCTCAGCTCAAAATGCTCTCTGACCAGACAAAACAGACCAGACAAACACACAACAGACTGCATGCCAAATGCTTCTTTAGCATCGTATTAGGCTCAGATGGATGACTCCCTACACAGATATATGTCATTAGTCTACTGATGCAGATCTCTTTTATTGACTTTTGTTTTGCCCAGTGGCTCTGAGATAAGGTAATATTTCATTGTTTTTTTTTGTAATTATACTTTACTTGAGAAAGTATTATTGGCATCAATAGCCAACATGACCTATATTTTTAACAATGAAAACACCAGAATGCTGCTCAGTGTGGTGACTTCTGCAGGTTTACTGTTCCTTGGGATTTAGTGCTGCACATGATGGAACTAAGACAGAATGTTGTCTAAGTTTGCTCTCAAAACATAAAAAAAAACCAAAAAACATTGCATTTACATGTTGATCAAAGTATTCTTTGCAGATAATAAATGAAGCATACTTTGCTCGGGGAAGTATTGTAACCATGGAATCAAGAAACAAAGACAGCTATTGATAAGTAACTGCAAAACATTTAAGATGTAAATATACCTTTTATGACATTCCAATATCAATAAAGTATGAAAATCTCCACATTCACAGACAAGCTTGACTCTGATTAGGAGTAAAAATACATAATTAGTCCCTCTACTCAATGTATTAATTCATCCCACATGGTTTTTCTAGTGTTGACAGGTGAGTGCATGTGTGTTACCTTCACAACTGCTTTCTCATATATTCTCATTAATTCTAATATCCAGTGGGAGTCATGTTTTATTTAATCCTACCTAAAAACTACAGCTCCAAAGTTTTCTTTTTTAGTTTCCTTTCTTTTAAGATGTTTTTACTTTAATCTACTTCATCTGTTTTCATACTGAAGATTACAAAGTATGTCTTTCCACTGAAAAACAAAATACTAGTTACTTACAGTTTCAGGAGGGACTTGGAGAGACTCTTAAAGGTGTTCTTTGGCAGATCCCTGATCCTGTTGCCGGATAAATTCCTGAGAAGGATGCAAGAAACAGAAAATATGTAAAACCAGCAAAGTCATAATGTTACGCTTGTTGATTCACAGGTCATTCAATGTACAAATGTGAACTAAATAGTCAGATAAACATGCAGACGTAAAAGTTATAGATATTTGCATAAAATGAACCAAAAGTCTTTGACCTTGCATCAGCTGTTATATTGTATGTTAATGACTTGTAAAATTATGTTAGTGTAAATATGCTCTGTATTAAAATTTAAATCCTTAATATTTACAATATGAATCCTCAATATTTATTCAATATTATATATCTTTTTATTTTTCAGTAAACACAATGTTTCATGTTCTTAATTGGCTCATGTGAGATCAATGATAGGTGTTAATAACTAAATTTTGGTCAGGTTTTGGAAATCCATTTAGTGAGAGGCAATGCAGACATTTAGGTCCTTAAATGAAAGCTGTTATTGGGTTGACCAAGCATGTGTAAGCTGATGTTGAAAGAATTACACAAAGTAAGACAAAGGAACAGTTACTTACAATTCAGCCAGTTTCCACATAGACTGGAAGGTGTTTTCAGGAATTCTTCTGATCCTGTTGTCCATCAGTAATCTGAACGGGACAAGAACAGAACTGCTGTCAGAAATCATCCCGTGTGATTCAACGTGCCATGTCAGCTCACTGGAGTGTTTATCTGCTGTGGTTGGATACAATTTAATCTACAGCAGCACTCACTTTATAACTTCCAATTAAGGTTTGGACACACTGATTCAGTGCTGGCTCTGTAGTGCAGTTTAAAAAACAAAACAAAAAACATCATCGGAAGGAGGTTTACTGCATTCCTGTTGCTGTCTTACAGTACAAGCCAGATAGATTTACCACTAGAAAACTAAAAAAAAAACCAAATCAATTGTATGTGCATGTAACACATATCTGGAACAATCTAAGACTGAAAAGATGAAGTGATGATGCATAAAATGATTTTTTTTCCTGATAATTTTCAGTATTCTTGTATTTAATGGTCATAAATCATTTCAGATAAAGCAGGAGTTTGCATGTGTTGCACATTCTGCTCCTCATTTGTAATCTTCATCATTGTTTTTTATTTTATTGTTGATTTTTTTCAATTTTGCAAAGTCCTTCACACTAATTTTATAATTTATCATCATTACTCCATTTACTAACAATATTTGAGATCATAAAATAAAACAGATTTATTTTATTTTTCATTCACTGGTAAGTTTCACTGCTTTCCTTTCACCAAACTATGTTTCTTTTAACTGTTTCTTTGTGGTTTAAGGGGCTACAGATCAACCCTGGTGCTGGAAATGATAAAAAAGAAACATGCTGTGTGCAGCTGCTTATATGAAGCGTTACTGCTGGTGTGAGATTGCACTTGATCAATCAGGAGCATTAGAAAGGGACATCACCATCAGACCAACTAAGAGCAAGTGAAAGCACCATGAAATTACTTCCAGCAGCTTCAGTCAGTCGACAATCTGATGAAGGTAAAAGGTAAAAGTTCCTCTACTAGATCAAAACTTTTTTAGTCTGAAACTGCAGAATGAATCTCAAACCAAACTGAGCAAAAATAAATGCAATATATTCTACACATGAATTTAACAAGATTTGTTATCATCATGATTTACAGTTTCATGGCAAAACCCAGCGAGGCAGATTCCATGCGTTGAACCCATAGACTGTATAAAGAGATGGACGGAGCCTCCGTGATGTCACCAGTAGGTTTCTGAAGAGCTGAATTGAAGTTCGGTGGGCAGTTCCTACCATCGCCACAGCGTCATGGCAGCGTCATGCGCGTCGTCTTGCCCGGAAAATACAAATATGGGCAAAGAGGTGGAGCCGAGAGGGGGGCTGTGAGTGTCATGGTGGATGATTGACATCTAGCAAACTCCGAGCTTTCTGTAGCTAAAAGCTAACAGAGCTAACCAGGAGATAACAGGAGCTAACAAGCTAACGGAGGTAAGTGGGCTAAAGCTAAGTCACATTGTTAACCGGCTAAAAACCGCGGTTGTTCTACGTTCTTCTGACTTGAAGCCGGAGATTGGTACCTGTCAATCAAAAGAACACGCCCCTAAATTTGCCGAACTTCGAGATTAAATTACTTTTAAAGGGGCGAGTTAGAAAAAATTCACTCCCCCCAAAGTTGTCATGAAGGTAAATCTGACCTATAAACTGAAAATGGATTTTTGAACCAGGCTGTAAACATGTCTATGTCTGCTGTGAAGTTTGTCTTTTTAACATGGGAGTCTATGGGGATTTGCTCAGTTTTGTAGCCAGCCCCTAGTGGATGAAGGGGGAACTGATGTTTTATGCACTTCCGCATAGGCTTCACTGTTAACCGCCGGAGGCTGCTTGGTTGAACCTTTCGCATCCCCACCAGTGAGTTTCAGGTGTCAGTTTCAGGCCCAGAAGTTTTGTGTTCCAAAATATTTTTCCAGTGGGAAAACCTTTGTCTTCATCATATTTCTGTCATGTTCCTTTGCTTTCAGAGAAACTTAAAACAATCATTTATTTTATGGAAAATGTTGGCAACTGTAATTACACATACTTTGGATGACTGAAAGTGATGTGTACTGTTGTCAAACAGACTGTCTTGGCGCATCTATCTCTCCCAGGGCTTTGTTATGTGTTCCTCTGTCATTATTTCAATTTTGTGAGGTTATTTAACTTTTACTCATGCAAAAACAACGGGTAAATCCGTTGTTTATAAGAAACTGATGTGTGTTAAGTGACCTAAAAAGCCCAAAATCTTGTATTTGTGCATTCTTTGTTTTCAGATTGTGTATATGAACTTTCAAAAATAAAATTTTTCTGCACATATTTCACATCACTCTGTCCCAATGGCATCGTGTTGATATATTCCTTTTTGGGTTACCTATGAGCGCAATGCTTATATGCTGTTGTGCGGCTTTCCTTTGGGAAACGAAAGGGAAAAGTAGTTTTTTTTAACTTCTTTTCTGTTTTGATAAGCGCAACAGATCAAATTGTTTTTGCATCGATCATTGGTTGCTGCCTGAGGGTAAGTAAGTTTCCTCTGTGTTTGCTACTGAATATCCTGACATTTGAGGAGGATACGGTCTTGTCTGACCCATTTCTACTAATGTAATGGAACAGCTGCCAACTGCTGAGCATCTGTTGTATTTTGTATGACCAAAGATACAAGGGGGAGAGGCGATGGAAATGAAGGAGAAAAATGTGCATTGAAGGAATCTAGTCTTCTCCTAAGAGAAATAATGGCTGGAATTTGACAAATAAATAAATAAATCATATATGATGAGCAACTGGATATTAAAAGTCCACAATGTATTTTTAAACAGAACAGGACTGTCAAAACTTCATGTGCTGCAGTAGAGAAACTGAGCATGAACAAGCATGTCATTTTCACTTGATGGTCTAACATGATCAAATTTCCTGAACTTATACTGAAAAAAATATTTCAAAGAGATCTGACTATGCGATTAAACAGTGATGTGATTATTCCAGTACTAAAGTTGAATGACAGTCTATGAAAGATCAAAATGAAATGTGAGAGTGAATGAATGGCTCACTATCACACATGCATAATGCCAGAGTGTTCTGAAAGACTGAAGCTCACTCCTGGAAGAAAAATCAACAAAAGCAAACAGCCTTAAAGGGAGAAACATGACTGCTGAAAGTACGACAGAAGTACTAGGAGTGTTTGAAGGGGCTACACATAGGAGAGCTGTTCATCTGCTTTTTCTGAGCTGGTAAGCTCCCCACATGGAATGTCAACATTGCAAAAGAAAAAAACAAAAAAAACCCAAAAAAAACCCAGAAAGCCTCCTAAAAGTGTGTATGGAGCACCTGTTTTGATGACATTTCAAAGATATATACTTACAAAACCTCAAGTTTGCTGCATGTCTTTAAGATGGAGTAGTTCAAAGTTTGAATGTGGTTTCCCTCGAGATCCCTGAGAGCAGACAAGTCAGAGGTGGGACAAAAAAAAAGAAAAGAAAAAAAAAGAAAGAACATGTCATCATAAACAGACACAAGTATTTAAATACAAATAGTCTGTAGTATTGCATGCAGAAATTTGGCCACGTACAGAATTGTGGGTCTTCAAATAAATTTTGTTTTTTAATCGACAAGGAAAGCCGAGATTCTTAAAAAAAAAAAAACATGTGATGCGTGTTTAACAGCTTTTTGACCCCTGGAAGGTTCTGAACAAATGAGTTCCAGCAAAACCAAGACAGCCAAACATCAATACATGAAGCAGGGAGACTACTTAGATCGACACACAAAAGGCCATCAGATCTGGTTATAATTGAGACAGCACGGAGACCTAACCTAATAAAATCCAAACCACAAAAACAGAACTGCCAAACCCATCGCTAAAACAAAACAAACAAGAATATTAAATCATACAAAAGTCAAAGATTGCTGCTGCAGAAGCGGAGAAGAGGGAGGAGAATAATGCTGTACTTGGATAATCACAGAGGTGCACAGTAGCACAACTCACTAGCAAGCTTATGTGGATGTGTATATTCATGAGACTGTCAGTAAACACACAAACTGCTAACATGTGACCGGTACAAGACAGGGCAAAACAGCCCCAAAAGAAACAGACTACTCATGAAAAGATACTTCTTATCAACACACAAGTGACCAGTTGTGAGTAGAAAACCATCTACACAGGTGATTACATCTCCCGAACAGTTACTGCTCTCAACCAGATCCTCACATCCACTTGTGATCTGCTGAAACAGACTTAACGAAAGGCCAAATGACACAAAAATGCAATATGCTTGCCAAATAGTAAGGTATGTCTATACAGAGGTGCAATTATAAAAGTACTAGCTCACCTGAAGTATTGTTCCTGATCTGAAAATAAGTACTGGTATATCAATACGTCTCCAAAGAGGTAAAAGATCATGTGACACAAAAAAGGCCAAAAACAGCCCTGCTCTCATTGTATCCAACAAAACCTGTAAACCTAGAAAAACCTGGTTAACTTTTAAAAAAAGAGATTTTTCAAATTGCTTTTTGTTATTGTTATTATTTTTAACAGATCAAAGCAGTAAAAATGTGTATTTTCAGTCGCACCACAGACCATCAAAATCACCAGATACATTTTACATCCATACCTGCTACAACTCTACCAGTACCAGGATAAGGGGTATGAGACGAGTACCAAAAAGTGCAAAAAAAAACCCAAAAACCAATCATGTAAAAAAAAATAAAGAATTTTGCTTTAAACTTTATGCTTTTTAGAATTTAGGTCACATTTTGATTATTTATTCACAGAGAGAGAATAATTCAAGCAGGACTGTGAAAACTTGCATGCCAGTAGTGTGTTTACACATCTATGCAATTTTATGAAAAAATCCTCATTCCCTCCCAAAAATGAATGAAGGAAACCCATGATGTGTGTCTGTTATTCAGCTGACAGGAGAGGCGAGGCAGCGGCGTGAATACAAGCGCTGCACTGGGGCATGCTCCTAACACAGTGATATAAAAGATACAGCTAACATAAGGTCATTACGAGTGTCTGCCTCATGCTGCTGATGTTTTCCACTCGGCGTGACCCAAAAATAGCTGGTCAAGCCGACCGGTCACAGTGACATCAGCAGAAGCTGCCTTTCAATCAGGAGGACCCTTCATTACAATGTCAGCTGAGCAACACTGTCTGCTACCACCATTAACCAGTGTGGTTTTTAAGCGCACACACAAACACGCATCCACTCAATCAATAAATTATTTTGTGCTCAGAAATTTAGTGAATCCCACACACACATACACTACACACCTGCATACACACAAGTACACTGTCAGACTCACAGCCAGTCCAAGGCAGGCAAATGTTGACAGAAACTCGGATGAGGAAGCTGCTGCAGGGAGGTGTACACCATGGATCTGTGGACAAGACATTTTATGGCAAAACAGATCACAAAAAGGGAAAAAAAAATAGTTGTTACCCTGATGACCTTGAATTATTACTTTAATTTAAGCAAATATTTCCTGCCCATGTCAGCCCTATAAGGTGGAATGTGGTTGTATTGGTCAGATGTAAGCCATGATAGGAAAGCAGCAACAGCTGGAGATGTCTGGATGGAATCCCGTGATGTGGAAATAGTCACTCTGACTGTCACATATTAAACTTGCACCAGTGGTTTTGTAGATCGGCTGCGATGCTGCTAAGTGGCTCCCCACGTCTCAGGAATGAAGTTTTGTGATGAATAAATGTGACTTTTCTGTGCCGTGACCTTGAATCTGAATGCTTTGTTTTGGCTCTGTCAGTAAAAATACCTTCACTAAGGTGATAGTGTGGAAGAAATTATTCAGTTTTCAGAGTAGTTTTCACATTCTGTCTTTTGAATAAAATCAGAAATGGTGCAGAACAACACAGGGTCTTTCCTTAATTTGGACAATTTGGTTTCCATGAATGATGAAAACGCCTCACTTGCAAGGACCAAAACTTATAAAATGCAACAATCCAGCTATCATTTGATGCTTGAGATCTCTTTGTTTTTCAACACAGAATTCTAATATTATATTATTCCACAGAGCTTATCTCTCTTAAAGTGAATTTCAATCAAATACTATAGCTTTTTTTTTTTTAAACAAGTACATGGGATTTTCTTTTTTATTTTGGAGTTATGTGTTTAGCTTTTTATTGATTAGTCATGTTCTCTGCACTTGGTAATATTGTTTCTTATAATGTTTATCATTTTTAAATTTTGTGAGCGTGTCTGCAAACTAAGTCTCCCACCAGGAATAATAAAATGAACTGCCCTGAAGTAAATGAATAAAAATCACCTATAAGTTGGAGAGTTTTCCAAAACTGTACTGGGGCCCAGCTGTCAAATGGTATCTTATCAAAGCTTGATATTAGTCTGATTATAATAACTGAATATGTGTTTCCAGGTTGTCCTGTACAGAGAATATAAGAGATGAATAAAGTACAGAGATGCCAAGAAAACTGCAAACCAGCTCTGACAGCTACTGTAAAACTAAATTTGACCTTTTTTCTGACGTACTGTCTCCATGTGGTCCCAGGGACTATAGAGTTGTCTTACGAGTTGATACGAGGGCTTAGTTTTTTAGATAGTTGCATGTTGAAATTTGCTCTTAAGCATGACTGGGAAGTCTAAAGAATAGGAGTTCAGCCTACATTTTCCCATAGATATTAATGATATAGTAACCAACACAGTTTTTGTAGGCTTACAACAACATCCTGAAACAACGTCATGTTTCATGCTGCAACTCTTAAGATAAATGTGAGGAGAGTTTTAGCAGACTTAGATCAGAGACTCTAATTCCAGAGATAACTCCAGGGAGGTACAAACACGCTTTGGAGGGACAAACATAATGAGCGAACATTTACGAGGCTTTAAATTTCAGGCATGAACATCAAAAGGACATTTAATGAGATGGATCTCTGCTCGGAACACAACTCAAAGTGAGAATCACTCCAGCTGTCAAACACGAACAGGCAGGTGCGTAGCTCACAACTTCTTCATGTGGTAAAATTAAGACGGGGAGAGGCAATATTAGTATCTCAGTTTTGTACTATGTGCAACTCCAACAGCTCATCTGAGGTCACCGAGGAAAAAAAGGTTGAGAAGAGAGGTTAATTGTTAAAATGAGTTGATATCATGTAAATAATCCCAAGACTTCACAAAGAGAGGTTAATATACTTTAATCTGATTAACTGTTTTCATTGGAAAAAAAAAAAAAAAAAAAGCCTGCATTTTACTTTGAAATAACTATAGAAGACAATTTGATATAAATAGTAATGACCCAGGTTTCCACCAGCACTTGAATGCATGATGTATTTGTAAGACTGTAAGAACTCTGGTCATGAGAATCCAACATCCAGAGCAAACTGATACATGCATATATATAGTTTGCTCTATGCACACCAGGAGATGCACATGCACAGCTTTAACAACTTGTAAGCAATGGAGTTTTTTTGGATGCAAAAATTAAGTTTAGGGTGAAAATTGTGAGGATTAACTGACCTGATGATTTCATATTTTACCTGAAACTTTGTCAGTCGCGAAGCAGTCGTGCACGCAGCCGAGATATTTTAGGTTTTTTAAATTTTTTTTTACTGTTTTGAATAGAAATCTAATTAAATATATTTTCTCAGACATTAATAAAGCTGAATTTACAACATTAATGTCTGTGTCTCTTATTTGGTTAAGTCATCCACTCAAATATATTTATATAAAAAAAAAATGTTGCTTTTTAAGCAACATATTTTTTTGTAATCAAAATGTAATTAATCTAGACTAATTAATTGCAAAAGCTTCCAATTATCATTATTATTATTTTTTAAATAATAAATAATCCACACCCCTACCCATAAAGTAATGCTAAGTGATCTGGCAGGGCAAAATCTCCATTCATGCTTGTAATTCTGGATAACTACTTTAATGCAGTTTATACTGAACGTGAAGTGAAATAAAATAAGAAATGCACATTTTGTGAAAGCTATGTATGAAAACTGTATGACCACAAAGTATTTCGGGTGAAACTCAAAACGTTCCAGCATGATTCACACTTTAAGATATAAATAATACACATAAAAGAAGGATGCGTTTAATCCTTCTATATCACATAAACACCTTCGCAAGTTGACCAGTGTTATGAATCTTTGTGGTCCAACTAACAGATTTACTTTCCTACACTTCTTACATTCAGGAATGTGGCAGTTCCTGAAAAGCACATGTTGGTTTTTGTCATTAAATACTTTTATTCCATATAAATGGATAGAAAGTAAATAACTCACAAATACATGAGGGAATGAAGCCCAATGAAGGTATCCTGGGACAAACTGCCAAGTGGGTTGTGATCCAATATCCTGGCAGAGAAAAACAAAATCTCCTGAGTTATCCTTCTGAGTTTACCACAAACAACAAACTGGCACAGTTGTGAGACCAATAAGGGAGTCAGCTGAAGACATTGAGAAAAGAATGTAAATCCAGTCCAAGTACAAATCTGCATTTAATCTAAATATAAAACCTTCAATCTAGGATTACCGGGATAATCTCTGCAGATTCCAACTTCACAACTTCTAAAAAAATGTTTTAGCTGGAGATTAAGGAAAATATATAAAATAAAACTCAACGCAAATCTAATTACTTTCAACATAAAAGCTGCTGTTCTGTTGGTTAACATATTTTCAGCAGAGTCCCCTCATAATGCTGCAAAGACAAGTCATGCTGCAATAGAAAGAATAGAATAGAATAGAATAGAATAGAATAGAATAGAATAGAATAGAATAGAATAGAATGTATTTATTGACATTATACAAAGCATAATGCAATTTATAAAAGCAGCTCTTTAACTGCACAAAAATAAACACAATGTACAAAAGCAGGATAAGAACACAATATAAATAACACAACAAACAAACAAAGGCACTAAAGTCACAGAGAGCAGTATAGGTCACATGACTGCAGGTTTGAGTGTGTTTGCTTTGGCTCTCATGGACCTGTAGAACCTGCTGGAAACCTACAGGCAGAGGTGGCAATTCCTGGTCCAGAAAGTAAAAGTCCTGTCATGTTTTTGGATCTACCTATACATTTAGAACAGGTGTTTTCACTAACAGGCTTGTTTACCTAGCAAGTAGCTCTGCTCATTAAATTCAGCTCATTTGGTGGCTGGTCGGAACAGCTGCCAGACAGGACTTTTACTTTCAGGACCAGAATTGCCACCTCTGCCTACAGGTCACAAAAAAACAAATGAGTGGTGTTATTTTTGTGCCTGGCCCTACCAATACAGTTGTGTATTGTGTGTGCAGATGTTCTTTGCTGAGCACATTCAGGAAGTGTAGCCACTGCTGGGCCTTTCTTGGCCTGTACTGTGCTGTTCACAGAGCAGGTCTGCAGAGATGAGAACACCATGGTACTGGAAGGACTGGACTCTCTCCATACATTTGCTGTTGATGTACAGTGTAGGGGGCTGAGGCAGCTTTATTCCACCTAAAATCCAGATAAGTTTCTTGGTTTTTGTGATGCTTAATGCAAGGCTGTCCAGTGACCACCATTTACAAATTCTCAGGACCTTTTCTCTGAAGGCTGCCTCATTTCCAAACCCCACTGGAGTTTGTTGATGGCGCCTAGCAGCAAGGTGCCATGTTTACATTTACATCTGAGGGTGAATAAACGGCAGTAATGATGACAACAGTTTGCTCTCTAGGTTTTAAAGTGGTCTGCATCTCACCAACATGAACTATATGTCAGGCCAACAGTGCTGTTGTTATATCAACCACCATGCACAAAGATGCGCTCCACTCCCTCCTCCGCTGTTCTTTCCGGAGCCACTGCGTGTACGTTCTGCTAGCTGCACCATAGCATCAGGAATTTGTGAATGTAGCCAGGTCTCTGTTGTAATGAGCACAAAGAATTCACGAACATGGCAATTAGTGGTGAAGGATCGACAGCTGATAGCGACTGGTCCCGGAAAAAATTCACCCACATCATTAACACTTATCCTCAGCAGATGGGTACCAGTTTGATTATTGTTTTAAAAATCCCACTGGGAAACAAAAGCTATATCCACAGCTGTACATGTTTACAACTGGGCTCATGGCTCAACTTTTCATGATCTCTGCAGATTTAAAAGCAACAGGGGTATTTGTTGTTGTGAGGGTTCCTGAACCACAAACTTAAAAGGGAAGCCCAGATGTTTAAAGTTTTGCCCATCTAAGGATAATCTTGGCAACTGCATCCTGATAAGTAATAAAAGAGTCCCTCCAGCTCTCTAAACAGTATAAAATCACAGAGCGCTTAGCAATGTAACACATAGATATTTATGTGTATACGTAGGTGTGAGAACAATTTGCTCACATCTGTGTCCAAGTGTGTTACTCACAGCCATTCTAATTTATTCAGGTCCCTGAACACACCAGGATTAAGTGAGGATATCAAGTTGTCACTGAGAAACCTGAGGGAATAAGCACAGAGAGAAGAAACTTAAAACACCCACACACACACACACACACAAACACACATATATCTTTACATTTGGATTAGATATTAAAAGTTGGTATTATGTTATTATCGAGGACTTTAAGTAGAAAAAACAAGACATTTTGACAAATCATCTCCTTTTTGAAAGTTCAGACTGTTAACGCGCAAGACAATGCTTGAGAGATAAGACTGCCACTTCAGAAACCAACTCAATCCCGCTAAAGGCACCTCTCAGCCCAAACACAGCTAACATCCAGAGAATAAAAGAGTTCTTTGAGTGAGCAGACTTGTCTCACTCCTTTTTATCATTTAAAGAGATCAACATTTAATCCTACCATGTGTTCATCAGAGATCTAGCTTCTCACTTGGCTAAAATCTGTAAAATCTCTTGACTTCAATGTATACCTCAAAGAATCTGGTAGGATGTTGTTAATATAATGATTCATGGAGTTAAAACAACCTGATCTAATCAGATTCATGATTACTTCACGTAATTCTATTTTGTTTTATAATTATATGTAGACTCGAAGAAATACAAATTTCCTTTACACACAGCAAGTCTCCAGTCAAAACACAGCCAACATTTACCAGGTCAGAAGTTTCTCTCTGTAAGAAAAAGCGTGTTCAGCTGAAGATTCCCACTGCAGAATCTGAACATTTATTGGACTGCAACGATCCAATAACTGAACACAATCAGCTGAATAAGAGTTAAAATAACGTTTGGCAGCATAAAAAGAATTAAAACATCTCTAGAACTATTCAGGGAATATTACTCTGAAAATACTTACAACTTCTTCAAACTGAAGAGGCCACTGAAGGCATGTTGGGATATGAACTGGAGGCTGTTGTTTTGCAGAAACCTGGGAACAGAGAACAAAAATGTTCTTCTTTCATCTCAATCTGCGACATTTATGTTGCTGATCCCGCGAGTGAAATGAAACAATTCACACACAAATTCTTGACACGAGTAGAATCCCCACTGTGATTAAAATAACACAACTGCTTCACAATCATTCCTTTCCCCAGTACACCTTCATAACAATGACAGGAAATAGACTTGGCATCATGCTATGCCTGCCCTTAAAACACTTATGACTAGTAGTAGCTGATCAGAGGCAGACTTTCAAAACTTCCTATGAACTCATCAATAAGATATAATCATCAAACATGATTATGTGGACAAAACTAGTTTGCAAAACCACTGTCTGATGTCAACAGAAGAGCACTTGTTGGTTAACAGTAAATGTATCTGAAAGGGACAGTGGGAACAGACAGGATGCTGACGATTTGGATCAGGAAATGGCATGTAATTAAGGTCAGGGAGTGGGAAACAGTGCTGATGGCATTTGTGGTCATGTGGTTTGTGTTCCAACCAGTCTCCATTTTTAACAACAAAACTACCCTGACAAATTGGGACCAGGAGTATGACTAGCATAAGCTCAAAAGCAGAAGATTGGAAGACTTTGTGTGCTTGCTCGAGATATCTCTTACAACACTGACTGGGTAACAATGATAGCTTGAGTAGCTTTTTTAACTGCACTGTTTCAGTAGAGTGTGACCTTGCAAAGTTATAGAATATGTAAAAAAAAAAAAAAAATTTTTTTTTTTTTAAAAAAAAAGAAGACCTCATTCTGCAGAGATGAATGAATGGTGATTTTATGAGATGATACTGAGGTTACAAAATCAGGATTTCATGGGAGCAAAGTTCCAGTCTGGAAAAGCTTTGAACAACTTAAAGTTGACAAGAAGTCTTAATAAGCTGCTTAATAAGCTTTATTCACAATTTTTCACAACCGAAAAATATGTGAGGCTACATAACCCCAAAAACCATAACAGATCCTTCACTATTTCGCCATCCATTCAGTTTCTTCAATTCATTTGAAATCACTGTATTTTGTCCCTATGGGGCAATTAAGAAGGGCAGGAAAACAGCTAAAGGACATGCAAAACAGGTCACATTTAGATGAAAAGGCAAATACATAAAAGTCAGTCAGTCATTTTCTCAACTGCTTGTCCAATAAAGGGTGACGAGAAGCTGGAGCCCATCCCAGCAATCACTGGGTGAGAGGTCACATAACAGTCATAAAAATAAAAAAAAAATCACAAAAGTCATTTAAGAAACACAGTCAAATAAAAAAGTTTAACAGAATTCAGCATTGAGAACCTGAATAGAGGAAACGAACCGCACTGAGCATAAAGCTTGTCCTCTTCTTCTGTGTCCTACAGCTGGGACAACGGAGTCTATGTCCTGAGAGGAGTCACTCAAGCTCACGATACAGAAGGTGGAGTCCCGTAAAATCCTGCATGCTGTCTTTGTTGTTAGTTGATCATACATGGCAGTGGGAGTGCAAACAGGCTGCCTGATGGTTTGAGAGCAGACATCCCACCGTGTTCAACAGGCAGTTTCTGTACTGCAGCGAGATGAAATGAAATCAACGTATATACATGCTTAGTACAATCAGTCACATGCAGTCCAGGCAGGGTATACCCTGCATGGCTGCTGATCCATCACAGACGTACACAAATAATGACTCCCCCGTTCCCTATTTAGCCTCATAACTTAAATAAATGACATATTACACCATGTCTTCTGAAATTAATATGTGTATCTCTAACTATATAATTAATTACCAGCTTATAGTGAGTATTTATGCATTAAATGATGGAACAGCTGACAAGCATTCATTTCTTTTATAAAGCAGTGTGTTATGTGATATAATGTATCCGATGATAAAACCTAATTTACATTATATTGCCTAATAAAATACAAATGGAATCATTTTATGAGAGTCCTAAAGATAAAGAAGAGACACTAAATCTGTTCTTTACTCATTAAGGCTTTCATCTAGAAGTTTTATATCAGAGTCCCATCAAATATTGGAAAAAAAAAAATCATTATTTTTTTAATACAACACTGTTGTTTGTGTGCTTGTTAACAGATGCAAAGAAACTTGCTACTCAGAAATGTGTTTTCTGAAGCTGTGAAATCTGCTGTGATATAGCATAAAAAGATATTCAGCTAGGCCTATGTGGCAGCACACTTTGCATATGTATGATCAGGTATATCCACACAACTTTACCTAAAATACAGCTTAAAAGGTTTACAGAGAGGTTAAATTTCACCCAAGGTAAGAAAAATGCGTGAGTATCAGTGCCCCAAATGTCCATATTTTTTCACCCATTATGATAGTAGTCCTGTTTATGGCATGTAAATGAACTTGTATCAAGTTCACTTGTATTAATTTATTAATTTGCCATCTTTTTTCAGGTCATGTAGTGTGTTGGGGAAAAGCACAATTTGCATGCAAGGACATGGCAGATTTTGTGAAACCAAGCAAATACCTAAATATCTTTTCTACGGAGTTTAAAACTTTTTACTTTTGTGTTGAATACACCATTAACCTGGTTTATACATTAAGACTGAAACTATAGACTGAATTCATGAATGATTTAGATGATGGTAGAAAAAGTGTTGATTTGCTGTTAATGCACAAAGTGAGTCACAGCAAGCTCTTGAATTTGGTCACAATATGAAGCATCAGCTTTCTTTGCTGTCATATTCTCACTGTCGCAAATTCTTTCTAATGAGACAAAAATATTCCTCATTTCCTACAAAACTACTTGGGTCCAAAAACATCTTTTGCAAAACCCACACAATCTGTTATTTGAATATCATTATAATTCTGTTACCCTAGCTTTAAACCCTCCTCATCTGGGTTATCTTAACAACCACATGTATCTAAACTCAGAGGGGTTGCTTTCCCACCTCCTACTTGCAGTTATGACCCTGTTGTTCATATGGTACTGCAGCTCCTCATACAGATCTATATCTATATATATATATATATATATATATATATATATATATATATATATATATATATATATATATATATATATATATATGCTTATATATATGCTTATTGCCATGTAACAGTTTCTCCTTTTGACCTAAAAAGACTTTGTTTTACACCAGGGGCTGGTAACAGACAGGACAGAACACAAACCTGGCACGATGAATTTGGTGTAAATATAGATGAGGACATTATTTGGGATCATACAAAAAAGATGTGTGTGTCGTTTTGCCAGACTGTTACATTTTAAAATCCTCCACCGCTTGCTGATCTCCCTGTCTAGCAGGCAGAAATTAAACCTCAGCTTTCACCTGCGTGTCCTAAATGTAAAGCATCAGCAGGACTTAGATTGTGTTTGTTCCTGTCCAAAGGAAATATTTTTCCAAGATATGACACTTTGTGCAGAACCATGTTTTAATCCTCTGTCTTTAGTTTTGGGCGGTCCGTGTCAAAAATGGGGTTGTTGGTGCTTGGTCTAACGGACTGTATGATATGCCTGCATATGTTCTGGAATATTTAACTTCTCTGCTTTCAAACTTCATAATTGTTTCATCACTTAAAAGTGTCGTGCTTGTTTTAACAAGGATTATCATTTCCTTCAGCAACATTCAACCATAATTTCATTCAAAATGTGTTCATTTATTTAGCATGTACACAGGTTTTTCTTCTTTCTGCTCCTTTTCTTCTGATGTTTGGATTATCCTCTGTCCGTTTTTGTTTGATTGCATCAAGAATGAATTAAACTAGTTCAACAATTACAATGTATTTGTGTGTTTTATTCAATGTAAACAGCTAAATTTGATGCCAGAAAAATGTACACTCTGCTATTAGTTGGTGTTATCTACATTTAACAATAATACGTTATTAACTTTTAGCTTAGGGTTCTAACTAGTCACACAATCAATGTGATGCTACACAAAAATCAATACCTTATAATATCAGTCTGTTCAGTCTCCAGAGAGAGGAAGCAAGTTATACAGGGAGGATGCAGGATAAACATAAAGGACAGAATTTTCTGCCTGCCAGTAAGATTTTGATCTTGCAGAATTTACTGCCAACTGTATTCTGCATCATATCTCATCAAGATTTTAAACAAAATAACAGAAGCTGAGGTACTTATCATAATTTAACAATAGCAGCAACCATACAGCTGGATTATGGAGATGTGGCAGAACACTCAGAGCACAGATTAAGCTAATTTTGGCTTTGATGGATTTTAAAATCGAAAGTTGACAAATGAAGCGAAGCATTACAAGAATCAAGCAGGAGTAGCAAACAATACAGTTTGGTGGAAAAAAAACGCAAAACCTTGTATGACCTTTGATCAGTCCACAAATCAGTAAAGAGGGGTTTACTTCATGTGTTTTCAGACTTATTGTAATACCTTATATTTCTCTTGAAATAATTTATATTCAATAATATTCTGAATACTTGTGTTTGAGCGTGTGTTTAGTTAATATACCCATCATGAAAAGTATATACTATGCATGAAAGCAGACTAAAACTCTCCAAACACATTTAAGTGAGACTCTTTAATCTTTAATTTAGTTCAGTTTAAAAATCCAACATCCTGTGATAAAAATGATGTGTTATATACCTATCCAGAACTGGATCGATTGGATATGGATAATAGATGGGAGAGTACACAGATGATCTTTCTTTTTCATTTTCTAAGGCTTCTTTCTTTCAGTTTTCCAGTTTTCCACTGTTAAATCACCCATGAAATGTTACACTGTAACAAAATAGCCGCAGCTACACACTCTAAATGATGAAAACACATCAAACCAAAACAAAGTCTTGTGTTTTGAGGATTTTTAAGAGGCACTGAAATACTCACAGTCTTTCCAGTGCAGAGTATTCAGAGAAAACAAAATCCGACAACACTCTGATCTTATTGCTCCTCAGGGACCTATAACACAACCCAAGAAAAAGACCCAGTTAGAAAACTTCTACATACATTTGAGTTTAAGAGATACTTAAAATACATGCAATGAGTAAAAAATAATGATAAAACAACATTTTTAGTTTATTTCCAGAAACATTTTATAAATTGAAGAGGCCTAATGGCCTTGAGGTTACTCTAAGGACAGAGTATTATACAATATCATACAATAGGAGAAGACTTGTATCCCTAAACAAACCGCACGCATGGCTGATATATATTTAACAGTTTCCACAAACAGCAAGAAAAATTTTTTCAAGTATTCAGGGGATGTTAAAGACTGAGCTGATATTGTCAACATCACACAATGTTCCTTTTGTTTAACCCAGAAATCTTCAATTTCACTGAGACAAATTGCAATTTTTTTTTCTTTTTTGCAAATACTGTGGGAGGCTTTATAAAAGATCAACTAAATGAACATAAATAAGAAAAGCATCAACATGAATACCAGAAACAACCGTAAGACAATAAATCACAAAGTTCAAAGAGTTTTGAGTAATCTAAAAAAAAAAAAAAAAAGGTGTATTTTATTATTATTTACCCTGGTATCTGAGCTGCCCCATTTTAAAAGACATCTAAATTTCCTTCTTCTATTATTTAAGAAGGGAACAAGATTCAACCTCACATAAACTCAATTTTCCCAGCCATAGATGCAGAAGTCTTCACTAACTTGCTATTTTACTTGTTACTAACTCAGTTGGTTTTGCTTGTTTGGCGACTCCAAACCTCATGACTGTTCAAGAAAATTAAGACAAAGACGTAGCTTTCTTTGTTTGCAGGTACCTCATTTCAGCTTTTAGTTTATTTAAAGTTGTTCAGAACATCTTGAACGTTAAAAAAATTAAACAAAAGACACCACATAAATGTCTGAAAAAGAATAAAAAGTAGCCAAAGTTTATTTCTGCCACTGCCAGTACATTACTTGCTGGCTAGCTACAAGAAACCACTTTAGTAAGAGACTGAATGTCCCATGGATTAAACGTTTCAAAGAGGATTTCAGAAAAAGACATAAAATCCCAGAGTTAGAGGAACCAACTCTCCATAAAGTGAGTAACTGAGACTGGTTAGCTCAGATTGTCCAACATATATATGTACTTCATTGTTCGCATCTTTTAGAGGTGAAGATTTAAAACAAATAGGAACTGTTCAGATGCTGTTATGATACACTTTTCTTTTGTTCATGATCACAAAGGGATAATTTGGTAAGTTAAGACAAAGACACAGTTAATTTGTAATGCATATAAAAGCTGAGATAAGTTGAAGTAGGCCATGTATTTCTGAGACACGCTGATTTTCAGTTTCTAATGAGTGGGAAATCGAGCTCCTCTGGCTTGTATTTCAAAATTGTTCCACTCAACGCCCAAGCTGTGGTTGTCCACCTATCTAGAAATTATCAGATCTTATGAATCCTCTGCAGACACAGTATGATTATAATGAGGTTTTTTTTCCCCCTGTTTTAATAACTGCCTCATAAAAAGATCCTGCTGAAAGATGGTAATACTGATTTGTACAGGAAGGAAAGAAATTTAGAGGGAAAAATAGAACTGATAATAGCGCTGTGTACAGCACAAGAAAGAAAATATTACTCCCCTTCACAAGAACTCATACCACTGTTATTTAAATTACTAACCAAAGAAGAAGAAAAAACACAATGACAAAGAATGACAAAACAAGAAAAACAAATTCACACTGCAGAAAAAAAACAGGTTTAGATGTGTAGTTTCAATGACAGCATTTCTTTTGTCTGGACAATAAATAGCAATTTGTTTTTTCCTATGAGATCCTCAAATGTGCTTCAGAATTACAATCCAAGATGAAATCTAAAGCAGGGCTGACTGTGGCTGTAAAAGTTGTCTGTAAAACCATTGGATTTGTTCTTAAAAAACTTAAAAGCCTTCGCCCCTGAGAAGAGAAAACGGTAGCAGAATGATTCTTTCATTTATCGGTTTTACTTGAGGTTTAACAGTTATTGCTGTCTGACCCACAGAAAATGATCTCTGCAGTTTACATGTAAAGACAAAAGCATGACATAACATAAACCAGAGTGACTGCATGTCCTTCTGTATCAGCCATAGCATGTAGATTCGCATTAGTAGCAGTATATATTTGATTAGTAAGAAAAACAGACATAACAAACATGTGATAAATGCAATCACTATACTTACTGAGTGATCTTTCTACGGTACATAGTTCGGGGCTAACTATCATGCATGCATGTGAACTCAACCAAGGAAAGACACCATAGGGAGAGTCAAAAGGTCATTACACTAAGCTGTTGGGAGCATCAATGAACTTTGGCTGTGTCCGAATGTCCACCCTATTCCCTGCATATTGCCCTATATAGTGCTCATGCAATTTTCTTGGGATGTCCAAATGTCATCATCATCTGCCGCTTATCCTGGGTCAGGTCGCGGGGGCAGCAGCCTAAGCAGGGAAGCCCAGACTTCCCTTTCCTCAGCCACATTTGCCAACTCTGGGGGGGGGGGTCCCGAGGCGTTCCCAGGCCAGCCAAGCGATATAATCGCTCAAGCATGTCCTTGGTCTTCCCGGGGTCTCCTCCCAGAGGGACGTGCCTGGAACACATCATCAGGGAGGTGTCCAGGAGGCATCCTGACCAGATGCCCAAGCCACCTCAACTGGTTCCTCTCGATGCGGAGGATTAGTGGCTCTACTCTAAGCCCCTCCCAGATGACCGAGCTCCTCACCCTATCTCGAAGGGAGAGCCCGGCCACCCTGCAGAGGAAACTCATTTCAGCCGCATGTATACAAGATCTCGTTCTTTCGGTCACGACCCACAGCTCATGACCATAGGTGAGGGTAGGAACGTAGATCGACTGGTAAATTGAGAGCTTCGCCTTCTGGCTCAGCTCCTTCTTCACCACGACAGACTGGCGCAGAGTCCGCATTACTGCAGACGCTGCACCGATCCATCTGTCGATCTCACGCTCCATCCTTCCCTCACTCGTGAACAAGAGCCAGAGATATTTAAACTCCTCCACTTGAGGCAGGACCTCACTCCCGACCTGGAGTGGGCAATCCACCCTATTCCGAGGACCACAGTCTCTGATTTGGAGGTGCTGATTCTTATCCCAGCCGTTTCACACTCGGCCACGAATCGCTCAAGTGAGAGCTGGAGATCACGACCAGATGAAGCCAACAGGGCCACGTCATCTTCAAAAAGCAGGGACCCAATCCTGAGGCCACCAAGCCGGATCCCCTCAGCACCTCGGTAGAGCCTAGAAATTCTGTCCATATCAGTTATTAACATAATTGGTGATAAAGGGCAGCCTTGGCGGAGTCCAACCCTCATTGGAAACAAATCCGACTTTCTACCAGAAATGCGAACTAAGCTCTGACACCTGTTGTGCAGGGACTGGACAGCTCGTACAAGGGGTCCGGTACCCCATACTCCTGGAGTACCCCCCCACAGGAGCCCCCTGGGGACACGGTTGAACACTTTCTCCAGATCCACAAAGCACATGTAGACAGATTGGGCAAACTCCCATGCCCCCTCCAGGACCCCAAAGAGGGTATAGAGCTGGTCCACTGTTCTGCGGCCAGGATGAAAACCGCACTGCTCCTCCTCAATCCGAGATTCGACTATCAGGCAGACCCTCCTCTCCAGGACCACTGAATAGACCTTACCAGAGAGGCTGAGGAGTCTGATTCCCCTGTAATTGGAACACACCCTCCGGTCCCCCTTCTTAAAAAGGGGGACCACCACCCCAGTCTGCCAATCCAGAGGCACTGTCCCCGATATCCACGCGATGCTGCAGAGGCGTGTAAGCCAGGACAGCCCCACAGCATCCAGAACCTTAAAGTGGAACTTTTATGTGCATTTCAGGCTAATTTATTTTTATTTCTGAGACCAGAAGGGCTGGGATTGATCGAGTTATTGTCACAAATTGCTTTATTTACTTCAGATCGACCCTCTCCATAGGCTGTCGGATCAGCTTGTGGGCAAAACGAGTGGATTGAAACTCTTCCGCATTAAGCCCCGCCTCCCTCCACTGCACTACATCGGGAGCGCGCACCGCAACTGCTTTCGCCGTCACTGTAACATCTCATAAACAGAAGGATGAGGCTAATATGAACTCAATAAAAAAAAACAAAATACAATGTCAACACATAGCATACAGCCCTACATGTTGGAACCTGAATCAGACCCTGAAAACAAAGTGGAAAACAGCAACCCACAGCAACGAATGCAGCAGGATGTCTCTCTTTGGTAAACTCACCAGCCATCGTTGGATATAACTTTATCCGACGTTTTCCACCTGCCTGATGTATTTGTACATGCCCTTGTTAACCAGTAGAAGGTAACCAATCACTGAATCTTATCCCCCGGGGCGTCACAAGGATCTCGAAGTAGAAAAAACTCTCTAAAACGATGCGTTTTTTGTCGCCATGGAAACCGAACGGAGCGCGTGCTGGAACTCAAACTCAAACTCAAACATGCGTTTAGGTGATAAAAAACGGTGCCGTTCACATGTCTGATGAGGATTCAACACTGTAACACTGTAGAAAGCTCAGAAAACTCGAAATACCATAATAGCACCCCTTTAAGGAACTCTGGGCGGATCTCATCCACCCCCGGTGCCCTGCCGCCAAGGAGCTTTTTGACCACCTCAACAACTTGGGCCCCAGAGATAGGAGAGTCCACCCCTGAGTCCCCCAGCTCTGCTTCCTCATCAGAAGACGTGTTGATAGGATTGTGGAGGTCTTCGAAGTATTCCCTCCACCGACCCACAACGTCCCGAGTTGAGGTCAGCAGCTCCCCATCTCCACTGTATACAGTGTTGACGGAGCACTGCTTCCCCCTCCTCAGCCGCCGGATAGTGGACCAGAATCACCTCAAAGCCGTCCAGAAGTCTTTCTCCATGGCCTTGCCGAACTCCTCCCATGCCCGAGTTTTTGCCTCGGCGACAGCCGAAGTCGCATGCCGCTTAGCCTGTCGGTACCCATCAGCTGCCTCCGGAGTCCCACAGGCCAAGAAGGCCCGATAGGACTCCTTCTTTAGCTTGACAGCATCCCTCACTGCTGGTGTCCACCAACAAGTCCTGGGATTACTGCCATGACAGGCACTAATGACCTTACGGCCAAAGCTCCGGCTGGCTGCCTCAACAATAGAGGTCCCCTCCTTCCCTTCTTCCACCACACAGGCAGGGCGTTGGGAGGTGGACACGTTGATCTGGGTGAGAGAGTGGTGAGAGAGGCCATCAAGGTGGTCTCGATCGCTGCACCCAGCATTGGTTCACCTCCCAGTTTTAATTGCACTTAGTCAACATAACACAAATAAAAAAACACACACTGGCAACACATGGATATATTTTGGGGGGCGGGCCATGCAGTGGGCAGGGCTGCTTTGGTGGTCCCGCTCCCAACATGATGTGGTTACTTCTTCCCAATTTTAATTGCAAACAACACACACTTCACAATCATTCATAAGCTGGGAGGGAGGGGGTGTCGATGGGGTCCTGCCACGCCCCCATTTCTGGGGCTGTGCCGGAGGAGTTTGGGCGGGGGAGTGGTGCTGTTCAGGGGGCCTGGGTCTGGGCTGGCCTGGCGGGGGTGGGACTGCTGCTGGCCCTGGGTGGTGCTGGATTGGCTGCATGTGTGGAGTGGTGGGGGGGGCATTGACAGGGGTGGGGGGTAGTTGTGGGGCCCTGATCGGGGCCTTCCTATCCCGTGCTCCCCCGGGGGTATCTCACAGGGGACACGTTGGGAAAGAAAGATGAGGGCATGCATGAGCCAATGGATGAAGTGGTGAATGGAATGCAAGAGTAGAGGGAGTAAGGGGTGGAATCAGGGTGAAAGAATTTAGGAAAGTGGGTGGCCGCTGGGATAGGGGGAGGGGGGTGTATGCATATGGGTGGGGGTGTGTATGTGGGGTTATGTTGGTGATACGGGGGAGTGATGGGGTGGGTGTACAATGAGAAGTGTGAATGTGGATAGAGGGGTGTAGGGAGATGTGTGTACGTGTAGAGTGGGGTATGCGTGTATGGAAGAATGGGTGATTATAGAGGGAGCAGGGATGTGTGTGTGATGGGGTGTGTGAGTATAAAGAAGGGAGTGTGTGAATGGGGTTTTAGTAGGGGTGTGCATGTTAAAGTGTATATAGAGGGAGCTTGTGGGGGGGTTGTGTTATGAGGTGTGTATGTGTGTATAGGGGAGTATGTGAGTGGGGGCACGGGGGTAGGAGAGTGTGAGTTTGAGCGTGTGTAAGAGAATGGGTGGATAGGGAGTGCTTAGGGAGGAAGTGTGGATGCGTGTGTGTGGGTGTGTGTGGGTGGGTGGGCACGTGTGCGTGTGTGTGCATGTGTTCGTGTGCACGCATGTGTGTGCACGTGTGTGTGCGTGTGTGTGCATATGTGGGCACGTGTGTGTGTGTGTGTGTGTGAGTGGGTATGTGTGTGTGTGTGTGTGCGTGTGCATGGGGGGGTCTTGGTGCTCGGGGAGCGCTGCTGGTGCACTGGGGTGCGACCTGGCTGCCGCTTGGTGGTGGTCTGGGGATCCCGGCCCTCCGTCGGCGTGGGCCCTCTGTCTGGGGGGGGTGGGGGGTTGCTTCTGGGCTCTTGGGGCCGTGGGGCCCGCGCTCTGTCTGCCCTGGGTGGCCGGTGCCTGGCGGGGCCGGTCCTCTCTGGTCCGGGTCTGCTGGGGCCTGTTGCCCCTGACTGCGGGGGACTCTGGCTGGGACCCCCCCTCTGCCGCCTCCTGGGTCGGCGCGCATGGCTGGGTCCGGGGTGGGGCGCTTGGGGTCTGCATGTTCTGCATGTGACACAGTCACCGAGTCGTCACGCAGTTTTATTCACTAACAGCAGCTAGTTTTCTCATTTCTGTTTGTTTATCATTTATATTTAACTTTTTAGATTCATAGTTTAGTTACTATGATCTAATGTTAATACTGGCGAGTGCGTATATGTTTGTACGTATGTATGTGTGTGTGTGCATAAAGGTGTGTGTGTGTATATGTATATATATATATATATATATATATATATATATATATATATATATATATATATATATATATATTTATATATGTGTGTGTGTGTATACATATGTGTGTGTATGTGTATACGTATGTGTGTGTATGTGTATATGTATGTGTATATATATATGTGTGTATATGTGTGGGTATGTATGTGTGTGTATGTATACATCTGTAGGTTGTTTTTTTCTTTTTGTTTTTGGGTTATTTTTTAGTTTTTTTTTTCTCTCCCTGTCCTCTCCCTTTATCTCTTTCACTTTTCTTATGAGGTGTTTTCTCTCCCTTATCTTTCTGTCTTTCGTCTGTCCTCTCTGGTCCAGCAGTACAAACTCTACAATTCAAACAATAATACAAAATAAATATAGAAATAAAATAAAAATTTAGAAAGTCAAGGGGATCATTATATCTATAAAGCTTCCCTTGGCAGAGAGAATTTGCTCAGCAGAACACAGCATCCAGACCATCATTCTGCTTGCCTAAATGCTGGACAAGACAAAAAAAACAAAAAACAAAACAAACAATAGGGGCACAGAACACAGCCCATTCGGACTCAATGTCCCCCGCCTCACTCGGGAGATGTTTGAAGCCCTGCTGAAGGTGGGAGTTGAAGCTCACTCTGACGGGGGACTCAGCCAGACGTTCCCATCAGGCCCTCACAACACGTTTGGGCCTGCCAGATCTGACCAGCTTCCTGCCCCACCATCTGAGCCAACTCACCACCAGGTGGTGATCAGTTGACAGCTCCGCCCCCCTCTTCACCCGAGTGTCCAAGGCATGTGGCCGCAGGTCCGACGATACGACTACAAAATTGATCATTGAACTGCGGCCCAGGGAATCCTGATGCCAGGTGTACATATGGACACTCTGATGTTGGAACATGGTGTTCGTTATGGGCAATCCATGACGAGCACAGAAGTCCAATAACAAAACACCATTTGGGTTCAGAGGGGGGGGACCATGCCTCCCAATCACTCCCCTCCAGGTCTCACTGTCATTGCCCACGTGAACATTGAAGTCCCCCAGCAGAACAATGAAGTCCCCAGAAAGAGCACCCTCCAGCACTCCCTCCAAGGACTCCAGAAAGGGTGGGTACTCGGCGCATAAGCACCCAAAGGCGGAGGGAAACTACCCTTTCATCCACTGGGGTAAACCCCAACGTGCAGGCACCAAGCTGGGGGCCGATGAGAATGCCTACACCTGCTCGGCGCCTCTCACCATGAGCAACTCCAGAGTGGAAGAAAGTCCAGCCCCTCTCGAGGGTACTGGTTCCAGAGCCCAAGCTATGCGTAGAGGTGAGTCCAACTATATCTAGTCGGAACCGCTCAACCTCGCGCACAAGCTCAGGCTCCTTCCCCACCAGAGAGGTGATGTTCCACGTCCCTAGAGCCAGCTTCTGCAGCTGGGGATCAGACCGCCAGGGTCCCTGCCCCTCGCTGATGCCCAGCTCACATTGCACCCGACCCCTACGGCTCCTCCCGCAGATGGTGAGCCCATGGGAGGATGTCCAAATGTACAACAAGAAAAAAAGTAGTGCACTCAAAGTTACCCACGAATCTTCTTAAAAAGTTGTAAGCACGATAGACACTAGACAGGTCAATATAGACCTCAATGCATTGTAGGCAGGAGCTGAAAGTGGTGCAAATAACACAAAACTCAAAGCACATTTAAAAAACTCTTTAGATCACTCATTTATGCTTATTGACTGAATAAATATGCAATAAAGAAATAATAAAATACAACATAAGGAAATAAAATATTTTCACCCAGGTTTGGACTGAATTTAGAATGAAGTGCAAAGGTTGTCGTGGTGACAGTTGGTAGTCACATGATCTGTGACGAGAAGAAAATAGACAGCTTCGTGTCCGAATTGCCATCAGAATGAGTGCACTATATAGTGTGTGATATATAGTATAGCCCTAGGGTTAGGGAATACAGTTTAGACATTAAGACACAGCCATCTATCATTGTTGTCTTTGTGGTGGTGGTGGTGGTATGTGAAGCTTAGTTGAAACTGTCAGACCCTGTCAATGCCTGTTGTAGATGATTTCTGATAAAGTTTTAAGGTCTGACAGTGAAAGGGCTTACTCTGATTTGCATTTCAGTTTAACAAACTGAAAACAGGGAGGCAAAAGCAGCAGCAGGGGCATATCCAGGAAGTGTTTAATAGAGTGTCCAAGTTAAAACAGAGGTTAATACAGGGTGGCCAAGCACAGATTTCACAAACTGCAAATTCGGCAGCATCTTTGTTAACTTTGATGAGAATGACTGAAATAAAGGTTTTAAAACAGCTCGAAGCTCTTTGCAACATAAAAAAAGAAACTTTGCTTCTAAATTTCAGAAAGTACTATACACGTTATAAGCTTTACAAAAGAGATAATTGTTATCATGCACAGAAAGACTTGAGGAGTAAATTAAGAGGTTTAAACGTAACGCACAAGTAAACACGCAGATTAATGTTAAAGTCATCACAAACGCTGCCCTGCTTGTAATGGCTAGAATCAATTGGTTGAACAGTGGTTCTGTTTATAGGGGTACCAGGGTAATGAACCAAATCCTCAAACGCCACCTCCCTCGTAATGTGTCTGTCCCTATTTTACACGCTCATTAACCACATATGTAACATAGGTTTACTCAAACAAATAACATGGGTTGCAACCCTTTTTAATAAATTCAGAAAGTTATTTGAGTTCATTTCACTTTTGTGTTTAATTTAAATACTCATCAAACACATAAAACCAAAGTGCTTTAGAGAGCACAGAAGAAGACGACAGGACACAACAATTAAAACCTTTAAAATTTTGAAAAATATTTTGATTTTGAAAATAGAGAAGTAAAATGAGAATTTATAAAAGTTGTCAATAACAGAAATAAATAAATAAATAAAATAAAGAAAGATGAAGAAGGTAAGTATATACTAAGGTTTTCATTGTATTAAACCACCAATCAGAATTAGGGTAGCTACAGACCCTGGCCCTACACTGACCTAATTACCTCCACGCACAAGACATACAAATATACTCTGCCACAAAATTACATTAAATTTGATGTAATAAATGTGAACCAAGCCGAAGTGTGCCACATAAATAGCTCAAGGCATTGAATAGAAAATTTTGGTGCATTAAATTCAAAGTGAAACACGTTCCCTTCAAAAATGTATGTAATGACCTGTAGTGTTAAACTGTGCGACAACAGCAACTTCATCTGGAAAATGAACCCTTGCCAAAAAGCATTGTTTTTATTAAGATGATGAATCCACAATATAGTCTTCTACATACTTTTTATTAGTAGCTGAGTGTGTGATATCTGATACGGCATACGATTCAATAGAAAGAAAAAAAAGGCCTTATAGTTGCAGTCATTAAGAAAACCCTTTTCCTTGATATTGGAAAATGTCACGGGGTTGAAGAAAGGTGGCTGCATATATTAAGAAAGACTTTTTTAAAAAAAGTTGTACTGCAATGCAAATCTGACCACACACTCAGCTTTGATGAATGTCTACAGCACTGAAACTGTAAAATTGCTCTAATCACTTCCACTAATGCAATCTAATCTCAATGTCACACGGGGACTATTAGTATAGAGCTGCATAATATCAAATATTACTTTTACATCATGGTTTGTAATTAAATAAGGAAAGAAAAAAAAAGTGAAATAAGTGACATGCTGCTCACACTCACAGCACTATCCTCAGATGTATACTCATAAATCATAGCTAGTACAACCTGATAAACTAAGCCGAGCATTGCTTTGAAAGCTGCGGCCAGAACTAACTGTGGGACAGAATGAGCTCCTTTCTTTTTAAAGGATGAATTGATGCATCCTATACTGAAGCAGAAAACACAATAAGACACATTGGAATTTATTTTCTTATTCTTTCATATCATGGCTGTGCTCTGATACTTCTATTTCACCCAGTTAGGAAGGTTCTTATAAGCAAAATAGACTATGATTAATTTCCAGATCAGTATCTTATACCTATTTTATATATATATATATATATATATATATATATATATATATATATATATATATATATATATATATATATATCGTCGCTGTCCGATGAAAAGCGCGTATCTCCAAAATTCGTTTTTTACAGGAGCATGAAGAATCAGTTTCTCACAAACTAACAAACAAAGTAAACCCATGTTTGTGTAAACAGATATAAACAGAATAAAACTCTGGAAATTAATTAGTCATATGTTTAGATACGTTTAAAATGGACATGCTTTTGTTGTGAACGATAGTGGACAGACGTGCTTTTTTTCTTTTATGTCAACTGCGTCCGGTTATATGCGAGCCTGCAGTCTCTTTTTAGGTCACACTATAATAGCAGGCTATTGAACAGTAAACTTTAAGTAAAATAGATTACGCGAATCTAAGGATTTCTTTCTAATTTTTTGTATTGAAATCAGTATAACTCCTACATTTAATTCACACGTTTTTTCATTGTTTTTTTTGTTTTTTTTAACGGTTTAGTCCGAAGGTAGCGGGGTGACTTGGTTATTTATTATGAAAATTGCTGACACTGATTAATAAAAGAAAAACACTGCAATCTTTTACTGCTTTCATCCAGGAGCTTGCTAAAAACGTTTTTCTTTTTGGATAAAATCATGTCTCTTTGAGTTGATGTGATTGGTTTTGTTACATTTATATCTATGAACTATGGTGGCATCTTGCATGCCTGTCCCAAAAGCTGTTTCTGGATAAGATCCTGGAGCTTTAAAGATACATCATTTAAAAAAATCTTTTATGCCTTTCCTTCCTGTATACTCTGAATGGTATTGTTTGGTTGATGACAACCAATTACTGACATATTTTAACTTAAAAGTCTGTTCTTGGTCTGCTTCTATCCCACAAAATACCTTCAGACCTGCATCAAGCAGAGGAGTACAGAATCAGGACTTTGTTTTTCCCTTGTCCCTACAGTCCCTTGGAAAAAAAAAAAAAGACATTCAACTTTGCAGCTCCACGTTTCATGGAATGAGCAATGTAAAAGTCTTAAACTAAAACATCTTCTATCACTGGAACACTGACTTGTTGATGAGCAACTTGGAGACAGACATGTCTGGCTGCTAATACATGAACTGATGCAGTCAATTTGATCCCTTTTGTAAAAAACATTAGTAGACAACAATGATCAAAGAAAGTCACTTATTTAATAAACACACAATTATGGCTGAAATTCAAAACAATCATTGGACAGAATTATGACAACAAACTTGGCACAATTAAAATGATATAAGAATAAATACTGATTGAGAATTATTAATCACTTGGCACTTTAACTTATGGTCAAAAACATATCACTTGAGAAAAAAAACAGTAACAACATTGGACTATTTACATTTGTGTGTGTGTGTGTGTGTGTGTGTGTGTGCGAGAGAGAGAGAGAGAGAGAGAGAAAGCATGTGGCTTGATTCCATCCAACTGCCATCATTCTTTGTGAAGTCCATCGTAGAAGGAGTGAAAATCTTTTGGCAGAACCTTCTTCAGCTCTTGAAGATGTCTGAACTTTGACTCTTTAATTTTCTGGCTGTGTGTGTAGAGTGATGTGACTGTGGTGATGCTCTTCTTCCTCCTCAGAGATGGAGATGGAGATGGATAGGGTTCCCAGTTGTCTGAGTGGCATAGCTTGTAGTCCATTGTGCCGTCCACATTGTACCTAGTAGATAAACAGAATGAACAAGAATAGTGGACATTTATAGGACCATTGTTTCATTAATATTCTAAGCAATGTCAGATCTATTAATGTGTTAGTGGAGTACATTACCGTGTATTAGATATCTGGAAATAGAAGACATGAAGATAACATTTATGTGAGATTGTGCGTGAGAAAATACCTGATTGCTCGGAGGTCATGCACTGTAGGATCACCAGCATTTTTTCCCGGTCGAATGGACTTGCAGAGGTTCACTTGGCTGAAGTCCATAAAAAAAGTGTGGTCCACATATCTCACTTGGTATGGTCTGGGATTGGAGCGAGCACCCCGGATCACTGCAGCATACTCGGCTGGAACATGGATGTCCCTGTGCCTCAGTCTTCTCTCTATCACACTACGTACAGAATCACACTCCATTTGTGTGTGACCTTTTTCAAGGAACTTCTGTGTCACTGGTTTCTGCTTCTCAGTAGCAAATTTGAGAAGTGCATTGCTCAAGAGCAGATTTCTGTTCTGGTACCCGCATCCATCACTCCACAGGATGTGTTCTTCATATGATGGGTGTGCTTCAAGAAAATTAACAATGCATGAAGCAAACTCGTTGGCAGAAAGACCAGCTTCACCCTCATGCCATAGGTAATTTGTTGCATCATGTGATGCCATGTCAAAGATGGTGAAGTTATGAACAGCAAGCTTGGTCTTGTGATAGAGGGCAGAGGCTTGCAGCTTGGGGCAGAGCAGGAGCCCCTGGAGATCCATTCACACAACCATCTTTTTCTCCCCTGCCTCTTCCTTGTCCTTCTGCTTCATGGCTCGTGCATCTTTTTTAAGGCAGTGCTCCTCCCACATGACAGTATCAATGTTCCCAGCTTTGAATGCACAACAGGTATCACACTGGTCTTTTTTTGGATGATAAAGAGAAAGATTTAAATCATGGAAAATGGTGGAAAACACTTGCCTTGACAGAGGGTGGATACCATGTTCAGCACAAGAGCGCTTATACTGTGTGTGGAGGTGACTGATAGACTTGAACATAGGTTCCAGATACATCTTAGAAGACGAGGACCTACAGTAGTGTGATGGAACTTTTGGTAAGTCCAAAAGGAATGTCTTCAGGAAGTCCTGCTCTTCTCTTGGAACCCTCACTGTCTCAGTCTGCTGAGAACTTTGCTCTCTTCTCCCCAGCCACTTCAAACATGACCACTGCTTTATCCCCAGTGTTGACAGGAACATGCGTTGACACACAAGTCTTTTACCATCCACAACAAGGTGATAAAAAATAGTTGTGGACCTCCTGGACTGTTCTGCTCCTGTTCTACGCCGCTTCACACTGCTTTGCTCTACTAATGACCTTACAAAAATTTTCCTCTCTTTCCAATCTAATTTCTCCCAAAAGTATTTAAAAATTTCCTCTCTCTTTGTCTCATCAAATTGTCTGCATTTCAGTTTAGAGGACTTTTGGCATGCCACAGATTGGCATGGCATTCCAATTTGTCTTGCGTCTTTTAAGACAGTCCCTCTATTTTTTCTTCCAAGATAGGATTGCCACTTCATCCGCCTTCTTTTCTGGATGTTGATCTTCCAAGTCTCAGGATTTGACCTCTTCTTCTGCCTGCCCTGACGAGCCTCACCAGCCGATGAGTCCACTTTAACTTCTTGTCATGCAAGATAATAACCAAGTGAGATGTGTGTGTGTGTGTGTCCATGTGCAAGACAATACACACACATCTTCATGTGTGCCATACGTCTACGCTATTTAATCAATTACACATCAATGTCTACAAATGTGCAATCATTCTCTAAAATTCTCAGTTTTCATCTATGCCCACTGATGGGCTGATCTTTTTTGCAATACAGTGACAATGAAACAAAGCTTAAGGGTTAATACTTCCTTAAATAACTGCAGATACTAAATCTTGATCTATAAAACCTTTTTAATGTGTATTTTCCTGTGGGCAAGTTATACATAAATATTTTGACAATACTTACCTTCATTTTCAGATTTTTCTGGAAAGTACTCGTCACCTGTGGATGATTCTTTAAGGGAATGGGGAGTGGGTGAAATAGAAACACAATAAGTGAACTGAATGCAATATTTACATAATACTGCAGAACGTTTGTATTCTCTGTAGTGACTGACTGAACCCTTTCTTTCCTTCCACAAACCTTCTTCACTTGTGCTGACCCTCGTTTCTGCCTCAAATGCCCTATCATATTTTATTTTGGCAATTCCACAAAGCTCCTCTAAAGAGAGAGACATTTCTATCCTGAAAACGAGAAACCGAACATGCATCAGACCTTGAAACATCTCAGATAGGAATCTAGGTTACAAATAAACAAAACTCATCTATTCAACGATGAAATATGAAAGTATAAAGTCTGTGATTACAGACATAGTAAATCATCTTATAGAAACACAACGGTACAGGAGGCTTACAACAGCAAAAAGATGGTGTTTGCGCAAAAGAAATGTATCGATATCAACAGAATGCTAACTATTAGCCATCTAATCGCCGTACAAACAGATGCCGTTCATGAGCCGGTAGTCATCAGGCTGGAGTTGTAAACAACAAAAATAAGTTCAACTCCTAGAGCTAATCCATACAAATAAAGTCCACGGGTGACTATTAAATACTGTAAACTTGACTGCAATGGTCAAATATTGAGTTTATGGTCATACTTTACCTTGATTTCAAAGTTATTATGAAGTCGTGTCGTGTGTCATATGGTATCCCAAACAATGGGGCGGGTGATACGGCCAGACGCGGGACTGGGAGGTACGTGCTTTTTGATTGCCAGCTCTGACAGCCAATGGAGATACGTGTTAAATAAATGGCCTCATAAAACGTCGTCCCATTGGTGACATAGAAATCCAAAGCATCAGATGATAGGGAAGAATGTGGACATGCTAAATATTATAAAACGTCCAAAACGTCAAAAGTGGACATACGCGGTTTTCATCGGACAGCGACGATATATATATTTTATATTTTGGTGTCTTTGGTGTTGTAGGAGCATGTCCTCCTGTGCAGGTGTAGAGATACTAGTAAGCAGCTGTTAGCAAAGTGCAGACATTAAAATGATGAGTTTACCATTCAGAGACAGTTTGTTGTAAACGTGCTCCTTCCACCATCTCGGTATCTTCTCTCTCAGGCTCAGAGTCGGGTTCAAACACAAATGACTGATTTCAGAAAGCTGCTGCTGTCAGTTAGCTGCTATCACTAGGCCTGCCCCTCTTCCAGTGCTGGACTTCCAGCAATCAATCGGCGTGCACCTCATTAACATTATTTAAATTAACATCTATGTTTTATCAAAATCTCGCACAAAATCTCATGAAAAAAGTTTAATTATGAATAAAGGGACAGAAAAAGCAGTTTTTAAAATTTCTTTGGTTTAGTAAGCTTTCAAACAATTATTTAAAAACACTTGGAGGACAGTGGAGACATGAAAAGATCAGGTTATGACTAGGGCTGGGTGATATGACCTTTTAGTAATATCCTGATATTTTTATGGCATGTCACGATATACGATATATATCTTGGTATTTACCTCAGCCTTGAATGAATGCTTTGGTTCTTACAATCACATCAGTAAGATGATTTTGTGACTCCATTAAAACATAATTGCTCATACTGCATTAAGATATGCTGATTTTAAACATTTATGCCAAAAGGATGAAATTGTAACGAAGCAAACTGATCAAAACCGTATTTATTGAACAGTTAAAGCAGTGGCACAAACATGTCTTTTTAAAACAAAATAAAGTGCCTTTGCATGATGTAATAATGCAACGTATGAAAATAGGTGCTCTAGGGGGGGACTTTTCAAATGATGAACTATTAGAAGGCTTTGCTTTATGGATACCTTATTGATTGGTGTATTTTTTTTAATCGCAGAGTTAAGCGTAGAAATCAGTCTTATAATACAGGCAGAATGTCCTCGTATCGTCTCCAATAAACGGCTTCAGCCAGCTTTTAATTCAGGATTTGATTCCCACTCCTTTCTGTACTTTCTAGAGACATGACGAGCTAGATAAATATACTTGTGTCACACACACAGTGGATGAGGTGAGTAAGAGACAGAGGCTGTGAATGTAATCAAATATAATGAATTATTTTTGCGTGACGTGAAAAACTTTGCGATTTACATCCCACTCTGTAATCCAGAGCGGGATCAGTGGCGGATTTGGCTGTTCATTGTGACTGTAGGTGGAGTCGTGCAGGAGTCCTCTCTGCTCCTCTGACTGGCTGCAGCTGCAGCCGGAGCCGACTGAGTGCTTTAGGACGGGGAGAGACTCTCGTTCTGACAATAACTTTACAATATGCGCTTTAAAGTCAGTCGCCAAAATACCAGAAAAGTCTCAAATAACTCCAGTAAAAGTTGCTAGATTTGTCGCTAGTCGCTTTTCACAAAAAAAGTAGCCAGATTTAGCGAGTAAGTCACCAAGCTGGCAACAGTGGCTACACGCTGCCTCTCATGACGTAGCACGTAGCTCACGTTATGTACGTAACTTGGTGCACTTGCTTTAACTCTCTGTGCAAAGCGGTGGAGAGTCGAGGATGAGGGAGAAAACCCCGCCCACAGCTAAAAACAACTGCGTGACAACAGGATACTCGAATATGACGAATATAGACATTTTCTATATCGCACAGGGGACTAGCCACGATATCTCGAGTATACTCGATATATCGCCCAGCCGTAGTAATGACTCCTTTAAAGTTTTATATCCTTTTACAAAGACATAAAACTCCATGAGCCTTTGTTGCCATGGTTCTTCTCACTTGGTATATAAAGTGAGATCACGTTCAATTTCTGCACAGATAACAGAAGGTGTATTTCTGTAATATTTTAAAGGTAACACCAAAATCCTTGAAAAACACCCAGGTTTTTGTCATTTTTAAAAAAAAAATTTTATCTGTAGCTGCTGAGAGGAACGATTGAAGAATTTTAGATAAGATCTCATGATATAAAAACGAGGTGTCTGGTTTTTTTATGTGTTTCATGCAGACACGAAGCCTGGCATCACCATACACAGCATACACATTATAGTACAACATACACATACAGATGGGCAGTTTCATTAAAATACACTAAATTGAAAAGCTGAACCCTGAGGTTCTTCATGAATCACATCAGCATAAGTGGAGGCAGTCTCACCAAAGGGACAGATTCTGACCCATTTGTTATGATTAGGAGATTCTAATGGCATGGTCAGCAGGGTTACGTGTACATGTAAAGTCAGATGGTCAAGGTCAGGAGCTTGGCTCCAAGACTTGTCTAATCCACATTCATGTCTCCCGGATGGCTCAAAAGTGCACAATAAAAACATAAAAAGCGGCTAAATGTTGTCACTGCAGTTAAGAGGATCGTACGGAGTGAAACACACACACAAATTTTATGTCAGTGATATGGCATGCAATTGATATTAGAAATGTGGAAAAAAAAAAAAAAATTAGCCTTATTTCTTATCAAAACAATACCAGATGTTGCTTGAAGACTTATCCTCTAAATGTTAGGTTTATAATATAATTTATAGAGGATTTGTGATAATTTGTTAAAGGGGTTATATTGTTGCCACTTAAAGGGATTCAGGACCACAGACTGAAATGAGGGACACCATCATTATAGCATTAGAGAATTAAATAATGGTAAAATATTCCTATAATAAATTAGGGGGTGAAATGTCAAGGAAACATGGCTGAATGAGACAGAAGCATGAATCTATTAAATCAATGGGAGAGACTGAAGAATACAAATCTGGTAAGTGATAACATGTGAGACTTAAGCACATGATGGATGGTGAGGCTTACAGGAGCACACTAAGATGCTCTAATGAAGCTAATTTTTCATATAAAAACAAAAGGAATAAATGTTTTCCAAAAAATTACTTTATAAATGAAAATATTTTTGTAAAACAATGTTATTTAACTTGAAAATTTTTGTGGCTTCATTTAAATCTTTTTATGTCAGTAGAATTAGAAATAGATTTGACAACGGAAGAAATGAGGAAACATATGAAAAAGAAAAACTATGATTATTCTATTAATTTCAAGTCAGGGAAATTGGTCATAAAAAAATGAAGTGATTGAAAAAGAAATACATCAACTTAAGGAAACTCAATTAGGTTAGATGAGAAGGTGGACAATTAGAAAATATTGGGTAGTTAGATAAGCTTAAAATCACGTTATTATTACATACTTCACAATCAGTCATAAGCGGGGGAGAGGCAGGGGCGATAGGGTCCTCTCATGCCCCTATTCTCGGGGCTTTACTGGGGGGGGGGTACGGGTGGGGGAAGAGTGCCATCCATTAGACCTAAGTCTGGGCTGGCCTGGCTGTAGGAGGGTTGTCGCCAGCCCTGGGGGGTTGCTGGGTCAGCTGCATCTGTGGAGTGGTGGGGGGGACGCTGGGAGTGGTGGGCGGTAATTATGGGGGCCCTGATCGGGGCCATCCTGTCCTCTGCCCCCCTGGGGCATCTCACATGGGACATGATGGAGGGGTGAGGTGAGGATGTGTGGGAGTAGGTGTATGGGGTTACAGATGGATGGTGCGGTGGCTGTGGGGGGAATAGGGTTGGGGATATAGGTGGGTAGGGGGGTGAGGGGATAGGGATGTGTGCGGATGAGTAGATGTGTGTGTGTGTGTGTGTGTGGAGGGGTATGTTGGTGGGTGGGTTGTATGTAATGGGGTGTGCCTGTGTTGGAGGAGTGAGGGTGTCTGTGGGGGGGCTGTGGGTGGTGGAGGGGTGTTTGGTGGGGCATGTGTGGTTGGGTAGAAGTAGAGGGATGGGGTGGCGGGGTGTGAGCGTGTGTGGGGGCGGGGTCGGTTGGGGTTTGTGTGACTTGGTATGGGTGAGTGAGTAGAGGTGGGGTGGGGTTGTGTATGTGATGGGAGATGTGTGTGGATTGCGGAGGGGTGTGTGGATGGGGGCTGAGAGGGAAGTGCGTGTTGGGGGAGGGAGGGTATGCATGTATATGTGTGTGTGGTTTGGTGGTGGGGGGGTGGTGTCCTGTACCCGGGGAGCGCAGCTGGTGCACTGGGGTGCGACCTGGCTGCTGCTAGGTGGCGGTCTGGGGATCCTGGTCCTCCGTCGGTGTGGGCTGTGCCCTCTGCCTGCGGGGGCGGGGGGCTGCTCTCGGGCTCTTGGGGCCCTGGGGCCTGCGCTCTGTCTGCCCTGGGTGGCCAGTGCCCAGCGGGATCGGCCCTTGCCGACCTGGGCCTGCTGGGGCCTGTTCTCCCTGACTGCGGGGGACTCTGGTTGGGGACCTCCTTCGCCACCTCCTGGGCGGATGCATGGCTGGCTCCGGAGTGGGGTGGTTGGGGTCTGTTCCTGGGGGTGACTGTCGGTTACCCGGGTCTCTGGGTTCTCCTGGCCTGCCTCTAGCCCTAGGTGGGCAGGGGTCACATTGGCATGATCACTCTTCTCTGAACACGTTCCACTCTAAATGTTCTGCATGAATGTTCTGCATGTGTCACAGTCACTGAGTCATCCAGCAAGTTTATTCATTAACAGCAGGTACCTCTCTTTCTGTCTTTTTTATTTAACTTGCTAGTTTCTGGTCCTCCTGATTGTCAATGGTTTTGTTCTCCACAGGGACCATGAATCTAGAGTTGACTTGTGTGGGTGTATATATTTATGTGTGTGGGTGGGTATGTGTGTGTACATATGTATGTATGTATATGTCTGCTGTATGTATGTGTGTGGATATGTGTGTGTGCATATATATATATATATATATATATATATATATATATATATTTGTGTGTGTGTGTATATGTGTATGTATGTATGTATGTATGTCTATCTATATATATGTATGTATGTGTGTGTGTGTGGGTGTGTGTGTATGTATATATGTATATATATAATGTATGTGCGAGTGTATATACATATATATGTAGGTGGGTATGTATGTGCATATACGTGTATGCATTGATCTCTTTTTGTTTTTTATGTTCTCTTTTCTGTTCTCTTTCTGCCCCTTTCCTGTCCTTTCCGGTCAGGTCCAGCAGCATAAACTCTGTAATACAAACTATTATCCAAAGCAAATAGAAAAATAAAATAAGAATCAAGAAATACAAGGGGATCATTACATCTATAAAAGTTCCCCTTGGCAAAATAAATTTGCTCAGCAGAACACAGCATCCAGAACATCAGTCTGCTTGCTTAAATGCTGGACAAGACAAAAAAAAAAAAAACAAACAAACAAAAAAAAAAAAAAAAAATCACGTTATTATAGTGTAATATACATTACATGGAAACTGTACAGGAATAAAACTGGTGAGGTATGTTTGGGAGTGCATCAGTTGGATCCTCTTGAAGTTGCATGAGGAATAATGTGTCTTTGCACCTAATCTACTTTGCAGAGCTATTCTAATGAATACAAATATTCCCGACAGCCTCCTGAGAGCTTTTTCTAATCTAGTTCAGATTGAATGTTGTTTGTGGTTTATTGTGGCATTTGTTTTCTCATAACATTCCATACGATGAGTAACCTGTCCAGAAGGCAAGACTGTTACATCAGGGAGCAGCTGATTGAGTCTTTCAAAGCCGATGTCTGGAAAGCAAAACTATATTAGCTGAAGAGGAGACATATAAGATGTAGGGCAGGAGCAAATTACGGAGCAACAAATATTTTAAAACATTTGCTTCCCTAGATTGCTGAGGGGGGTGGTGAGATCACTGGCAAATAAAACAGACAAGCTTGGAGCTCTGATGAGAACCACAGTAGGGACTTCTGGTGTTGCAGTGGCTGTCAACAACAGATGCTGTTATCAATGACATTTTACTGACAATCATTCTCTTTATCAAAGCTGTCGCACTGTGGACTGTCAGTTCTTTTCATTGTTGTGCAACCAGAAAGTGTACCCTTGTTGCCTGTGACATCATTAGCTAAGGTGTTGTCAGGCCAAAAGCATTATCATTTTGGTAATCACTAGAGATCTCAACCAATACCTCTCTCCACTACACCTTAAACAGAGCGACAGAAACACTTTCTATTAGTGTGTTTGGTTTTTCTGAAAAATTCATGATTAAATAATTAAATTCCCCTCTTATGGATAAAACCAAATTCAAGTATTCAACATGAGGTTTGGAGACAGGAAGTTGTTTGGTAATAAGTTATAAAAATATAACATATAACTTATGTACACGTTTGTTCACAAGGGCAAAACCAGATGTAAATGCAATTATGAAAAATTACATTCTCCTGCTATTCAGGGTTAATATGATCAAGTGTCTAACAGGATTACAACAGAGTGTTTTAAGGTTGAATTCCTCTGTATTAACTTTGTCTACAAGACTGAAAAGTTAAATTCAGGTCCTGAATTAATTTGGAGATGATAAAGACTTGAAGTCTCTTTAAGAGGTGCAAAAGTAACTAAACTCTAGTTGAACCCGAAGGTTTAATGACAGCAGTTAAGCCATGCGATTGTGTAAAGACTTATATTCCCACACCATGAGTCCTACCAGTTCACATGAAAAAAAAGAGAAAAAATAGAAAAAAAAAAATCACGTAAGACACTTACAGCCAAGTAACATTTGGAGACAGTACAGGAACATCCTGAAGGCTGGCCTCCACACATTCAACATCTGTTTGTATGCAGTCACAACTTTCTGGATACTCCTGCAAAACTACACACAAACACACATACATGTGGACACTGAAGTATCAATGGCCGGATGTGACATATTGAAGATATTCTTCCATTTCTTTCTAATTCAGTCATAAAAATATGCCAAAAAGGAAATCCACAAACTAAAGCCTCAGTAAGCACAAACAATACGTGCATACTTACCGCACTCGTTCAGGAAGGGAGGCGTCACAGGCATGTTCTGAAGGGTTTCTCCGATTAAGTCTGCCAATCCGATATTGTCACCTGAGAAGCCAAAACCAAGAAATAGTTACTGTATCTGCTCTTTATGTACAGCTAAATCCAGTAGGAACAAAGCAAAACCCAAAAAACAAACATCTGGCTGAACAGAAGTAATTCTACTGCAAAAAAGTAGTATGGAATCCGAATGAACTTTCCTCACCAGTACAGACAAAATTTATGATGATTTCTCCAGCTTTTGGAATGGGATTCAGGAGGTATTTTAACAAAAGGGAATATGCTGTCAAAGGACTTAGGTTTAACTGAAAGTGTTGTTTTTTTGGAGGGCTCCTTGTGGATTTAAGACAATTGTTTCATACACATATTTATTCACTTGATAGACACTAACAATGTGGCTCCAAATATGATAATGTCAAAAATCTACAATTTATTAGAAACTCATGTTTTAAAGAAGAAAAGCAATCCTAAATGTTTGCCGCAGGGTTTAAAAACACAAATGTCATCCCTTTACTATATAACAGTTTGTCAAAATAACTGAAATTCACCAGAAAGAAGACTTTCTGGTGAAGTCGACTAGTGTAGCCTTTTAAAACTGAAGTTGTTTAGTTGCGCCATCACCATGTTGTCATCAAAAATGACTATCACCACATGGAAATCATAAAATGTGTGTGAGATGTTATTTGTATAACACACAGCTAACTTTCTCTAGTCTGACGTACCCCCTTCCCTCTCTGACTCAGACCTGTGCTGTAGACTAGCCGACCCACTGTATCGGAACAAAGCCTTTGTTTAGATAAAAACATTTGCATTTTGAAAAAAAACTGTTTAAATGCATAAATGTGTGTGTCACAGCATCACGAGGAGTGCTTTTTATTTCAATGTCTGCATGTAAGCCTGACAACTCTAGTTACTATTTCTCACAGAAAGTCAGCTGTAAGTCAGTACACAGTATAAAGTTAGTGTAGTTGTGATCAACCCTGAATTTTTGCAAAGAACAAGAAGACTTTGTATGTGTGTGTGTGTGTGTGTGTGTGTGTGTGTGTGTGTGTGTGTGTGTGTGTGTGTGGATGGGTGGGTCAGAAAAAAAAAAAACACATGATGGAGCAGACAAGGAATTTAAACCAAGCCTCGCCTTATAACCCCTTATAACCCAAACTCCCCAATTGTACCTTTCAGTTCTGTGTGTGTGTGTGAGTGTGTGTGTTAGCTTTGCATCAGGCCATCATCTGTTACTATATCAGTAAGATTTGTCAACTATTAACTGTAAGTTGCATGGTTTAAGGGTGTCAATAACAGAGTCCACAGCTAGAAAGGGACAGAAATATTTGGTATCAACATGGTGTTTATTCAAAACAAACCCAGTTCTGCTTTTTCTGTCAGTGCAGTTATTTCAAGCTGGTCTTAGCTCTGTTGTGTCCTTGGTGGACACACCAATAATGTCTCATAAATGAAAACACTATATAATTCCAAGAGTTACGGTTACAGTCACCCCAGCAGCCATAAGGCACATAGCAGGGTACACTCTCAACCGGAGAATCTAAAAACACCTCAACATAACATGAGTGTTTTTGGACTGTGGCAGGAAGTAAATACCTGCAGAGAACCCACATAAACAAGCAAACTCCACACAGAAGACATATTTCTTTGTTTTACTCAGGCCGTCGAGAACAATAAGCATCAACACGGCAGAAAATTAGATAAATATCCTATTTTGAATTTTATTTGTCTTTTTTTTTTTTGTTATGATGGAAATGTAGCACAGCAGGATAAAGAGGCAGGTCACTATGAGGAATAATATAACACAGGTTTTCTGAGAAGATGCAACTGCAGTCACAACTACCAGGGCAACTGAAAGAAAACATAAAGGCCTTAATTAATGCATGTTATTGGCTTGTTGGAAAAAGTGACATCATACAAAAAAGCGAAATAAAAAGACCATCCATAATGAAATTATATTTGACGATGCTGTTGAGTTTTTATTGTTATAGATAAAAATGTTGCCTAAGAATGTCAACACCTGCCATCCTACCGGAACCAGACCACACCTGTTGGAAACATCCATGTCCAGTTAAGCATTTAATAACTGTTAAGCATCTAATGAAGATGGCAACAAGAAGGCAAACTTAGAATGACAGCAAATTTGAAATTATTTGGGGCAATAAAGATAGTTATCAGTGTTGATCAAGTGAATCAGAAGCACTCATTTCTAAGTCACAGTGTGTTAGTGTTGCTTCAATGGAACAGAGATAATACAGAAAAGGGACTGTGAGCAGAAGTTAATGAGGTTCTTTTTCTTGTTTTTCTGTCTTCTTATAAGGTGTAAGTTTCAAAATAATGATAGATTCCTTATTCCCAGTGTTAATGGCAGTGTGATGTTTATGCTGAACACTGAAATGTTTGACATAAATATTCACCATCCAGGAGAAAGCGCGATCGTAAATGATTATATAATAAAACAAAACAAACAAACGAAAAAAAATTCTCTGAAACCTGCCTTTGGTGAGGCCTGATTATGTCTTGGGAAAAGTGTTCGCTTTTATCTCTCAGTCCCACTGACCAGCATTACGCATCTAATTCTGTTCGTTGAGACAGTACAGAGAGAATGAGGAAACCTTCCCAGCATCTCACACCACAATAGGGTATGAAAGAAATACTCCTTAACCATTTTAATAATGTTATGACGCTTCGGGCACGTGCCTTGTCTGTAGAAGGACTACTGCCCTAAATGTCACAACATTATTACAATGGTTTGTGGGCATTTTTTGTGTGTGGACTTTACGTTTTCATTCTGTATTGCCTTTTCGGTCCAGCACCCAGCACCCATCATATACCTGGGAAGTGCGGTTTTTGTTTTTATTTTATTCACACTATAATAGGCCAGGATGCAGAGAGATTATGTGATGATCTGTCAGCTGAAAGGAGTGTAAATAAATTGTGTTTGCTCTCCAACACAGCATTCCTGAATGATTTAAATGTGATCAAATCAAAGTGACTGCTCCATTTATTTAATAAAAACCTGACACAAACTCTGCACAGTCAGTTATAAAAAAAAACTCAAAACCTAAGAAAAAAATCTTAACATTTACCTTAGTTTAACTGCTAAATCCACTGGGACATGAATCTGTTCGCTGTGCACTGATATGATGGCCTTTTTCTCTTTTTTCCAAACAAGTCTTTAATTATCTACCATTTTATGTAAACACAAGTCAGAAGACTCAAATGCCTCTTCTTCTTCTGCACCAGGAATGTCACATTGTCTGTCCAGAATGTCTCTGGTGGCGTGCTTTTGTACCTTCCAGCTATAGGTTTATGAGATCTCTCTGGAGGCTGCTGTTCAGTGAAAGCTTGCTTTGATGTGGTTACTGACGAGCACACTAATCTGCGAAGGTGCAGCCTTTTTTTTTATCTGCGACCAGAGGGAGCTTGATGCGTTAAGTCAGCATTTGTTTAACGTTTATGGAATTACAGCTCTGTGCAATGGGCTCCGATGGCATGAGTGTTTATTGTAAATGAATGGTAAATGGACTGTATTTATATAAAACTTATCTAATCATCTTGAATCAAAGTGTTTTAACACTACGTGTCACAGTCACCCATTCTCACACACACACTTATAGAGCACTACTACATTTTATATACTAAGTATTTTGCACTATCGTACAAATTCATACTCATACCCCAATAGGCACAGCAGGAGGCAACATGGGGTTCAGGCTTTAGTGTCTTGCCCAAGGACACTTCGGCATGTAGTAAGGGAAAGCCTGGGATCAAACCAGCGTCCCTGAACTTGAGAGTGTTGTGGTGGCTTTAACATAGTAACTGTAATTATAGCTAGAAATGAAAACTGATATGAGCCAGGGTCCAGCAGGAGAAATTAGGCCTCAGTGTCGATGTCATCAAAAAGGTTCCTATTTTTACTGTTAGAGCAACTCCTCAGTTTCTCAGTCAAGCCCCGGTTTTCTGGCCGAGTTAATCAGGGTTAAAGTCCATCCTGCCTTTTCGTCTCCTTTGTTTGCTGCAAAGCAAAGAGGCCACAGTGGGGTTCCGCTGTTTGTGGGACTAAATGCATTTCCCTCATTCCCTCTTTCTTTACTTTGGATATACACAATCAGGCTATTCCCATCAAACAATTATAAGAAATGCTGTGAAATGGAAATAGATTTCTGTGACTGCTTTATATGTTTTTCCTTCTTTTGTTTGTTTGTGGGAAGTTTGTTTGTTTTTGCTGGAGCAATATTTTCTGTGAAGAGCCAGTCAAGTGATGGCAAAAGACTTTATGAGCAGACACCAGAGGGAAGTATGGTTTGAGCATTATACTGCAAAACCCCATATAGACATAAAAAAAATTTTAAAAAAGTAAACACGATCCATTTTCTGCCACATGTGTCTTTCATTGTTTGTATACACTTACCACAGCGCCACTCGTCGGCTCCGTTGGGACAGTCTTTGTGTCCGTTACACTGCAAAACCTGAGGGAGACACTCGCTCATGTTCCCGCATGGGAACTGGCCTAGGGGACACCTTGACTCTTCATCCACCCTGCTGGCCACTAGTGCTGAGAGAGAAATAAAGAAATGATAACATAATTATTAGACACTTTAAATGAAGTATATAATATTGGGAAGAAATATCTTACCAGAACTTTTTTTGTTTGTGCAAAAATCATATTTTGCACATATTTTAAATAGACCATGGAGGCCTTTTGTCCACTTCAAACACGACTGACTTTGCCTTTGTTTTCAAATTTAGATTCAGCTTCCTGATCTTCAAAAATGTGATTTTACTTTGTTCTCTTTTTTTGTCATTGTCACTCTAATGTGTGTGAAACTCAGTTTGATCTTGACATGTTTCATTCCCCAGATTACATAAGCTCAAATAACAGGTGGGCTTCATTTACAGCTAAATATGTGATGTTGTACAAATTAAGCTAAGTTACTTTCCCAAATACTACAATGCTGCACCATAAAGTGACTATCATATACACATTAAAAAAAAATCTTTCAACACATATACTTGTAAAGGTGAATCCAAAAGTAAGTATAAACTCATTAAAAAAACAAACAAAAAAAAAAACACAAGAAAAATGTACAATGATTTTGTTGCATCCATATCGATCACATGAAGGATCCCTGCACTCTTTGGGAAAGCATTCTATTGCAAATGATAGCTTTTAACATGCATGTAAAAAAAAATGGTTATTATAAGTCTGTTTTTCTTATGAAAGGGAATTCACAAAACGTCAACACTCATATTTTTCAGAACCTTTAAATAAAAACACTGATATCAATGAATAACAACTACACGGATTCTGCCATCATATTCTGTCCAAATCAGCCCACAAAACCCACAATCAAATGTTACTAAGTGTGTGATCGGAGGACTGACACTGACAGATGTGATGAGTTTTATGGCGACAACTATTCCCTGGTCAAAGATAGCAGGGTGTGCATAAGCTTGCCAACAAATGCCTCTCCAGGAAAATCTTATTGTTGGAGGCTGCATCAGATACTTTTAGAAGAGATAGAGGTCTTGTTCTGATAGATGGGGTGAGCGCTCTGGCTGAAACTCTTTCTTAGTAAAGGGTTGCAAAGATTTTGTAATACTTTGGTATGAACAAACTTGAGACCATTCCTGTGTGCAGACAAAAGCTAAAATCATAAGCAAAGTCATTGTTCTGAGTCTAGCACACTTTCTTATTATCAGTGATTTGTGCAAGTTTTTTTTATACATATATTAACAAACTTAAAAACACAATTATGTCTTTAAATTCAATTACTGCATCACTGTGTAGAAAGTCATAGTAGAAAATAGAGGCCCAAATATATAATCAGGAATTAAGCTGCTGTAGTGTTTTTTGAGTGTGCCATAAATTAATTAATAAATTAGGCTTTATTGCTTAAATCTTGTAGAAAATATTATTCTGTATTTGTAATAATTACATGAATATCAATATCTCTAGAAATGTTGCTGAACAGCTGCTGTTTCGGTGGCAGCAGAATAACAAGGTTAAACAAAGGAAATTGATACAGCCCTGTTGCTGCTCGCAGCCAGCATTCAAGCAAAGAAAACACGATTGAGTAATTTAGAGCCAAGTTTCATATCCATCATCTCTCCATTTCCAACTATAACGAGGAAAAATATTTCTCTTGAACATGGATCAAAATGGACCCAGCATTAGATCTGAAGATTTCCATAGCTGCATGACCTGACACACAGCCGACAAATAGCTAGATCAGTGTGCTAAAAAAACAAATTAGTCAGTTTAAGGAAAAATTATAATGAGTGATTTTAACTTGTGTATTTCTCTAAAATATTAGGACTATAAGATTTATTTTACGTCTGGGATGACTAGGATTCGTGCTGGGCAGCAAAGTCAGAGATGACAAACAGCGGATTTATGGGAACATTCGTCACTCATATTTTTATGTGACAGCACAATGATGAATCATCAGTTAGTGACATGAAACAATTTGATAAATATGGATGCAGAAATGCTGCAAAGAAAAACTTAAAGCAACTCTGCTTCTATCCTATCTTAATGCAAGGTAGTGCTGCACGATTACAACCAAAATAATAATCACGATTATTTTGATCAATATTGTAATCCCGATTATTAATCACGATTATTCATTGTGTCTGGAAAAATATGTATTTCATATATGTATATAATATATCTATTGCACTCCCTCTCTATTACTTCGACATTTTTTATACAGCGCAGGCAACGCCCCTTTGGAAAAATAATTACCAAAAGGGATTTCATATTTCTTATCCAGTGATTTGATGCAGCTGTATTTTCCATTCTCGACATGACTTGCTCTCATCAGTCTAAAGCTTGTTACATCCTCCACGAGAAGCTTCGCCTGAAGTCGGGAGGGATCAATGCGGGTGGCGATGTCTGCTTTTTATGCAATGAAGCTGCTTATTACATATTTAACAAGCAACTTTGTCCGTGGCTGGGCAGGTTGTGCACACAGCAGAGTTAATGCCACATGCTGTAAAAATGTTTGTATTTTTTTTACCACATCGATCAGCTGTTTAATCAAAACAATCCGTTTTACCTGCAACAGGAAAAATGCGGACCTCAAATGTCTAACCAATCCAATGGTACTTAACCGGCTGCTGGTAAAAGATGTGAGCACTTGGAATTTAGGCAGCTGAATGAAGCCTTAACCAAGTGTTCGCCTACTGGTGGTTGGCAAACTACTGGTTGAGAACCTGAGTGATCAGAGACGCATGCAGAGAGAGCTTGCATTTTAAATGTATATCATTTACGATCAGGTTTACTTAATTGTGGCCACCAAAATTGTGATCATGATCAAAATCTGTTTAATTGTGCAGCCCTAATGATAGGCACTACTATGTCCTCCGAAACAGTTCCAAAACACAAACACCTCCCCCAAAAGGAAAGGAGGGGGGAATAAAAATAGGAAAAGTCCAATGGTGGTCCTTTGGCAGGGTGGGTTTTGTAGTAGAGCCCCTGCTCAGACGCCTGCCGTCTGAGGGACACACACTGACCCAGTTTTAATGCATTAAGATTGGCACAGGAAATATCAAAAGTTTTTTTTAAACATTGGTTGCATCTGGTGCTCTGGTGCCATGTTGAGGTTAGGGTGCTGGGTTGGGATGGGGGGGGGCACTCAGTTAATAAACTACTAAAACCTGACTTCAAAGTCTGTGGTCATCATTGCCACTGGCTCTCATAACAATCATCCTATTTCTTTAAGTGACAATTGATATGACTTATTTTTTCCTTTTCTTTCATTCTATCTTTCTTTATTTCTCTATTTATGTTTTTCTCTTTTTACTTAGATGCAAAAATCATTTATATATATATATATTTATATTTGTTCCCCCTCTTGAATAATACCAGTGCAATATTATGTACCTACTCCTTGTTTGTTTCTCATATTTTTATGCTATCAATTTTTTAAGCTATGTCTTGTGTAAATCTTCACACTATCATATTTCTCTTTTTTAAAGAGCAAAGAGAATAAACAAAAAGGTCATTGGAGAAAAGTGACATTACTGTGTTTTAATCCCTATCAATGGATCCATTTAGCCTGGAACTGAGAGACTTACTTTCTACCATGAGTTGTGCTACTGCAGTACTTCTTTTCCAGTTTGCTGTCTGGTCTTTGACCTGCTGTAAATGGTATTGTATTGAATGCAAAGCAAATACAGTAACTGGTTTTACAAGATAGAAAATGCTTTTTTGCATCCAAAAATGTTAAGCTACTCCAAACTCTACGTATGAAACAACACTCTGTGGTTGGTATCTACTGTTTTAGCTGTTCAGCTGCTGTGGTCTGACAATGGCTGATCCTATAGATGATCTAAGTGCTAAAACATTATTTGTCTGCATAAAAAAAAAAAAAATAAATAAATAAATAAATATATATATATATATATATATATATATATATATATATATATATATATATATATATATATATATATATATATATCTGGAGCCTCTCTTTCTACTTCATATTGTTACTGTAAACCTCAGCGTGAAGTACTTTCCTAATTGAAATTTACTACTGTCTGGGGCTCTTCCGGCTTAGAAAATGAGCCATAAACAGAGCCTTTTTAATTTTTTACAACTGCAGTAAAGTTTCTGCTCTCATCTCCAAATGCATCAATTCCCTCTACAGCCTCTCTCTCAACACTGTAGAAAAGCAGATTAAAAGCTTTTACATGCTGTATTTTATGGTTTCCCTTATGCCTCTTCCAGTAGTATCAACTTGTTCCAACTTAATTTGACTCAACCCCCCTCGGCTTGGTCTTGTTTCTTTTCCATTGCAATTTAGGTCTGAAATGGGCTTTGTGTGAAATCGCTGACATCAGTGTTGTGCGACCAAATTTACAAGATGGACACAAGATAGAGGACTTAGAGGCAATTGTATGTCTGCTACTTGGTCTGTGGCTAGTGTTTATCAACAAAATAAAAAATGAGAGCAAGCGGCGGCTGCAAGCGGCAAGACAAAATACCTTGGAGAAGCACAGGAGAGTTTTAGAAGCCCTGCAGTTTTACCAAGTGGAAGACAATCGCAGACTTCGGAGGAGGGTAAGTCTTACTCAGTGTTTTATAGTATAACGTAATACCACGTTTACTAGTACCCCATTTGCATACTTAAACCAAATAAATTATTAAATAACTATATGATTTCTGAAAACACATAACGTATTTATTCTGTGTTTCAGGTGGCAGTTTTGAAACAATTTCGTCGCCACAAAATGTCAGTCTGGATGGTGAAACGAGCCTCACAATGGTGGTATGTCATTGTTCCTTGCTTTACAAGTCAGCAGTGGATACAGAACATCAGGATGTCCAAGTAAACATTTGACTTTCTGTGCAACAAAGTACGTCCAGCTATGGAACGGAAGGACACGACTTTCCATGAGTGTGTGTCCTTAAAGAAGAGAGTGGCTGTTGCACTCTGGAAGTTTGCCACCGGCTCAGAGTACAGGAGCATCTGACATCTTTTTGGTGTCAGCATCACAACTGTGTGCAGGTGTGCGCAGGATTTTTGTGCTGCTGTGGAGACGTTGCTGTTACCAGAGCTAATCCGGTTTCCTGATGAGAGGAGGTTAAGTGAAATGGCTACCTATACAAAGAATAAATGGGGGATGCCGCATTGTGTGGGTGCAGTTGATGGCTCCCACATACCCATTATAGCACCACGGGACTACCATTCTGATTATTTTAACAGGAAAGGCTGGCACTCCATTATTCTTCAAGGTGTTGTAGATGGAAAAGGGATGTTCTGGAACATATTCACCAGACTGCCAGGAAGCTTGCAATATGCAAGGGTCCTGAGACTGTCAACTTTGTGGCAACTAGCCAGCCGAGAAAACCTCTTCCAAGCCAAGCACAGAAACATTGGTGGGGTGCAGGTTGGTTACTACATCCTCGGAGACATATCCCTTCCAGAAATGGCTTATTAAACCATTCCAAGACACCGGACGCCTTACAGCAGACCAGCAAATGTTAAAAGATTTAGCCGGACACGGGTCATTGTTGAAAATGTTTTTGGCAGGCTGAAGGGACGGTGGCGTTGCCTCCTTAAAAGGAATGACTGTGATGTACAACTGGTGAAAAGTATGGTGCTGACATGCTGTGCTCTGCACAACCTGTGTGAAGATCATGGGGAGACATATGAAAATTCATGGAACGTACCTGCAGCTGAACCAGCTCAACCTGGGGTAGCAGGAGCACCGGGTATAGAGGAAAAGGGGAGGGATGTAAGAGATGCTCTCATGCGTTACTTGTTGGCCAGTAGTTAGAGATTTTACATTTAAGATTTTACTTAACAGCCATCGAGTTCCCTTTGTATCCTTTCCTCAGCAACCAAAAAAAGAAACGTCTCCACCTCAGCGTTGGACCACAGAACATTGCCATTGCTTATCATGTTATACTGAAAACAACTTGTGATTTGGAGTCGCTCTTCCAGTGATGACACTCCCTGACCATGACCTCTGATTGGCTGCGCCCCCGACCAATGGCGGCATGCAGTCTGGCGACGTCGCGCACAACCCCACTCAGCTCGCTTGGAACCTGGTCTGAGGAGTTACAAAAACAGTACCGGTTAACGGGTACAAAGGCCTAGTGGAAAACCCTACAAACTGAGCTGAGTCGAGTTGAGACAAGCTGATACTAATGGAAAAGGGACATTAGTGTCAACGGATAGAAAGAAACATGATTGTAAGGTTTTTGTTTTTGTTTTTTTTTCCAACTACACTGAACACATCCGGTATACTTGGTTTGCTCCCCCCCCTAATTTTGTCTTTTTTTCTTTAATCATTTAGTGTTATAACAGAGTGAGGGGCTCAACAGTTATGTGGTGGTCTTCATTGCAGCCTCACATTTAGAAGATTGTTGGTTCGAGCCTTGGCAGCGGGAGAACTGAACAGGAGCCTTTCTGTGTAAAGTTTGCATGTGTGTGTTCTCTCTGGGTGCTCCAGCCTCCTTCCACTGTCGTTAGGTTAATTGGTCACTTTAAGTTCTCCCTTAGAGTGTATGTGAGCGTGAAAGGCTGTTTGTCTCTCTGTGTTGGCCCTGTGACACACTGGGAATGGGACCAGGGTGTACCCTGCCTCTTGTCTGCTAATTGCTGGGATAGGCTCCAGCTCCCCCAACTCTGAATTAGACCAACTAGTACAGAAAATTAATTAATGACTGAATGAGAAAATACAGAGTGAGCTAATTCAGGAAGGCTTGGTTCGTCATATGAAGAAGCCCTGATCTTTTTCTAAAAACATCTTTTGATTTTTCCACTTTTATTCATTTACTAGAAGGTTCTCTTTACAAGTGCTTCCGATGAAAAAGACATAAACTGTAACTTCATAAAAACTGCCTTTCTCATTTTCTGTATCCTTTTATAGCAACTCAAATTTATATGCTTGTTTTAGAGCAGAGAAAAAGTTAAGCTTCTGGAGCTAAAATGGAAAATCCATAGTGGGAATTTTGCTCTTGTTCAGAGTGTAGAGTGGGTATAGCCTATCGTAGCCTACAGTATAGCATCACTTACTGCACTTGCCACCAGACTATTAAATGTTGTTGGATGAAGGCCAATTATTTTGTATGAATTTATTCCATGCTTTGTGGATCTTAACCTGGTCATTAGAATTTCTTTTATGTGATAAAGAATAAAGAGCTGAAACAATTTACAAATTAAATATTTTATTCTGATTTACAACCCTAGCAGTTGCTCGTTACATATACTTAATACGACTATATTTGAAGTGAACCACTATTCCAGTTATGGTTTTTATGTGAATTAAGAATAGGAAAAGAAATAAATAAATAAAGGGATCTGATCACAATACATAAGATCTAAACTATTACAACAGTATTATGTTTCTTTCTAACAGAACATTAAAATTCAAAAGAATGCACCATTGGCAAGATACTCTCTCTCTGTTTCACACACACATTTGCACAGACTACAAGGTTAAAAAATAAAAATTTTGTACTACAAAATCGTTTTCAACTATATTAACAGAAGTTGTTGCAACTTGCTTTGTTACACATTAATCAAAACATCATGGGAAAACTAAAGTAGTAACTCCAGAAAAAATAATGGATTTTTCGAGAGACAGAAAATGGAAACACTGACAGGATCAATTTCAGTCAACATCTTCAGAAGTGCCACTGCAGACATTAACCTGTAAACTTCACACTGCTGTGCATTACAGTCGGTTCAACTTTTAGTTTCTCTTTGCAAATCATTGGTACATGTTGACACGCAACATGTGCAATAGGGTGGAAATGTTAAAAAGTTTCACACCTTCTCCATTTTTTGTTTGCTTTGTTTTCAAACTGTACTGAACTCAAGCAGATAAAACCACCTGATCACATACTAAACCAACTCCTCATTGCAGGGCGATTGTCCCACAGAAAGCCGCAGTGTGAACACGCCGTAAGCGTCAGGCTTTCTCAAAGCGAGCTTTTGACTACTCAGTCACTATTCCCAGCACTGAACAGCCACCGACAAACCACATACCTCTGCTGCAGCCATGTTTGTATCTGGATGTTCATGAGTTTAATCTTTGATCAGCTTGTGCATCCGTTCAGGAAAGGACCTAGAATCATTCTTCAGGGCTTATTCTATATTCAGGAGATCTGTGGCTTGTTTACTAAGGACTGATGTAGAGAAAATCAACATGCATCAGGGAAGCAAGAAAAAAATGCTAAGAAAATAAAGTTCTTATCTTCCAGTAAAGTGAACACATCATAGGCTTGTAGGACTGACACGCTGCAACAGGACTAACTGGATTTTTTTGTCTTCAGAGAGTTTTGCTGCTTAAACACTGCAGACTGTGCAGTGCCACATTGTTTGTCCCAACATGTGAATGCTTCTGTCATACACTTCATCCAGAATAGCAGCTCTCTACTGAGACGTGAAGAAAACGTTGCAAATGCTGTTATGTTTACAAAAAATATTCTGACAAGGGTGAGACATGAGCAAGCTTGTTGGATTTTTAGATTTAGCTGATGGGCATAACAGTGCACAAAGCACGCATGGGGAAATGTCTCTCTTAATCTGGCAAGCTGCTCAGAAATACAGTCCCATCGTAAGTATGTCTGATCAGTTTACTTCCCAGTTTATATCATTAGAGTTTTTCTTTCATAACTGCTTCAACAATTTGCTCCATATACCATTGTCTTAACCTGCAAAACCTGTACTGCATGGACTGTTTCTATGTCAAACAGCTTTTGGTCATTGCCAGTTTCTTAGGGAAATAAATGGCTCTCTGAGCTATTAAATGCTGTGATATGCCTGTCATGGTTGCTAAATAAGTTCATCTGCTTCTCAGAACAGATCAGGAAGGTCACATTAGGTTTGTCCAAAATGTTTGGTCAATAAACGCCACTTGCTGATCTGTTGACTTGGTTTGACCTCAGTGCAGTGACAGCAGTGTGGAAGAACAAAGTCAAATTTGAGTCAGAACTAATTCTATATTTCCATGAAGATAGAGGAGCTAGAGTTGAAAGTAAGCTCTTTCTAGAGTCCATCATCAACAACTTTTTCCACAAAGCCTTCTCAAGCACATCCCACAGACTCTCATTGGTGTTCAGGTCTGAAGGGATTCAAGTCTGCGGTGGTCAGTCCATGTGTGATGGTGTCTCGTGCTCTCTGAACCACTCATACACCCATCACTCTAAAACAGGACTCATCGGACCACATGACATTCCTCCATTGCTCCAGAGTCCAATCTTTATGCTGCCCAGCAAAACGGAAGCCTTTGTCTTCAGTGAGCCTAAATGATTCGTGATTTTCTTATGGCTGCTCAGCTCTTCAGTCCCACCCCCCAAGTTTCCATCACATCGTGGAATTGCTCTCACTTTCACTACTAAACAGAGCACAGAGTTCTACTTTTACTTTTTAATATTTGATTTCACCAAATGTGTAATTGATCCCCATCATTTGGGATTTTTTTCTGACCACATTTCTTCCTGAAATACAATGGTTCCCCATGATCCCTCCAGTTTTTAATGTTGTGTTGGACAGGTCTTAACCCAGTTTTAGTATTTTCTGCATCTTCTCACGTTTTCTCTGCTTGATGCATGAAAATTATTTGACCCTTCTTAAACAGACCAACATCTTTTCCACGGCCACGGGTGAAATCTTTCCACATGGTTGTTTAACAAATGAGAAGCTACTCATTGCTTCAGCAGAAATTAAACAATTTTGAGGCTGAAAGATGATCGCCTATGCAGTAATTATACAGGAGGAAGCTTGTACCAATTTGCTTACTTAAATCCATGTGGTGACTTTTTTTATTTACTTTGTTGCCAGGCAACTCAATGTCCACCAAAACACTAGCGTTTGCATTGTAAAAAGAGTGCATTTTAGCCCTAACTATGATCATATTCTAAATCTACCAGAACTGTTTTGCTTTCTACCTAACCATGTACCTTTACTGCCTAATCCAGATATGCCAAACGTAGCAACCAGCCCATCAGAGGGCCCACGTCGGCCTGAGGGATTCGTATAGAATAATAGAAAACATTAACTGACATTAACTATATTTTTAGTGTTGCTGTTTGTTTTTAATAAAAGTATTTTATTTAAAAAAAAAAAAAAAAAAAAAAAAAAAAGAGTAATTCCTAATATGTCTCTTTGAGCGATTTTTTAATTTTTTTTATTTTTTACTTTAATTCTAAAACCTTTACATGGTAATACTATGTAATATCTATGTTATCTTTCTTAATAGATCTAACTTGGGTTGTTGTTATGAGGAGAGTCAGTTTAGGCAGTGAGAATTACTACACAGATGTGGAAATGTGCAGAAATATGCATTTAGAATAACTTCTAGCTCTTAAAAAGTTACTTGAGACATAATTTAAAAACTCTCATTCCTTATTCAGATTATGGGATTTTTTCTGCCCGTTGTGATTTGTTAGTTCTAAAGCACATTTAAATGATCAACTAAGGCAAAATATTCCTCCTCAAGAAATTTCAGGTTGTTCACGACATGTTTTCTTAGAGAATAGTTTCTTAAATGTAAGTATCTACATAATGTTCTGGTCATTTTTTGCACTGAAACTAATGGAAAATGTGGAACTTCATAATGCTATTAGTTGAAATCACGCTGCATCATATGTGGCCCCTGTAGTTAAATGGAGCATTGTGGACTACACCCTCCCTGGAAGTGTCAACAATAAGTCATTTTAATAAATTATTATTAACTGCAAAAGTGCAAAGTGTTCCCGAATGTGACTAAAATGTGAAGCTGCTTTTGTGCTCGGTACATATAAGTGATAATTTGCCTCTGTCACTTGTGGTATCTGTTCTGTACTGGATGGATTTAATTTTTTTTAACATAATACCTATATTCATTTCTCACCCACCTGTATTTCCCCAGCCTGGTTGACACCAAATGAAAAGAACAAGGTTGTAGGGTTGCACTGTCGTATATTTAGAGATCAAGTTGTTTCTTCTCAATTTTCACAGAGGACAAAGGAAGGGGTTACAGAAGCAGGGATATATGGACTGAAGGGGATGAAATACTCTTAACAGAAGAAAAGGAATGCATGATTTCATCATTTAAGATGAATAAAACATAAATGTGCCCGACTTTTTGCAACAATCTATGACTGAAGTTGCTGGGTTTGAACATAAGTGACATAACTGTCTAAAGTGATCAAAGATAACACATAGGCCTATTTGCCTCTCTGACACAGAAAGTCTGCATTGTGTGGGCAACTGCAAATCAATAACAAGGCAGAATAAAAATAGAAAATTTAAAAAAAAACCCTGAATCCATATTTGGATTAACATTAACTTTTTATGTTTATCACTTTTTCTCTTTACTTCTGAATTTTTTTCTAACTCGCCTGTTTAAAAGTAATTTAATCTCGAAGTTCGGCAAATTTAGGGGTGTGTCCTTTTGATTGACAGGTACCAATCTCCGGCTTCAAGTAAAAAGAACGTAGAACAACTGTGGTTTTTAGCCGGTTGACAACAAGACTTAGCTTTAGCCTGCTTACCTCCATTAGCTGGTTAGCTCACGTTATCTCGGGGTTAGCTCTGTTAGCTCTTAGCTTCAGAAAGCTCGGAGTTTGCTCGATGTCAATCATCCACCATGACACTCACAGCCCCCCTCTCAGCTCCACCTCTTTGCCCATATTTGTATGGCATCATTCAGCATGACGCTGCCAAGATGGCAATGGTAGGAACCGCCCACCGAGCTTCAATTCAACTCTTCAGAAACCTATGGGTGACGTCACGGAGGCTCCGTCCATCACTTTATACAGTCTATGCTTATCTCTCATGAGTTGCAACATCAAAATACTTGAAGGGCTACATGTTTTCCTTTCATCTCTGACTCCTTGCCATTTCCTCTCAGTCTTTTTCTTCACAACAAGGAGAAAAAGAAGGACAGAAGAAACACACCAAGATGTGACTAAGATACAAAGTTTCACATCCTCGTCTAACATTTCTTTTACCGTGGAAATGTTACCGATTAGTATTCATAGAGTTATACAGTTCTGGTGTGAGCACCCAAAGCAATCCATCTTGATGCATATGTAATGTAATGTGTGTTAGAGCAGTCACACTCTTTTCTCCTCTGTGTGACACCCTGGCATCTGACTTGAAATCAAGTACAGAAAAATGAGCTAGAAGTGCTGACATTTAGTTTGAATAGCCTGAATGAGTTGCACAGTGTTTGTGCAACACAAATTTCAAAGAGCTCAAAGTGAAAATTCAGCAATTTACCTGCATAATCTGTTATATTTCAAAGACAAGGGCCAGCACCTAAACAAATCTGTATTAATTACAAACACAGAACACGGACAAAGAGGAGCAAATTACCCATGAAAAGGTCATTCATCTGAACACAATGCAGTGAATAACAACACGCAAAGGAGGGAATGCGAGTGAGTGAAGGACTGAGTACAATGATCTTCCAAGTAAGTGAACTGACTGAACAAATATACATGTTATATATTACATAAGTAATCTAAAGGAAACATGTTCTCACAACTCAGGTCTTGGATTATTATACTATGCATACAAATGAGGATACACAAGCAGTTAACTAGTACAAATGGTTCCAAGATCATAGAAAACATGACACAAAGTCTCAAAACTTTTTCACTCTTAAGTGTGTGCTATGCTATTGTGTTTATTCATGGCACAAACAAAATGCTTTTAACAACAAAATGCTAAAAACAGCTTAACTTGGCTCCACGGATGTTCCAATGTAATGTCCATTTTTAACCTCTGTAAGTTTTTCCTCTTTAGTTCAAACAGTCACATACCAAAGATGAAAGATAAACTTCTGTTTCGTTTTCATGGCTCCATAAACAGCAGGCCTATGCTGGGCTTAGCAAATGCTTAATGCAAAATGCTTTGCACACGTTTACTTTTTCCATTGTCGGAAATTGATATTGCACAACTACGATCTGTGTTTAGATTCTGCAAAGGAATATGGGCTGGAATTTGTCCTCTTATGCCACCCATTTGTCCCGATCTTGCGCTGCTGGTTAATGTTAGGCATTTAAAATAAAAAACAACAACAACATAGGGTGTTAAATGCTTGGTAACAGGTTAGTATTGTATTGCCTGCCCTAAAACATCTACACTCTCATTGTTGCCCTGCTACATTTTGAATACGTGTGCAAACAGGTTGATTTGATCTTTTTCCACCCAAGACATCATTAATACACACTTTAGACTGATGTTTGCCTTTATCAAACTATTTATGCTAACACAGATATAACATCAAACGCAGCTTAATTAAAACAAAGAAAAATCTTTAAAGCAGTTCAAATCTTGCGAACGGCAGTGCTGCTCTGTGTGTTTTTACTGCACCGCTGGATCGAGCCCGTAAACTGGAAGGTTTTGTTGGCAGATGTGATCTGACAGAAACCAAATACCTCTCTCACTTCTCACTGCTAAAGCCAGGACTTTGTTTGGGATAAAGTCAGAATCCACTTCAATCAAGGGGTTCATTTTCTATTATCTCACTGTGTGTATTGCCATCCCGAGCCGTCCCTCAGCAGTTCCCGCGCAGCCGGGAGCCGAGGCGGGCTGGACGACGGTCAGGCGGAAGCGTAGCCCCAAACCAAAACCCACTGGCCACCACCGACCTGTTCACGTTTCTAACAGATTTTCCCCGCTCGGCGACAGACCCGCTGAGGCAGAAACCCTGATTATAGGTAGTTCCATAGTCAGAAACGTGGCTCTAGAGACACCGGGGACCATAGTCAAATGCATTCCTGGGGCCAGAGCGGGCGACGTCGAATCGTATTTGAAACTGCTGGCTAAGGCTAAACGTAAATACCGTAAGATTGTAATTCACGTCAGCGGTAACGACACCCGGTTACGCCAATCGGAGGTCACTAAAATTAATGTTGCTTCGGTGTGTAACTTTGCCAAGAGCATGTCGGACTCCGTAGTTTTCTCTGGTCCCTTGCCAAATTTAATCAGCGATGACATGTTTAGCCGCATGTCATCCTTCAACCGCTGGTTGTCTAGGTGGTGTCCCAATAACAACGTGGGTTTTATAGATAATTGGAGCGCTTTTTGGGGAAAGCCTGGTCTTATTAGGAGAGATGGCATCCATCCCACGTTGGATGGAGCCGCTCTCTTATCTAGCAATATGGACTCTTTTATTAGTCAGCTAAATTGACAACTCAGGGTTGGGACCAGGAGGCAGAATTGTAGTCCTACACACATTTCTTCAGCTTCCTACCTGCCGCCGCCCACCCAAAACCCCATTCCGACCTTATACAACTTCCCAGCAGTAAGAATTAAACAACACAAAAACACTTCTGGGGTTAATCGTGAAAACCTCATAAAAATAAAAACAATGGATCTAATAAAATCTGAAAATACGACAATAAAGTGTGGCCTACTGAATATTAGATCCCTCCCAAATAAGTCTTAATTAGTCACTGACTTGATAGGTGATCACCACATTGATTTATTCTGTCTTACGGAAACCTGGTTACAGCAAGAGGATTATGTTAGTATTAATGAAGCTACGCCAGCTAACTATTTAAACTTTCACATTCCTAGAACTACAGGCAGAGGAGGAGGTGTTGCAGCTATCTTTAAGTCAGAATTTTTAATTAATCCTAAGCACAAAACTAACTATAAATCCTTTGAATTCCTGACATTAAATTTATCTCATCCAAAATGGAATTCAGAGAAACCGCTCCTTTTAGCATTAGTGTATCGCCCACCTGGACCTTACTCCGAGTTTCTGACCGAATTCTCTGATCTCTTGTCTGAGTTAGTGCTGACTACTGATAAAGTCATTGTACTAGGTGATTTTAATATTCATGTTGATGATGAAAATAATAGTTTAAACATTTCCTTTAGCTCTATTCTAAACTCAATTGGGTTTTCACAAAATGTCCATGGAGCCACTCACTCTCATGGCCATACTCTTGATCTGGTTCTAACATCTGGTATTGAGACTGATAAGCTCAAAGTTTTTCCTCAAAACCCTGTCTTGTCCGATCACTTCTTATTAACCTTTGAATTCACTTTATTTGATTACTCACTGACCAAAAATAAATTCTACTATAGTAGATGTTTATCAGACAATAATATTACAAAATTTAAACAATCAATTGAATCAATTTTTTCACATCTACCATGTGTTAGCATGACTGAGAGTCCCCCTTTAAGCCTTACTCCTGCTCAGATTGATCAACATGCTGATACTATAACAGCTTCAATGCGTACAACCTTGGATAATGTTGCCCCCCTAAAGAAGAAGAAATTAGGTAAGATTATGAAGGCCCCCTGGTTTAATTCCCAGCTTCGAGCTCTAAAACAGGCGTCAAGGCGTTTGGAAAACAGATGGCGATCATCAGGACTAGAGGAGTCTCACTTAACCTGGAAAGAAAGTTTAATCGTATACAAAAAAGCCTTACGTACGGCAAGAACAGCTTATTATTCATCATTGATAGAGGAAAACAAAAACAATCCTCGGTTTCTTTTCAGCACTGTAGCTAGGCTTACTAGGAGCCGGAGCGCTGTGGAGCCATGTATTCCTTTCTCACTTAGCTGTGATGATTTCATGTATTTTTTCAGGAATAAAATTGACACTATTAGAGATCAAATTCACAATACTCTTCCTTCTATCTATAATGTTGAGCCTGTTGTGGTCTCCGAAGCATCCTTAGAACCAGGATCTGACTTATGTCTAAATAGTTGCTGTCCTGTCCAACCCTCTGAATTAACTAAAATAATAGCTTCATCTAAACCATCCACCTGTATCTTAGACCCTCTCCCAACGAGCCTCTTTAAGGACATTTTCCCTTTAATTAATACATCACTACTAAATCTTATCAATATGTCTTTAGTGACAGGATATGTACCACAATCATTTAAAACTGCTGTAATCAAGCCTTTACTTAAAAAGCAATCTCTGGATCCAAAGGTGATAGCAAATTATAGACCTATATCTAACCTCCCGTTTATGTCCAAAATTCTGGAGAAAATAGTTTCAGCTCAGCTACATGCCCACCTGAGCAGAAATAATTTATGCGAGGAGTTTCAGTCAGGATTTAGAGCTCATCATAGCACTGAGACGGCATTGGTGAAAGTAACTAATGACCTTCTTATGGCCTCAGACAAAGGATTTCTGTCCGTACTTATCTTGCTTGATCTTAGTGCTGCATTTGATACAGTCGATCATAACATTCTGTTACAAAGACTAGAACAGGTGATTGGAATTACAGGTACAGCGTTAAGCTGGTTTAAATCATATTTATCTGATAGACTTCAGTTCGTTCATGTAAATGACAAGTCCTCCTCCCAAACTACAGTAAGTCATGGAGTTCCTCAAGGTTCTGTACTTGGACCAGTACTCTTCACGCTATATATGCTCCCTTTAGGCAAAATTATTAGACAGCATGGAATAAACTTTCATTGTTATGCAGATGATACTCAACTACACTTATCCTTTAAACCAGATGAAACAAATCAGCCCAATAGGCTACAAAATTGTCTCATAGACATAAAGACTTGGATGTCTAGAAATTTTCTCCTCTTAAACTCAGATAAGACTGAAGTAATTCTCGTTGGATCTGAAAAACTCAGAGCTAAATTTTCCGGTTTTGTAATGAACCTGGGTGGCATTACTTTAGCTTCCAGTGCTACAGTGAGAAACCTTGGAGTAATATTTGACCCTGACCTGTCCTTTGGCCCACATATTAAGCAGGTTACTAAAACAGCCTTCTTTCATTTACGTAATATAGCCAAAATTAGGGACATTCTGTCTCAGAGTGATGCAGAAAAACTGGTTCACGCTTTTGTTACTTTGAGACTAGATTACTGTAACTCTCTATTACTGGGCTGTCCTAAATATGCCCTGAAAAGCCTTCAGCTGATCCAGAATTCTGCAGCCAGAGTCCTGACCAGAACCAGCAGGAGAGATCATATTTCTCCAGTTTTAGCCTCTCTTCATTGGCTGCCTGTTGAATCTAGAATAGAATTTAAAATCCTTCTCCTTACATATAAAGCTCTCCACAGCCAGGCACGACTATATATCAAAGACCTCATAGTTCCTTATATACCAAGCAGAGTACTTCGTTCCCAGACTGCAGGCTTACTTGTGGTTCCTAGAGTCTCAAAGAGCCGAGCAGGAGGCAGAGCCTTTGGTTATCAGGCCCCTCTCTTATGGAATAAGCTCCCAGTTAGTGTTAGGGAAGCAGACACCCTCCCCACCTTTAAGACTAGGCTGAAGACTTATCTTTTTGATAAGTCCTATAGCTAGGGATGGTTAGCATCCCTTAGTTATGCTGCTATAGGTTTAGACTGCTGAGGGACATTTCCTGATACACTGAGCTTCTTTCTTTTTCTCTTTATCTCTATCTTTTACCCCCCCCCCCCCCCAATAACAGTGTTGCATCATTAACATGTATGTCTCCTGTCTCAGCAGGTCTCCTTGGCCGGGAGTAGCAATTCCTGTTGTCTGTTGTCTTTCTGTCCTCTTCCCCACACACAGCAGAGGCAGATGGCTGCCTGTCCTGAGCCGGGTTCTGCCGGAGGTTTCCTTCCTGTTAAAAGGGAGTTTTTTCCTTCCCACTGTCGCCAGTGTGCTTGCTCAGGATGGGAGATTGAGTTGGACCTCCAACTCAATCTGTTGGTTTCCTTATATAGGCTGTTATGAATTGGCTTTCATTATGTTTTCTTCTCTGTCTGTAAAGCGTCTTGAGATGGAATTGCCGTGATTTGACGCTATATAAATAAAGTTGAATTGAATTGAATTGAATTGAATTGAATTGAATTGAATTGAATTATGAACTGAAACTAAATACGGTTTCATATCGGACATATTTCAGTTACAGACAGTCTGGCAGAGCTTCCATCTACACTGACACAATAAAAGATATTAATCACCCTACCTGACTTTTGAATGCCTTCTTTAACCATGAAGGGAAGATTAAACTTGACACAGCGCTGCAGTCTGAGGCAGAGAATCTTTACATATAGAGATAGCAGTCAAGAAATGATGTAAAATGACATAATGCAGCTCTTTAACAATCCATTTTAAAAGTTGTCTGCATTGCATCTGGACACCAGTTACAAATATATATTTAGTAACCAAAGGGACAGTTATCCACAACAGAAAATTGACTATTGAACATCCACTGATGTTCAAAATGAAGGACTTGTAGTCATGAATTTAAAGGGTTGAATGAATTTAAGCTCTTGAACTTTTATTCAACCTAAAATTGTGCAACATGACGTCATATGTATGGGGATTGCCTTTAATAATAAAATGAGTGTGAATAAAAATGGGGAAAAAATAAACAAAACAACCATATTAAAATGACTTTTAAAAGAAAAAAACTTTTCTAATAAGCATTACGGCTGGCTGAGTCCTCATTCTCCTCTGTCTGTCCTCTGTGATCTCTCTAATGAAAATTGTCTGAACATGCGCCAACTTCCTTTTCTCCACATAAATATAAAGAAAACAAAGTCGGATCTGGTAAAGGTAAGGATTCATTAACACTTATTGGACTTTCGGTTGTTACCAGGTGGAGATTACACTTATCTGACAGCACTAACTCAAGTGTTCGGACGAGCGACAAAGCCAAACATCTGAGTTTCAGAAAATGTATTTTCCACAACTGACCCCAGATAACAAGTAAACAAATAAACAAACAAACAAATAACTAAATAAAAAAATAAAATCAAGAAAATGAAGAAAAATATTCTTTCTGACTTTAAGAAAAACCTTGAATGAATAAAAAGTGGGTAAGCGTATGAGCCATGCAGATGTTGCATTCTCCCACTGTCTCCTGCTAACTCATGGATGTCATTTGTTATCTCACATCTCTCTTCATGTCTGTTCTTGTTTTCTTTGAATCTCTTAACCCTGACATTCCCTAGTCCAAACCATGTTAGATGAAGTCTGTTATGTCCAGCAGTGTCTGAGGCAGCAAAACAATGTTTTCACCATAACTGTGGCAACATCAAATCTGCACACTAACACGATGCTTGGACCTGTGTGCTACATAAACCGTTTAATCAGCATCCAAACACGGTACTAAATGAATAAGAGACATATCTTAAGAATTCTTCATTTCTGCTCAACCACCAGCATTCGGACAAAATCAACACCAAATATGTCCTTGAAGTCGCATTCCTCTGTAGAAAAAAAAAAAAAAAATGCATGTATGTAAACCTCTGGCACATCAAGAAGACCAGAGGATGAGTCACAGAACGGGAGGCAGTGTTGGAAATGAGTGGGCAAGGGTAATGGAAACGAATATCACGTTAATCTAATGGTGACTTTCTTTACAAGCATTAATTCGACCCCAAATTGTAGAGCTCTGTCCAATGCCAACAAAAAACAAAGCCTTAAAAGGCTCGTTAAATACAAAACCATGTTAAAAAATAGGCATGTTATCTGGGAATTTACTTTGATGTGATACTGTTCTATCACATTTAACTCGGTAATTGAACGTAAATTTTATCAGCAGACACGATGATCTGACATCTGACTTTCATTGAGAATCTCAAAGCCATTTCATGCCTTCTCCCCTAAATCTGTGCAGGAAAGCAGACGATGCCCCAGAGAAATACGATTTTTTTTCCCAGCTGTAGATATTATTGTTAAAATATAATATGTTACACAGCGTGTCTGGTAATGTCACCTGTCCACCTGTACAATAGGTGTCGCTGTTGTCTCATGTGGGTACTCTATATATAATGCAGCCGGTTCGGCACATGTTTTGGGTGCTGCTAATAAAAAGGCTTGGCATACATTAAAAGCAGACTGGTTATTACGAACAAATCTACACCAGCCTCAAATCACTGAGGACAATGAGGTGGACAAGATATTCTCAAATTATGAAAAACCCTGAGTTTATGTATTTACCTTTTTGTGCCACTCTTGGTATTTTTATGTAAAAATTTAATTTCTGTGAGGATCCATTCACAAAAGCCAACAAAACGAGCTAAAGACGTAGAGAATAAGTCAAACACTGCCCTTGCAGCCTGGTATGAGATGAAAAGGATCTCTTACATCCCTTACAGAGGCAAATAACTCAACGCAGCTTACTTCTTTTAGGAAATGTGTTACGCAGCGCGCAGGGGGGGGGGGGGGGGGGGGGGGGGGGGGAGTCTGCTTTAAAAAAAAAAAAAAAAAAAAACGTTCTTCCTCTCACCTTTACTCTGGGTTAGGGTCAGGTGGATGAGCAAAATGATGACAGATACGTCCATCCTGGGACTGTGAAGTTTCCCTGCCCTCATGTCCCTCCGGCTGGAAGGTCGGAATTACGGTTCGTTTCCTCCAGTGGAAACCTGCCAGTCGACATATAAATCAGCAAGTACCGCTCGGTCCAAACATGTCTGAGCCGAGCCTGCGTTCAACATTCAGGAACAAAAACAAAGGAACTAACTAAAGCTTAAGGTAAAGTTGAACCCGCGCAGGGAGAAAAGAGACAGCTGAGTCCGTGCCTAAACACATCCTGATATCCTCGAATAAAACCAGACTCCACGGAGGACGGCGAAGTCTCTCTCTCTTTCTCTCTCTCTTTCTCTTTCTCTCTCTCTCCCTAACGCGCAAAAATACAGCTTCAAGGTAGACTAACTACCCACTTTCATATAATCTGTCTTGGTGACTTCTTTTCCTCTTATCACTTTTTCTTGATGCAAAGTGTGAAATAAAACCGTTGCCGGTGAGCTTTACGCCACCTGCCAAGCTGGCTGCAGGACACACACCTGAAAAGTTCACCTGATGCAGCAAATACCTCAGTGCGCAAGAAAGGTTTGATTTACGGTTAAAGGAACAAGTGCATGGTTTTCCTCCGCAGCATTTTGGGAAGAGCAACACAAAAGATATTCAATATGTACGGTTGTGCTCATATGTATTGACACCCTTTCATTAAAGAAAAGGCTGAATTTACAACAGTCACTCAAATAACTGGAGACTTAAAAAAGAAGCAATAACTAAAAAAATTGCTAAACTTTAATTTAGTAATATGAGACACTTTTTTTTTTTTAAATTTAATTGTGTTGAAGAAAGAAAAAAAACAAACAAACAAATTGGTCCTGGACAAATTAAAGCACTTTTCTGTTGAACAGTGGGACAAAATACCTGTCAACAGGTGCAGAAGTCTAAGTGAGAGGAACAGAAAACACCTGACTGTAGTGTTAAACATTGAAGGATTGTTCAACTACATATTAGTTTATGAGTGATGTAATATGTAATAAATGATCTTATTTGTTTGCTTTTTTTTTTTTTTTTAAAAATTCTACTGAACCAAAATTAGAAAATAATGTAATGATATTCAGTTTTTTGTTTTTTTAAAAAAATTTATTATTACTTTAGTCAATTTCAGCTTATTTTACAGGCAGCTGTTTTTTTCCTTCTTTAATGAAAGGGTATGAATAAATATGAGCACAACTGTAGCCTGCATGGGAGTGTTTTTTTCTTCCCCTTGCATTTGAGCCTACAGGGGGAAAATGTGATGCCATGAAAATGAGATGAAATAGATAGAGAACGGTTTGAGGAGTTTGGTAGAGGAGATGCTTTCTAAACATGGGCTGTTTTCTCAGAAAATGCACTGAAAAAGAGGCCAGAGGAAAGAAATGCGGTAAAGGAAATTCTAAAAAGTACATCTGAAAATTACCAAAGGAGAGTCAACAAACCTGTGGCAGAAGACATTGAACATGGTGGGAAAAAGCTGCATGTTGTGGAAACTCAGCATCCTGCCAACACCATGGCTTTCACCTACAGGGCTTGGGAAGCTGTCAAAAGTAAATTAATGATTGATGGTGCTAGCAGCTGGCGAAGTCCTGAGGAAAACTTGTTTCAGTCTTCCAGTGACGGAAGTTCACTGTTCAGAGTGACGATGACCTTAAAGGCAGAGTATGTAAGATTTCAAGGCGATTCTTTCCACCACGAGGTGGCAAACACCAGGTCGTGAGCAAAACCACAAAACTGCTACCTCCACAAACGACCACTGGTTGGCAGTAATGAGCAAAACTTACCCCTCACCCTTCCTCCTTGCCAGCTCCAATGAGGGCAGGAATCGCTTGTGAGCTGTAGCTCAGAGCTGCTCTGCAATAAATGGGCTTATACTCACCCTACTGGTGGAAAAAAAGTACTTTTTTTTACTGGTCAGAAAACATTCAAGAAGGGTCTATTTAATTTAATAACGCATCAAATATGGACAGACTGCAACCTACATGTTTAAAAAACTATCTAAATATGATTGTAGTTATTTTTTTAGTCAATTTATTTTGAAAATATTGAAAATCTTACATACTCTACCTTTAAGCTAGCTGCTTAAGCAGAACACACAAGGAAGGAAGCACATTTAAAACATTAACAAAGGCAGTCAAAGCCAATACCTCAGTCTGATGGAGAATCTGTTGTATGATTTTAGGATTATTTTACAACAGTGAAACCATTCAGCATGAAGGAGCAGCTGCTGTTAGAGGTGATCTTATCTAGCAGTCACAATGTCAACATTTTTCTCTGCTCCAACAAAAGAAACATTTTAATTTTTTTAATTAACATTTACTTTACAAGGATAGTCCCATTCAGATAACAAAATGTCTTTTTCAAGGGCAGCAATCAAATTCCATGACAAACAATGAAAATGAACAATGTTTTGAAAATCAATCAAACAAAATAACAATCCTAATAGAACATCCTAAAGAGCTTCATATATCCAAAATCTGTGGCTTTTACAGTCATGGAGAAGTCCTTAAAGAGGATCTATTTACTGAGCAGAGGAATGCAAAATTATTTGTTTCATTTAAAACAAGATATCTACAACACATGTCTTGTTTTACCAGCCAACAAATGCAGTGTGGACATTGGCCAGATCTTTGCACCCTGGTGAGCCAGAAATTCAAAATGAGTTTCAGTCATTAATGTGATGAAAGATCTGCTCGGGTTGAGCGCAGTTGGACCTAAGCAGACATTTTTTATTCAGAATGTATTAATTCCTCATGACACTTACATTCTCTGTGTAGTCAAAAAGTGGAAAGGTCATTTTCATCCCCCTGTAAATATAGTTTTTAATACTAATAAAAGTGTCTGAAACTATATTCTAAATTTCAAGCCGTAATTTACAATGAGTGAGCTATCATAGAGGAATTGACAAACATTAGCATGCTGCACAACAGGGTTGCACAGATATGGTCTCATAAAAGAAAACAGCTTGTTATGTATAAAAAGAGAGAAAGAATATTTTGTGGCGCTAAATGAAGTTGTCCAAGACAGTAGGACAGAAAGGATCAGGGTAGGACCCCCTGTGCAATGTGCGCCTAATCAAATCTTTTTGTAAATCTGCAATAAGCTCTGTGTCCTGCAAGCAGGACACAGAGCAGATGGTCTGGCAGCAGCAAGGTGTGACTGGTAACAGTATCAAACACTAATCACCACCATCAACACCCATCATGTCAAGAAATACCACAAAGATAAGAAAACGGTGTATCTCAATGCATACATCAGTATTTCTTTTAACTTCCTTTTTTTTTCATGCACTGAGTGGTTGAAATGCGCTCAGTCATGTAAGATGGTCACTGCTAACGGTGCTCTTCAGCACTTAATGTTTTTGCTAATCACTTCTCCCATTTTGAGTTTTATTTAGACCACTAATGTACTCTTATAAATTTTCCAAATCAAGGGTTTTGATCATTAACAGACATATTTCTAAAATATCTTTTGTGGATCTTCCTGAATGTCCAGGGTCTGCTGCAACTGTTAGTTTGTTTAAATCGAGTCTTACAGCATGACATGTTACTGCAGCCGCTCAGTTCATCAGAGAGTTGGTGTAACTTTATTCTTAAATCTGATAAAATAATCTTTCAGATTATTTCAATTATTCATTCATTCATTCATTTTCCAAACCGCTGATTCCAATTCAGGGTCGCGGGGAAGCTGGAGCCTATCCCAGCTGGCTTTGGGCGACAGGTAGGGTACACCCTGGACTTGACTACGAAAACAATTCAACACATTAAACCAATCATTTCTTTTTCTGTACTTTCCCTTCCATATTTAATCAATTTTCGCTGGTTTGATCCTTGGCTGGGGTGAGGTTTGGACAGTGGCCTTTCTGTGTGGAGTTTGCATGTTCTCCCCGTGTATGCGTGGGTTCTCTCCAGATACTCCACCCACCGTTCAAAGACATGCATGTTAGGCTAATTGGTTACTCTAAATTGCCCGTAGGAGTGAGTGTGAGTGGTTGTTTTTCTCTGTGTGGCCCTGAGATGGACTGGTGAGCTGTCCAGGGTGTACCCTGAACTTTGTCGAAAGACTGTTGGGATATAAGCTGCAGCTTCCCTGTGACCCTGAAATGGATTAAGAGGTTAGGATAATGAATGAAAGAATGAATTTCATTCACTCAGATCTTTATTTTTTAAACAGTGTATTTAACTGAAACAATTTTGATCCATTAAAACATTATATTTTAGAATTATTGTAGTATAAAAGGTATCTCAGTCCAGAAGGTTTATTTAACAAGGTTTAACATCAAGGTTTAAAAAGCCTACTGTATGACCCCACTCCAACAGGGAAATCAAGTACCATTAAACCAGTAGAAATTGGTTCAAGAAAGTGTAAAATAAATAATTTTGTAAGCTTTGATTAAGTTTGTGCAAAAGAACAACAACATGAACTACAGATGGAAATGGGGCTGGTTGGTGTAAAAAGAAAAAAATACAGTGAAAATAACATAATGCATTCTTGCACAACAAAATAACCTCATTTCAGATAGTGAAATGGAAAGAAAAGGCCAAAACCTTAAGAGTCAAAGTTGACAACCTCTGCTACTTGCACATCAAAGTCTTTTTTAAAGGGGTGTCTCAACTGTGCCATACTCAGAGTTTAATGCCTATACATGAACTAACTTATCACTCAAAGTTCAATAGCACTGAGAGTCAAACACCATAGTTCTCAGAAAGCCCAAATGTGGTTAAAACAATGAGCATTTTGCAAAAAAAAAAAAAAAAGAAATAGGTTAAAACCAGTGAAATTCCACATAGTCGTAGCACCATACAAACTGCTCGGACATATTAAAGGCAGAGCAACAACAGGAAGCAGGAATGTACAGCCAAACCCAGACGGGGAGCTGTACATAATGCACAGGAAGAGGAAGCCATGGGCTAAAAACAGGTCAAAATGAATGTTTTCTGAAGAAAAATAACAAAATAGGCTCAGTCTGAAACTTTACAAATATTTCAGAGGGGATGGTTACACTGTAATAAATGTCCGCAGATTTTACGGTAAAATATTGTCAAACTATGACAATAAAAACCTGTAAATTAAAAAACTGTTTAATGCTGTTCATTTGAAGTTATATCTATTTAAATAAACAGGAAGGACTGCCAATTTTACATATTTTCTTTGTAGAAATGACATTTCATGATAGTAAAACTTCCTGGAATTGCTTTTTAAACAGAATATTTCCATAATAATAATTCCAAGAAATAAGTGTACTTTTTACATTATCTTTCTGTAGATAGTACAATTATATACTGTTCAGTGGTTTATTGTGAAATATGTCTGTTGGTAATATGGTAAAGTTTTGTTAAACTAGAATGGAAAAAAACTGTAAACTAAAAAACATTTTTGTACTGTTAATTTAAAATCAAATAAATGTAGTTAAAATAAACATGAAAGACTGACAATTTCACAAGTTTTTTTTTTAATTTTTTTAGAAAAAATGACATTGCATTACAGTAAAAAAAAAAAGAAAAAAAAAAAAAGCTTTTCAAACAGAACATTCCCATAATAATAAATTAAAAAAAAAAAAACAAACCTATACTTCTAACTAAATCTTATTGTAAATAATACAGTTATACACTGTTATGTGGTTTGCTGTAAAATATGCCAGTGGGTAATATTGTAAAACTATTAAGGTAAACATCTGTAAACCAAAAACAGTTAAACTCTGTTAATTTTAAATGATATCAAAGTAAATAAAATAAACTGTACAAAAGTGTAAAATTTACATTAGTTTTTAAGAAAATACTACGCACTAATAATCCCCAGAAATTGCTTAAAAAAAGTTTTATACAATATTGATAATAAGAAAAACCATGTACTTTCAATATGATCTTTCTGTAATCCATTGTACATTGTTTCATAGTTCACTGTCACAGTGACAAAGACCCTTCTTAAATGTTTGCCTACCAGTAAAAAAAAAAAAACGGCTTCTTGTCATTTGTCATTAATTAAACTCGTAATTCAATAACGCATCAAATATGGACAGACTGGAACCTACATGTTAAAAAAAAAACTATCTAATTATGATTGTAGTTATTTTATTAGTTAATTTATTTAGAAAATATTGAAAATCTTACATACTCCACCTTCAAAAGAGCACATTGATGGGGGACATCATGTGCCATGCCCAGTGAGAGGTTGCCAAAAAATGTTTGCAGTCAAGTCTTCACTCACCTCTCATATGTCCAGAAAACATAAATATTATTTAGAAAATATTATTTGTGGTTGACCACTTAAAGGTAGTCAGTCAGAAAGCCCCACTACAAGTGGAATGATACAGGAAGCAGCCAGTGTTTCAGGTGCTGAGGTCCCTGTTGGGAATGAACCTAATTTCAGTGATATGTATCTCAGAAATGTATTTATGTTTTACATGAAACAACAGGGACAGCATCTTTTACCAGCATCTACAATTCAAGTCATTGTCGAAGAAATGCAGAATATGCACAAATTGGGACAAATGTATGCTTTAAATAAGCTAAGATCATGTCTAAAAGATTTGTCAGTTTCAAATGATGACATTGTGAAAATCTGACACCATTAAACAATCAGACTTGTTTACAGCTTGTCACACTGGACCCATGAGAACTACTTACTCAAGAGCCCGCTGCTTTAAAGATGTGTTCAAATATGTTGAGCCCAAAAAGGTACTTTTAGGCCGTGATGAAAACAGGACAGAGAGATTTGCATATTATGTTCCTGTGCTTAATACTTTGAAGAGTATGTTGGAATCTGTGTTTTGGCAAGAAGTCATGTCAGGAAAGGAGATGTTTTAAGTGATTGCTGTGATGGTAAGGTGTTTAAGTCAAACACTTTCTTTCAAGAAAATCCAAGTTGTCTTAAGTTAGTTCTTTACCAGGATGCATTTGAGGTGGTTAACCCACTTGGCTCTGCAAAAAAGAAGCACAAGATTTTGGCCATGTACTTCTCCTTACTCAACACACCCTCTCATGTTCGATCAAATACTGATCATATGCAACTGGTTTTACTGTGTAGAGAGAAAGATTTTAAGGATTTTGGCCATGATCAGGTTTTTTCAGAACTCCTGGTGGATTTGAAGATATTAGAAGAGAATGGGATAACAATGGCAGACAAATCTGTTGTCAGGGGAGCTCTCTACGGCATTACCAGTGATAACCTGGCTTCTCAATATATAGGTGGTTTTACGGAAAATTTCAGCTCATCTGAGTTCTTATGCAGATATTGTCTGTTAACCCGAACTCAGTTTCAGGGTAATGATCCAGCTATCTGTGGACCTCTGAGGACACCAGAAACATACAGATCTGCCACAGAACAGCTGGAAACTGAAGGCTTACCAGACGTTCAAGGGATAAAGTGCAGGTCTGTATTTAACTCTTTATGGCCACATGTAAGCAAGCTGACATGTGGCCATTATCATCTTATGTAAAAGATGGATACCAAATTGTTCCACTAAAGCACAGCTTTTGTCTCACTAAATGCCTTGATGCCAAATGAAAAAGTTTTTTGGTGTCTCAACAGATATGGCGGAATCACAGGTGTTGAGGAAGATCAGCGATACAATAAAAGAGGGGCTTCAAGAAGACCTTCCAGATGAATCTGTGAAGCCAATAGAGGATGCTTTGGAGGCACTTGGTGTGACAACCACAGATGACTTAAAGTATATTACAGAGGGAGACTTGCTACACTGTTAAAGCCTGTACAGGCCAGAAGACTGGTTTCTGCCTGGACCACAAATAGTAAGTGTAAAACATGACCATGACAAGATGCCTTGAGTTGTTTTTTCTAAACTTGTTTTTTCGTAAATAAAAGTCATGCTAGATGGACATAAAAAAAAAAACTCTGTAATTATTTTGGAACACAATTCAATATATAGTTAAAATATTAATTGATATAACCTTAAAATATAAAATTGTATTTTCAGACTGAGTTATTAACAACGTAATGAAAACACAGCTAAAAGTTTAATGCTGTCAGATATCTTTTATTTTACTCTTACAGACTCGAGCACTCCAATACCAAAAGAGATGCCCTCTTCATCCCTGGTTGCCTTTTCTTCTCCCTCATTATCACCACTTCCTTCCTCACCAGCATCATCCACTTCATCACCTTCACCTTCAGATGTATTCCATGTGTGCCAAACTGGGCAGACAGATTTGAGATACCATGGCAGAAGCTTCCTGAGGAGTTAGTGCAGAACTTAGAAAGAGAGAAAAGACCAAGTGCATGTCAACGACGAGAAATGGTCAGGATTGTGGTCTCTGAAAAGAGGAAGATTTGCAAGAATCCAACCAAACAGAATACAACATATATATATATATATATATATATATATATATATATATATATATATATATATATATATATATATATATATATATATATATGTAAAAGAAGAAAATGTTGCGTATTATATATATATATATATATATATATATATATATATATATATATATATATATATATATATATATATATATATATATATACATATATATGTAAAAGAATAAAATGTTGCGTACTATTTTTCATTTTTATGGTGGTTTTTTTGGCAACCACAGCTGCCGGCATTTTGCCGTAAAAGAAGAAAATGTTGCATGCCAGTTTTTGCTTTTACGGTGATTTTTTGGCAACCACCGCTGCCGGCATTTTACCGTTAAAAACAACAGTTTTTTTTTTTTTTTTTACAGTGTAGTCTCCATCTAAGTCACCGGACTTGTCACAATGCAAGTTACATTGCATGAAACATTAAAAGCATTACAGCAGCATGCAGATCACAGATTGTTGGTTATTAAATATCTTTGGTTTGGGTTAGCCATCACCTTGAGGTTCCCTTTTTTCTCTCTTGTTATATCTCTTCTTTTTTAAATGCATTATATAAAATTATTTAAACAGCATTCATTTAGGAAAGTTTAAGAAATCTGAGCTTTGTCACACCAGCTTGTTGTCTCTCACATTAACTACAGCGATTATGTGCAATAGGAAACCTGTTTGTAAAGTTTCATAGATGTTTTATCCCTCAATAAACCAGGAAGAAACAAATCTAGCATCTTAACAAAACATGTATGGCTTTGAATTAATAAAAGGATATGCTACTTTGACTCTTATATGGTCAGACGACACTGACTAAATCAAACAGGCTTAAGATGTCCAGCATCTGTGGCATGGCGATAAATTCATCAGCTACTGGGAAATCAAATCAGGCTTGGATTTTCCAGAACACATTACAATGTCTCATCAGATAACTCCACAAAGCTGCTTGTCATTCTCATTGCAGAAACCTTGCTGTTGCTTTGATACACAAGTAAACAAAAATAAAAAAAAATCTCAAGGAGAGCAGAAGTAGTGGAAGAAAACCAGTCCTTGTTTTTAAATAAAAACGTAACCCATTTTGAGTTTTAGACCTTGGGATGAAGGAAGATTCTGTGAAATTATTAGATTCTTTTTAATTACTTTAAAATGTAACCAAGTAAGAATGACTGTAGTTTTAGTTTAAGCTAACAGTTGGTATTATATTTATTCATAATTCATTCATTCATTTAGTGTATTCATTCTTTTATTAATTATGCACTTAGTCTCATTAAGGGTTGAGATGCAGCTATAGCCTTTCCCAGCATCATTTGGAATAAGACATTATTATGATTATTATAGTGGAAAGTCATAGCATTTAAGATTAAAAGAGCATAAAGAAAAGTGATTAAATATAGAAGGAAAAGTACAGAAAATGAAATGATTGGTTTTTATGTGTTGTATTGCTTTTGCAGTCAAGTTGCACTTAGAGCTAATTATTGTGGTCTGTTTTTCATTCTGGGAGGCAGGACTCCTCATCTTGACCTTCAAAGAAGAGTTTAGTCCCACGGGTACATTATCCCAATGATCTTTGCAAGACAACACAGTTAAGCAACAGCTATTCTTTGATTTGACTTGTTGTGTTTCACCAAGAGTCCTGGAGACCTCGTGTGGGCAGTTGCATCACAGAACAACAAGCTAAAGGTTGACAAGATGTATATTGTTGATAATAACAGAAACTTCATCTCTGTGGGGGGAGTTAGCAGCCCCACTTGTGACAGTGGAATAAACAATAGCCGTAAACAAAATGTTAACCCAAGTTTCATCCATAAAATGGTCATGCTTTTCAGTAAACAGACACTTATTTATACACTTTCACCTTCTAAATCCAAGTGAAATGTTCACCTTGTATGGTGCCAGCTTGTCTGGTTCGTCCACTTCATTCATGAATTAAGTGTCTTTTTATGCTTGAAGTATTCATAGATGAGAAGATGAGTGATGAGTTAATATTGGAAGAAAAAAACTTGGAAACCAATTTTCAGCACCACTTTAAAAGACTACCAGAAAGTCTGGAAAGATAATATAAAGAAATGAAAGTTTCTTTGTAGTTTAATAAAGACTTTGATACATTATTGTTGTTCCCTTTCAGCTTGTTCCTCTGAAAGGACCACCATGGCAAATCATCACACAGGGTACAAGTTTCACACCAGATGCCCTTCCTGACACAATCCTATGCATTTCTCCAGGCTTCAGAGCAGCCCTCAGAGCACAGTCATGTCCCCCTCGGGGCTGCAGCAGCATAGGGGAGCAGGCTGTCACAAGATATGGGGCTCCACCACCCGAGCCACTGCCACCCCTCAAGACTTTATGCATTACATTACATTAAATAGGTTTTCATGATACCACAGGACTGGAAAGGACCATTCAAGTTATTGATACATTAGTGAAATGCCTACATAACCATTGATTCATTGGCTTTATTACAATCTGGCTAACTTATGTCTGCTTTGCCACCAGAGGAACCACCTCCCACCGGCCATTAGACTAAATATAGGTTGAAGCACTTCCACACTGGTGTCCCTGTTCAGACCCACAAGTTGTGTCCCTCAAGTTTCAGCAGTGATGTAAAGGACAAAAGAAAATGAAAATTTTGTTTGTATGTAAAATACCACAAAAGTATGATATTCTGAAGGAAACTCCCTGACCCCTTGACAACTTTCACTATGTCATCATTATTTAAAATTGATTGATCGGAATTAAAATCTAGACTGCAACAGTACATCTAATTTTAAGTTTATTGACTTCTTTAATGATGCCAGCACCTAAAGGCAACATATATTTGTTGCTTCTGTGTATGTTCTGTTATTGTAAGTCAAGCATCATCAGTCAGAAATGAGCTTAAGTGGTTGAGCAGCCAGCTCAGAAGATACAGCTCCTCAAGCAGCCGGCCCATGTTAGAATCCCACCCTCTGGTCCTTTGTTGCTTGTCACCAGCACTCTCTCTGACCCCCTTTCCTGGCACTACAACTGCATAATAAAGTCCACTGGAGGCTACTGATAATGGCAGAGAGGATAAGAGAGGTATGAGTACAATTTTAGTTGCAATATAGAAAATGATTATTACCATTAAGGGTGGAAACATGACGGAACATGAACATCTCAAGACTGGATGGTATATCTGATGCTTTGCATGTGTGCAGTGTAAATACAACTGCTTCCCAAACAAGCTTATGTGCAGTTTCTTTTTAAATAGTTGATTGTTGTTATTTATATATTGATAAAGAACAGTAAGGTAAGATGCATTAGAAATTAATGTGTAGTGATGAAATAGCAGATTCAGACATGGTGAGCACAGTAATGTGTTAGTTGACATGAAAGCAATACTCCAGGCATTACCAATCCTGGCCCTCGAGCGCCGGTGTCCTGCAGGTTTTCTAAGTGTCTTTGCTGCAACATACCTGATTCAAATCAATGTGTATTTTACTGGCATGTGCAAAGCTTGTCTGAGTCAGGTGTGTTCCAGCAGGGACACTAGTCATGCAAATAATAAAAACCAGTGAAATTGTAATTATTTTTCCATAGAAATCATAGCTGGCAACTGATAAGGGATTTGAATAATCATATTGATGCAAAATTATTTCTCATCCCGACAGATGAGTATAGATTCAAACCTAATGAATGATGAACTGTGAAGAAGATATGGGGTTTATTTAGCATTACTGTGTTTTACATTCAGTGTACATTCAGTGTAAATGTAACGTGTAACATTTTTTAAGACTAAATCATTTTAAAGGTAATTGTGAAGGACAAAGACAGGTGTATAATGCGATGAGAAACTGCGGCTGATTTTACCTTTGCTTTACCTTGTTATCTGCCCATTTTCATTCAAACGTGTACAACCACACACTTACCTCTCCTTTGATTACTGAAGTGAAGTGCACGTGTGTCACAGGATTAATCATTTAATCTCCACAAGTAGGAATGTAACAACAGAACCAAAAGTCTGGATGAAAAATAACCCACTAAAACAAAAATATGCCCAAACTGAGTTTGCATATTGGGTCAAACCCAGGGAAGTAAACATGTCCTAGTTTTTGGTATAAGTTTCTAAATAGACCGATTTTATATATAAACACATTGATACGAGAATAACGTCATGATCTTCACATAAAACACAGACTGATATCTAGACTGATGAAATTTTACAAGTCTCATACAACATATTATAAAAAACTCATGCTGTCATACTTTTTCTATTGGCAGAAATAGCAGAAGTTTATTTTACAAGTACTGGACAACAATAAAAAATTTTAAATCACATTTATTTTTTTCTGTTTAATCCTTATTAACTCCACTGTTTCATGTAAAGTTCAATAATGAATCTAAAAGAGGTGTGTTAGAACTGCTATATGAAGAAAAATGCACAAACGTTTAGCTTACAATTATTTTAAATAAACCACTTCAACAGTAATATTAATTTTAGACAGTAGTTGAAATATTTTTGCTGAATATCCAATTAAATATGAAATGTATATGACGAAGAAGGATGGAAATTTCAAGATTCAAGTGGTTTCAAGTGGTCTTTGGGCCACAGTGTGGGCTCTACATCAGTTCAGACTCAACATTTGTTCAGCTGCATTCACCACTATAACTGATCGCAAACCTCTGGTCGGCCTTTGCAATATGTCTTTCGTGTCATGTTTGCCGGAACCAGACCCAAAAATGCCAGACAGAGATACAACCACAGAAGGTTCACCGAGGGAAATAATTCTTTTAATTGCTCAAAAAATTTAAAAAAAAATGAGCAACTTCACAAAAAAACTGGGGAAAACCAATAAAGTTTAATGCAGGAGCAATGCAGGCAGCAGTCCTGGGCAGCCACACACACCCAAGAGCTGTGCACCACTGACGACCATCTGGCAAAGACTGAGAGAGGCAACCCTCCTTGAGTACTGGAGGGAGCGATGATGAAATGCAGGTGTGCTGACACGCCCAGGGCTGCTGCACAGCCTAATACAAAAGGAGGGGAAAAAAGGAAAAACAAATTACCAAACCATAAAAAACAAAACCCAGACATTTCCACAGAGAATCAGATGTCTTCTTGAGTTGGACCCCTTTGTGTTGTTAAACATGAGGAGGGTCAGTGCCACACTAAGATGCTCTCTTGTGGTGACCTAAAGATCCTGAAGCCCTTAAGGTTATAGATGAACCCATTGCCTCAATGGCTCTAACATAATCAGGGCATCCATGTTCCCTGGATACTATCACCTCACTTCAATCTATGGAAGTTGGATGACTTGTCCTTCATTCAGGCAGTCTCAAATGATGCGACTGGAATGATGGAGTTGCAATGAGCAGATATTAAAAGAGTGTTAGGCTGGATTGGGGGGGGCTTGGCTGACTCGGGGGCAGATGAGAAGCAGCTTCTTGTCTATCTTTGTCTCTCTGTTGAGAAATGACTGCTCTGCCAAACTTTGATTTCCTCCCTCACCAGGGATTCTTTGTGCCATGTAGTAGTTCCTCCCTCACTTGTCTTTGATGTGCTGCAGCTCCTTCCGGCATCTATGCAATTTTAAGCAGAGTATGGAAACATGCAGTTCAAGTCTGTTATTTGCCCTTCATGTTCAGACATTCAACAAACATTCACAGAAATGTGCCCCATATTAGACCCGCAGGGACCCTGTATCTAAATATCAGCACAGTGTTTTAGGACGATGTGTATTCCAGAAACCATCTGTAGTGACAAGGGCCGGCAGTCAGAGGCCAAAATCGTTCAGAGACTGTGTTAGCTTCAAGAGGTTAAGGTTCTGTTACCACAATAACGTTTGCCTGTAAAACACCAAACTTTAGCCTTTGCATATTTAGGAAAAAAAGGCATTTATACAATAGCAAAATGAACTATTTCAAAGCAGGAAAAAGACCACAAATTTGGCTACAAACAATGTAGAGTGCATGCCAGGCCTTTAGAGGGCAGTGAAACTTTGCAGTGACATACCCAGGTGAGCACAACAACAGAAGCGCTGCATATCCTATGATCGTTATATCATTACACAGTAATTAAAAAATATTTTTTGCAGCACAAACATGACACAGTGGTTAAGCAAGGTCCGAGTGTGCAGGTGAAAGATGATGTGAAAAATGTAACCATCATCAAAGATTCCAGTTCCACTTTACGGTAATAAGACTCGCCTTGCGTTAAAACAAAATTTTATTCTGGAGGTAGTTATTAAATATTTGTGCTTCACCCACCCAAAACTCTGTTACTGTGTGAGCAAGTGGGCAGAACATGAAAAGGCCCTTTGCCTTTAACTGTCACAACGTCATGGTGTAAACAGCACCTGAAAAAACGTGCACAGCACCTCATGTAATTGGTGTCAACTTAAAGGAAGCATCCTGATCCATCCTGTTCACATGCTGACTTTGTGACGTCTCCGGTGAAAAGATGAGAAACTGCTTTAAGCGGAGCCAGGCTCATTTGCAAGGACTGAAAGAACTGAATTAAATGACAGGGCATCTCAACATCAGCCATCTGCGGTAGAGGATGTGGTTTGGCTGCATAATAGAGCAGTGGTTCCCAACCTGGGGTCTCTGGACCCTCAAGGGATTTTCACAAAGAGCACAGGGGGTCCTAAAGGCTTTCACTGTTCAGAGCTTGGGGTAATTTAAATGAAGGCCATGTTCACCCAGAGACCAGCTGCTAAGTTTTTGCTCATGTGAGTGTTTTATTCACATGAACGCAGTGTTCTGGCTGCCGGAAAACACTTTGCACTGTTTCATAACTGAGACATGTCTGGGAACTGCCATGATGCAGATGATTCCTCCTGTGTCTGACAACAGTAAGTCTATATGTTGGTAATTAGCCAGTTTTATTAAAGGAAATGAGCCAGTTTGAATGCATCAGTTGTGGTGAGAAGCAGTTTTATGCTTTAATGAAAGCATAAAACAAGCATGGTATTAACACTCAGCAGGGATAGGTTCGGAACTAGTAGAGTTGTAGTTTGTAGGGCATTTATGCAGAGTCATGCAAGGAACTAACTACAACAGTAGTGGGTATACCACAGCATAACATGTCGATTTGTTCAATAACATGTCCTGTATTAGGTGTAATCTGGTCTGACGATGTCGAAATGTGAACCTATTTGTTTTTTGTTTTGTTTTTTTATTTTAATTTTTATTTAACCATTCTTTAACCAAGAAAGTCCCATTGAGATCCAATGATCTCTTTTCCAAGGGAGTCCTGGCCAAGACAAAATCCAAACACACCAAATACAATTAAAACAGTAAAAAGCAATATAAGAGATTAAAAACAACAACAGGTTAAAGACTTGATTTCCAGGTTCTTTAGAATAACATCAAACTGGGATTAAGTTATAACATGTTAATGTTAAATTTTTCTCTGCAGAGAGTTCCAGTCCGTAGATGCTCAATACTGATAGGCAACTTTCTGAGTATGATTTCTTTCTTTATGTTTTTATGGTTGATCGTCTTGCTAGAGAACAAGTTGCCCAGTAAGTGCTTAAAGACTGAAAAGTTGTACATGTGCATAATTGTTTAGACCAGGTGTAGCAAACTCTGGTCCTCAGGAGCCGTAGATGTTGGGAGTTTCCCTGCTGCACACCTGATACACATCAGACTTAATTAACAGACTTGGGCAGAGTTTGACGTCAAACAAAGAATTTTTCCAGTATGAGTGTAAATTTGACCTAAAAAAAGATTGAATTTGAATTCAATCTTGGACACAGCAGCATAAATGCACACTAAGTGCCTGTTGTCAGTTTACTGCTGGAAAAGACATAAAAAATGTTACCCTGTGCTCTAAGTACAGGGTCTTTCTACACTGCAACTCTAACAAAATAATTCATCTTCACATTTCACACTGTGGAAACAGCTATTTCATGTGACGTTTTGCTGCCATTCATGACAATTTCACCAGGTATTTTTTTTAACAAGATTATGAGAAAAAAAAATTTATTTTTGAAAAATGTGAATAATGGGCACAGAGGGTATTCATTAAAATTTGATGTTTGTCAGCATCACCTTGCTGAAAACCGCCGGACATTTTTTTTAGTGAAACATGGCAAACAGCTAAATGGCATTAAAGACATGCTTCATTAAAAAGCATATATTGGTGTGACATAGAAATTCTTAAGTGGTCAACCGCGAAAGCTGCTGTTCAACTTTGTAGTGTTTGAAACAGATTAACTTTCACTTACTCTAAAATCTTGAGGCAAATGTGGTCTGCCTCCACCAACCAAGAGCCAGCCTGTTATCCAAACCGCTTAATCTGATGAAGGGTCGTGAGGAAGCTGGAGCCTATCCCAACAGTCTTTGGGCGAAAGGCTGGGTACACCCTGGACAGCTCAGCCTATTATGTTTGCCCTATTTGTCCAAAGAGCACCTATTATGCTTTTAAGGTATTTCTTTTAACTTCAGTATGTCACATGGTTTTCTGTGCATATAAAAGCTTCTCTACCCAAAAGCCCATATTTTCTGCTCCAGAGCTGCTTGTTATACTGTTATTCCTTGTTTGCACTGCAGTACATTTTACTTAGGGAATTTCTGCAGTGAATCTAGTTTATTTAATGGCATTTTATTTTATTTTTTGTACATTTCTATCCAAATGGTGATGATCATCAATCCATCAACTCAGTGGGAACATGCGAGAGTGTTTGGTGGAAAATTCTATTGAAAGTTTCTTTTGTAAAACCACTTTAAATCTAAACCGTGTGCTTGGAATATATGCTGGCAGCAGAACAAGAGCTGTGCTGTGCAGACGTATTATCCATATTTTGGGTTTTCGCTTTCCTTCACACTGTTAAGCAGCTTTTCAGCAATGTGAAATGTCCTTAAAGTCACACAGTAGTGAAGTCCATACTGAAGGGAATTTGTTCCCTTGGGAACTAAAGAACAGTTTCCTGTTAGCCTGAGATGCTGCTTGTTTTTAGTTGTTTTTCTTTTTAATTGACACCACAAACCAAATATGCTTTTACCTGTTCTGCGACCAGTTTACTGTACCTCAAACAAAGAATGAGCAACTATCTTCTCCTAAGACAGCTTTGTACAAGAGCTAAATTGAAGGTGAAAAAAAATGCCCACAAATGATCATAAAAAAATAGCAAACTTTTGACCCTTTTAACATTTAGTTATGTCAAGCTGTCCAAATAGACCTCCAATTTATATTTATGAACTTACAAATTAAAAAAGAAAATGCCTAACCTGAATTGTCCCTATTCCCCTAGAATCTTACCATTACCCTTGGTGTTCTTTGTCTTCCAAACTCAAGGACAACTGGGAGTAAGGTAATATGCATGCACTACTGCAGAAGTTTGCAAAATGTTAGAGAAGCTCAGAAGAGCTCCGAGCCCTCATGCATATGCTGAATTCTCACTGGGACAGCCACAAGTCAAAGGTTGTCTGTGTGTTCCCATCCTTCTATTTTTATACATAATTTAACATAAAACAAAGGAACGTGAGAGTCCTCTGAAGTTTTTAACTCTTCCTTTTTTGAAATTCTGCCTGGGTCTGTGTTGTTTCTTCTCCTTTATTTTTTCTTCAGAAAGCATTTTTAGATAGAGGAATGATGGCCATGCCATAAAACTGACAGTATCATCTGATTTCCTCACCTTCTCTGGAACATCAATTTGCATGAAAATAGCTCATGAAAATTCCAGCCAAGGTAGATACGAGGAATGCAGTGTCAGTCTGAGCCATCCTGTTTTTTTAAATGGAAATGTAACAGCTTCCCTAACTTTCTAACTTTGCGATGCACCCAGATGATGAGCAGTAATGGGGATCACTTTAAGGATTGAGTAAGCTATAATAGAAGTTATTGGAGTTACAGTTTTATGTGCCAAAATGTGAAATCATAATAAATTATTATTATTTTCTCAATGAAGAGAGATCATTCTCATTCACTATTATCAGGTTCAAACTTGACACAGAGACACATATAAATAAACACTGAAAATAAAGAGTGAAAGATAAATTGAACTTAAAAAAATGCTGGAAAAAACCAAACATGATGGAGTCATTCTGTCAGGATATAAACTTCAGAGCTACAGCTGAGTTCACCCTGCTGGGGACATACTGTATCTCTTTCTGTATGAGTAATTCTGCAGGAAATAGATAATGGCATCATAAAACTGCAATGGGAGACACAAGCATTCCTCATTTAGAACAACAAGCCTTGAAAAACTACTCAACTACACAAAGGTTTTACTTTCTTCACAAGGAATATGTGTAATGAATATATTTTTAAGCATGTTTCTTATATGACTTCCATGTTGGTATGCAGGGTGGTGTTTGTTTTGTGAGGTAAAGGGGAAACCAAATGATTTCACAAAGTCCCTTCAGGGTTTCCTGTAACAAAAGAATAAACAATACATGAAAACAACATCAAACATTGTTGGCATAGGAGGAGGGAGGGGGTGTCACATCCCATATTCTAGACGACACCTACATGTCTGAAAACATTTGTCTTATTCATCACACCAAAGGATGAGGTCCTTTGTGTTTTTGTGTCATTGACCTCAGTGGTACTGTAGGCGTAAGATCAAGTCCCCAGAAGGAGGCAGTCTTCATATGGTGTCATGTTTAATCTGGTTCATTGTCCTTTGACTGCAGTTTCTTTGCAGTCATACTGTACTGCGGTGGCAGATGATACTAAAATAAAAATGGTCCTGTTACATTAGCAAGGGTCCAATAAAAGTAGTACAGTGAAATATTTTACCCACAAAAAGTCTTTTATCCAAAACGATCTGTTTTAGGTGAACACGGAAAGATTTTAAAGGGTTGTTTTAGTGAATTTGAAGAGAAACATCAAGGCAATAAGAAGATCCTTTAGGCACATCTCTATTAATTTCTTGGATTGGGTAAGCAAGACTAACAAATGTCACCAGAAAGGTAATTTTAAGGATTTCAGTGAGTGTTTCTAAAAGGTGTAGATGAGATAGAAGATGTAAGGAAAAACAGCTGCTTTGGACAAATGTGGCAATAAAATGAAAAGGATTATCAACTTTGTGAGTTAGCCGTGTTTACACTGTTGAGAAAATAGTAGCTGATCATTCATGTGATCAGTCAGGTGTGTAACCTGCATAACTTATTTGCAAACATAGTTTCTGTTTGACCAAATGACTGATTGTTACTATTTGCAGTTAAGAAAATTACATTTGCGAGACTAAAAAAAACTTTTTTTTCTGTGAAGCAATGGAAGAAGGCATGTCTCTTCTCAGTTAAATCTAATGATGGTAAAAATCATAGAGTTTAACAGATTAACAAATAAAAATGAGCACAGGATATTCAACAAATGAATTGTCAGTTTATGAGAAGGTTATTAATGAGAAAAGGTCATTAAAAGATTCTTCACATATATTGAGTTATTTTTGCTCCTAAAACATGTAAAACGCCAAAACAATTTAAAAAAAAAAAAAAAAAAAAAAAAAAAAAAGGAAAAAAACTAAACTTGAGTATATTTGTGACATGAATCATGTGAAATGTGTTGCAAATAGACTATTCCGGGTTTGCAGACATTGTTCATAACTGTAGTTTCATGAAAACGCAAACTAATATTATATTTTCCTGGAGAGTGGGTTGCCACGCTCAGTTTTTACCAGCTAAGGACAGCAAATGGATTTAATTCTTAGAAAGAAGGATTTTAATGAAAATCCTTAGTAATTTCATTCTATTCCACAAGACGAACAAATAGAAATCTGAAGCTAAAAACAGATAACTCTTGCACAATCCAGATTAATCAGAAATCACTGATACTTTAAAACAAATAACAAACTGAAATGACCCATTCTCAAGATAATTTATAACTCGATATCCTTGAGACCAGTTACATCATAGAAAATAGTTGCCATTGTTTTGTTTAGACGCTGGAAGGAAAAATGATGGGAAACAGCAACCCAATCAATTCTGCTGTTACACAAATATAATGATCATAAGTACATTTGTAACAGATACCCTGAAATATAATACAAATGAATATTTCCATAAGGTTGAATTGCACAAAACAAACATCTCTGAGCTTTGAGGAAAGTCACCAGCTATTATCAGATTACTTTCACATGTCTTTGAACACTTGAAGAAAGAGGCAACATATGTTCTTTTTAATATTCAAAACAGTTTTCCTTTTTAAAAATGCCCTTAAACTTCTTTAAGGTTTTGGAGTTTTGAGTTTGTGCCACTTTGTTATCATTCGTTCTTAAATACAAGCTTCAAGCTGTATCTACACATCCTAAATACAAAACACATAATGCAATTAGTTTAAAACTTCTACTGAAATGTATGACGTATAAATAACAATGACCCTAGACATGAATATGGTTTGTATACAGTGATATTGATAAGCTTATCAGCTACATTGGCATAGTGATCCCAACTAAAAAAAACAAAACAAACTATTCTTGGATTTTGCATCTACTTAGATGATCATATGAACAGCTGTTCTATTTTCTCTGAGGGATTTGAAATGTGGAAAAGATTTTAGGCCAGTACCCACAATCAGATAATTCAATAATATCTGATATGACTCCCACCCATGTAATAAATACAAAGCCTCTGTGAAGTGTACCACCTACAGGTATTGCCATATAAGCATAAACTGGGTTAATGATTGCCTCTTGTGTATGCACAACTGAATACTTTATTATACCAAAGTAGGGAAACAGCTGTGAGACAAAAACAGAAGTGAGACAACAAAGACAAAAAGAAGACATAATGTCGAATTATTACATAATTGCAGACGACTGGCCTTTTATCAGGAACTCTTGCTTCTCTCTTCCTCATATCCTATCATGGATTATTAACTGAGCTTCAAGGGGCTGGAATTTATGCCCCTCAAAGGACAAAGGCAAGTCAGGTATAGAGCTCAGGAAATCCTGCAAGATACAGCCACACAGATGCTTCCTCTCAAACATCATCAGTTTCCAGCTTAGTGTGAAAATGCCAGGAGTTATTCCTGAGATCAATACCTGATACGTCTTCAGCAGGAGATAATTGGATTTCACATCTTTCAAGAATTTCAACTATTTCTCAGTGAAAAAAACAAATGTAGTCTAAAGTTCTAAGATCAAGTGCTGGTTCTGAATATTAATCCTATTACAGATGTTGGGAAGTAGCAGAGGTCCTTTGGGATTTATCAGCTCCTCTCCAGTCAGGCAGCAAATACGTTCAGTTTATTTGTAAGAAAAAAGATTTTTCATAAAACCTGTTTTAGGTTTGAAGTTAAAGGAGGTGCAGATTTGATTAGGTTTAAATGGTAAATGGTAAATGGACTTGTACTTCTATAGTGCTTTTCTAGTCATACAGACCACTCAAAGAGCTTTGCACTACTTGTCACATTCACCCATTCACACACACACTCACTCAACACACTCATACCCCGATAGGCACATCGGGGGGCAGTTTGGGGTTCAGTGTCTTGCCCTAGGACACTTCGGCATTTAAAACTGAGACACAGTACATTGGCCTTGAGAGACTTTGTATAATAAATTGATAATGAATAATGATGCTGAGAATTCTTCATCACTCAGTTATAAGAGGTTTCCAAGTCTTACATTTTCTTTTGTTTGTGGTAGTTTTGATTGTATTGAGCTGAAATCTGCACAGAATAATTTATTTGTCGCTTCACCAATTTCTCCAAATGTGGGCGTATCTACGCCAAATACAGTGGCAGATTACTGACACTTGACCTATGTGTGTAACTGACTTCAATTGGCCATGATGGAAGCTTTTCCTGCTATTTTCACAATGACAGCGTAAAAGCCTAATCTTAGATATAGTGGTGTAGTCAAGGGTATAGCGGGTGTATGGAGTATACCCTCTTCTTTTCAAGTCAGCATGGAGTATACCCACTTCTAAGCCCCATGTGATGCTGCTTTTATAATTACAAACATCCTTACACATGTAGCTGCTCAGCTAAGATTACCTATGCTACACTGGTGCAGGAAGCCATCAGCTGCGTTAACTTTACCCTGAACATAGACATAATAAAGATAAATGTATGTATGTCTATGAGCCTATCTCTCACTAGACTGTAGGCCAGGATTGACAAATAACAAAGGATAAAAAGGCTGTGTACCACTGTACAGAAAGCACTGCACATTCATAAAAAGCTTTAGGATGGAGGAGAGTGATAATTGGAGTGGACATACTCTAACTTTACTCTTACTCTGTTGCGGAGTGACTGAAGGGTGCGATCATCTGTCCTTGGGGAGCCCACTTGGCAGGAAAAAAAAGAAGGTTCAAGAAGCAGACAAAGCTGTAGAGAGATGTGGAACTGGACTCCCATGTGCTTGGAGGGGAGATGCTTTCCGTTTGCAAAACAAAGCCAGGCTTTATAGTTGATTCTTTCTCTGGGGCAAAGAACTATAATTGGAAGACAGTGCATTCTTGGTGTGTTGTTGACCAACCTTTCTATGGTCACAGCCTGCCTGATCAGATCTAGACAGGTTGTTTTTGCTCATGCTTAAGATCATGGGATTAGATGTTATGATGGGCTCCAGGACGGAAACAGCACTGAACTGTGGAATTTACATTTTAGTTAGAAACTAGTTATGAATAACTGAGCATTAAATGGTTGAAAGTCTTAAAAGGAGCTGGACCAGGGACCAGGTGATTCGGAAAATAAGAAAATGAATGAATGAATTCAACTTTTTTTTTCAATTCAACTTTGTTTGTCTAGCGCCACTTCACAACAATGTTGTCACAGGGCACTTTACTTACACGAATCAACATACACATAATTTCGAGCCAATTCATACATATCCTATAATAGAAACCAACTGATTGCATCGAGTCATGACTTTGATCCAAACCCCCATCCTGAGCATGCACGAATATATGTATATATATATATATATATGTATATATATATATATATATATATATATATATATATATATATATAACTGAAATGCTGTGCAGCAGAAGTAAGAAAATTAAAAACCACTTGCTTTAACCACTGCAGCATTTAAGGTGCATTGTGGCCTGTGAGTCAGTGGTGTAGCGGTCCCTTGAGAAGTGGGTATTCGCTCAGTTTTTCACTGTTGTTTTGAAAACAGAAAAGTAGTCTTCAGAAAAAGAGACAAGACTATATTTAGTATACCCCAAAAATATACATATATCTTAATTTTGTCCACATTCAGGCTAAAGTTAACGCAGTTGATCGCTAACTGCGCCAGTAAAAAATACGTAATCTTAGCTGAGCTGCTAGGTGACGTAGGTACATGTGTAGGGACGTTTGTAATTGTAAAAGCAGCATAACAGTGGGTTTAGGAGTGGGTATACCCAAAGCTGACTAAAAAAGAAGTGGATACTCTGTATACCCGCATACCCTGTATACTACACCACTGCTGTGAGGAGCTGTTACAGGCCAGGCCTGCATTATATCTGACTGGGTCAGATTAAGTTAAAGGCCCGTCAATCAAACAACCGACCATTTTATAGGTATTAGTTGTGCTGGGACCTGACCGCGTCCCAAATCCAGGTGGGGATAGAATTACTTTCTAGGGCTGTGAAACTTGATTAATTGCTTCAGCTTGGTTTTCTCATTTTAAAACTTCTGGGTTCAACAGGATAAAGTTCCTGGAAAGAACAGCAGATCCTTTCACCTAAATAAAATGCTGGCTTGGGATTTAATAAACCTCAAAGCAGACATGAGTGGAGTGATTAGTGTGATGTGTGAACAGGTTAAACACAGATATGAATAATGTCACTGAACTATTTTGTGGATTAATTTCATTTTAATCCTGTAAGGCCACTCTCAGTGAACTCATAACTGATGTGTGATAGATTGGATTAGGGGTCTAAAATCATTCAATTTTTTTATTTTGAGGGACTTGAGCAAACATGAGGGACCTCAAGGTTTCCATTTCCAACAGGTGTTGAAGTGAAATGAGTTTCTTTAGTCAGAAAATGTTCTGCAATTTAGACAGAGTTGAGCTAATATTCACAAAGTGATACGACTTTGTAGGACAGTGAAAAAGCAGAATAGATAATGTCTGGAGTGTGTGTTTCTGAAACTGAAGACATAAAACTCTCGTCCAGTGATCATTCATCATAAAATATATGTTATCTTTTTACAGCTAGTAAAACTGAACAGTTTGATTTTTAATTCTGCTTCAAAACATTTATTTTAATGCGGGCAAACTTGTCAGCTGAAGGGCAGAAAATCTGACTTCATTGTACTATAAATCAGAGATTTTCAAACTTCATGTGACCTCACCATGTGGCATGCATAAACCTCACAGCAGCTGTCTGAGAAATGAAAAAAAAACTTTTCCTCAATAGTTAATTAAATTAAATGAATAAAAGCAGGGATAACAATGGCTACTTTTCTCAATAAATCTCACTACTTATTGTTTTACCATAACACATGTAGGTGTAAAAAGCCAATGGACCAGCAGGAGATGAGCATGTCACTTCATGTCATGGCATTGATGGATTGAAAGGTCATCTGTCAACTTAACCTGGAGATGAAGAAATTTAAGTGTGGAGGCTGTAAATGTAATATTTTAAGTTTCTCTTTAGATTGTCAGACAATGTTTGGGCTTCTGAATCATGGGCTACTTTTTTTCAAGAAGGGAGGATGTGTGTCTCTTCTGTTACGTGTGTTTTCTTCAAGTTAGTCAAATGCCATATAAATGTATAACTTGCCTGTTATCTTATAAGACAATTTCCAAATGTTGTCATTTTCATCTGTTGTTTTATTGTTATGTTTTGAAAACCTGTGTATAAACATATGTATATACTTTCTTTAATTTGGATTGTATTATATTGATCATATGTTTTTATTTTATTTTCCACAATGGGATGTTCTCAGTTTCTTTCTTTCTTTTTTAATGTTTGTGTGTAAAGGTGACCAGGGTTGCAAATCAGCCATGGCTAATTCCTACATACGTCAACACTTGAGTGTTTTACTGTATAATCCTTGTGATATAAATTTGAACAAAATTTAAAAAATGTTGTTGTGCAGCTGCAGGGCGAGTGTCTGTAGTTAGAATCTAAAACCAGTGGCTCAGACTTTTAATCAAGTGCACTTAGTACATAAAAATACAATCTAGTATAATTACACTTTGTGTCCGGACATCAAAACCTGTTGGTCTTTTCCTTCTTCTCTTAGTGGTCTTTAAGCTGGTTATGAGTGAGGACGAGTGAAAAGGAAGAAATTAAATCCTGCATCAATGTGAGGATGTGTCACTTAAAAAAGTGATTATCAATAAGAGTGATCAGATTGATTTGGAAAATTATAGCAATCAGACGATACTTGTTGGTTAATACAGAGCCTGAAATTAAACAAACATCAAACATATATTCAGCAGACTTCATTCAAACAGTTTAGACTGCATTATTTCCACATAATCTGATTGGGGCATATCTTAATTCCTTGTTGCATTAATATCCTTTAAAGCACAGAGCTTATCTTCATTTCCTTTTTTCCTCATGCATGTTTTCAATGTTCTTGCTTTACAATGAACAGAAAGAAAAAATTACTGCTACATTATTCATGTTAAGCAATCATCACTTTTGTTTAGGTTAAATTAGATGTACATAAACGTGTCTGATGCACTTCTTACTGTGAATGATTTAGTAGCACTTACAGAAACAACTGATGAGCTTTTTTTAACGGCATAGTCTGTTGGATCATGTCAGATTAAAACACCATTAATTTGGCTGCATATAAAAAAGTTCTGTGCCGTCTTGAGAGTGGTGTCTGACGGAGAGTGGTGAGTATGGAGAGCGGTGAGGAGACGGAGAGTGGTGACGCGAGACGCGAGAGAGAATGCGGTAACGCGAGACTCGGCGAGATTTGGCAGGATCAACACGGCGCTACTGAAGTAAACAAAACTTTTATTACCAGGCTAACGGTGAGAAATTAAACAAATAATTTAAAACAGTTAAAAACTCCAATCACACCAACCCGGTCACTCTGGATAACAACGAAGAAGATCTCACCAGCCCGATAGAGGTCATCGAAGAAAGCTTCCAGCGGATCGTAATGGGGAAAACCAGCAACACCGCGGCGACGGTTCCACCTCCAAGGGAGTTCGCCCAGCGGATTCCCCCCGAAGTAACGTCTCCAGGTTCTCCAACAGGTAGTGTTACGACGGATATCCTAATCGCCATAGATGGGAAGTTATCCACCCTAGACGCCAGGTTTTCCCTGCTGGAAGTTCTACACCAGGAGTTCCAGTTGTTAAAGCATATTCTAGAATACAGCCAGCAGCCGGTAAAAGCTTTAGCTACGGAGAACAACGGGCTCAGAGACTCTGTTAAGACTCTCACGGATGGAGTATGCCGACTAACGGAGGAAAATAAAAAAAATCAAAGAATTAGTCTTAGATATCCAGGCCCGTAGCATGAGAGATAACTTAGTTATTTCAGGGCTCCCTGAGCAGCCAGAGGAGGATGCAGAGGTAACCATGAAAGAATTCATCCGATCCCACCTGAAGCTTCCAGAGGAAAAAGGTAAAAGCCAGCTCCTTTCACCGTATTCATCGCATGTGGAGAAAAACATCGGAGGGCAGACCAAGACCAATAGTTGCTAAATTTGTGCTATACAAAGAAAAAGAAGAGGTGAAGCGCTGTGGGAGACAACAATAGTTTCTCTGGATGCACAGAAGGCTTTTGATAGAGTAAACTGGAAATTCTTATTAGCTACTTAAAATAGATTGGCTTTGGACCTTCCTTTCTTGACTGGATCAAAATCTTATACAGCTCCCCTAATGCGAGAGCCAGGACGAACGATCAAACCTCCCCAAGTTTTAATCTTCAAAGGGGCACCACACAAGGTTGTCCACTCTCTCCCTCACTTTTTGCTGTATTTATTGAACCACTAGCTGCTGCAATTCGACAGAATCAAATTATAAAGGGCATCCAGTCCAAAAATATAATTCATGAAATAAGCCTTTATGCCGATGATATTTTACTATTCCTCCAAAACTCACAAACATCATTATCTGAAACAATCTCACTAATTGATAAATTCTCATCACTATCTGACTACTCTATTAATTGGTCTAAGAGCACAGTACTACCAATTAACTACAGGTTTCAAAATCCATCCAACACTAACTTACAATCAGGCAACATTAGATACTTAGGCATAAATATTCCCCCCAGGCTCTCAGAACTGATAAAATGTAATTACACTAACCTTCTTAAGACAATAGAAGATGATCTCACTCGCTGGAAGTCACTCCCCATTTCACTTATGGGGAGAGTTGCTACGATAAAAATGATGGTTCTACCCAAAATCATCTACCTGTTCTCCATGATTACTATGAAACCTCCGTCCACCTGGATAAAATCACTAGAATCATACACTTCCCAATTTCTCTGGAAGAATAAACCACCCCCAATTAGTTTAAAAACATTACAAAAACCTAAAGATCGGGGAGGCTTAGACTTGCCTAACTTTCAACATTTTTTCTTAGCAAATAGGCTGCAATATATCTTAAAATGGCTTAAACCGAGTCCATTAGATGAACCATGGATAGACTTAGAACAAACATTCCGTGACAATGTGACAATCTCTGATCTTCCATTCTTCAGCTTCAGTGTAAAGAAGTGCTTCAAAAGCGTCAACATTAGCACCTCTCTGACAGCTCGGTGGGAATTTCTTAAAAAAAACCAATTCATCAATAATCCCATGTAAACTCACACCTATCTAGAACAACCCTGACATTCTTCTAAACAAAAATATGATCAACTTTAAACAATGGATTAATAAAAGAATTAATCATTTAGAGCATATTATCCATAACAGAAGAATTTTATCTTTTGACACACAATCATCACAATATGGAATTAATAGTAGTAGATTTCTAGAATATCAGCAACTCAAATCCATTATACTTACGAAATTCCCCCTTCATCAAATAGACTTGGAGCTTCCTCCCACAGTAGCAGAATTTATGGAACTTCGTAGCCCAAAGTTACTTTCAAAAATATACAGGTCGATGTCAAAAATAGATGATTCAAATTCCTTGCCAACTTCCAAATGGGAGGCAGACCTATCTATCAGTCTCAGTCAACCTTCTTGGCTACAAATATGTCTAAATGCTTTTAATATGACAGACAGTTCAAATCTACAACTCATCCAATAAAAAACTCTTCATAGAACACATTACACAGGACAAAGAATGTTCAAGATGGGTCTAAATCACTCAGAGATCTGCACACAGTGCACATGTAACGCAGTAGATAATTATTTACATGCTCTATGGCTCTGTGCACCTGTTCAAAATTTTTAGAATAAGGTTTGTGGGGAATTATCAACATGGCTCAGATGCAGCATTCCTGCATGCCCCAAGCTTTGCTTACTAGGAGACCTTAGTGACATCAACATGGACCCCAACAACACACACATTATCCTTGTGGCCCTATGTATAGCAAAAAAAAAAACTTTCCTATTAAACTGGAAGTCCAAAAGAAGTCTAAGTATAAGAATTAGTCTTAGATATCCAGGCCCGTGGCATGAGAGATATCTTAGTTATTTCAGGGCTCCCTGAGCAGCCAGAGGAGGACGCAGAGGTAATCATGAAAGAATTCATCTGATCCCACCTGAAGCTTCCAGAGGAAAAAGGTAAAAGCCAGCTCCTTTCACCGTGTTCATGTGGAGAAAAACATCGGAGGGCAGACCAAGACCAATAGTTGCTAAATTTGTGCTATACAAAGAAAAAGAAGAGGTGAAGCGCTGTGGGAGACAGCTCTGTGGGACTAATATCAGCATGAGCGATCAGTTCCCTAGAGAGATCCTGGAGCGTCGTAAGATCTTGTTCCCCATCAGGAGGAAATTCCTGGAGAGAGGAGCCCGCGCAGTCATCTCGGTGGACAAGCTCTATGTCAATGGCCAGTTACATCGTGACCATAACACCACTCCCTGGCTCTACTAACCTCAGATATGTATCCACACTCTACACGCTTTGCACTGGTGATATTAAGGCTAGTAAGACTCACTGGGTTTAAATCAGAGTTTAATGTTTGCTCACAATAGTCAACAACGCTGCCAGTCTCTTTCACAAAACAGATCTCCCTATGGGTTTGTTTTTCCTTTTCACCCACTTTCCTCTTTTGGTCAACTTCTGGCTCATCTTTTTCTCTCTTCTTCCATACTCTTTTCTTTCTTTCTTTTCTAGCTGCCACCTCACAGAACTAAATAGCACAGATGCAAAGCTACACAGTTCATTAGATAACACTTACATACATCACCCAACACTCTCACTGTTATTTTTTCAAACATATTTAGTAACATTCAATACAGTCACACAACACAAGGCATACATACTTACACCTGCGCACACACTTATTCACATCAAGTGGAAGCATCTAACACTTACCCTGTCACACAAGCATGATAGTACTTAAGTTTATCACATGGAATATTCACAGAGCTGAGACCAGAGAGAAGAGACTAAAAATCTTTAACAGGCTAAATGATCTACAGGCAGACATTGTGTTCTTACAGGAGATTCATATGACAAATACTTCAGTGGATGCTCTCTCTACATCACAATTTCCTCATGTTCTTCAAAAGAAGTCTAAGTATTAATCACTACAAAAATCTCCTGTTGGAACACATAAGTCTCGAGATCACATCTGCTTCCATCAAAAATGAATCGGCCAATGCTTGCTCTCCCTGGACCCTGCTAATTAATCACATCACTTAGTGGGAAGGGGGCTGGGACCTTGGCAGCCCTGGGGGGTGGATTGGGGGGCTTGGGGTCCTCGGGGCGGGGCGGCTCTCGGACCGGGGGTCTGGGCGGGTCATTGCTTTGGGCGCTGCTCACCTGGCCAGCTTGAAGCTCTGGTGGCCGGAGGCTGGAGTCGCTTGGGGGCGACCGGGAGTTCAGGGCGGTCGGGGGCTGGCCTGGGCAGGGTGGCCGGGTTGCTGTTGTGCGGGCTGCCGGGGCCCCAGGTTTCGGGATGGGGAGGCCTGGCCTGGGCCTGGGGGGCCTTGGTCGCCTGGAGCATGCCCATGTCGTGCTGCTATGGTACCTGGCGGGTTCCCTGGGGATTATGATGTGCTGGGTCTTGGCCGGGGCTCTGCCGGGGGGTACGGGTGGTCCTGGGGCCTGTGGGCTGCCGGCTCTCTGTGCGGCCTGCACTTCGGTGCCAGGCGCCCGCCGGGCTGTCTTGCTGTCGCCCTGTGCCACCCGGTGCCCCTGCCTCGTCGTGCCGGGTGGCACCTGCCAGGAGGCTTCCACTGCTCTGGGCTCGGGGGTCGGCGGCTCTCTCTGCTTTGCCTGCCTGGGCTCTGTGTGCAGTGGGCTTGCTGAGCCCTGGGGGCCTTGGGTTCCTCCCCTATGCCTCGGGTCATGGTCGTGCTCCCCTACAAGCACTCAGCTGATCTTTGATTGCATGATCCGAGGTTGAACACTCACACGTGCACGCCCACAAAGCGCTCATCTTCCCATCTGCTTTCTACTAAATGTTGCTGATGACTCTCTGTAGGTATGTTTAATAACGGTTGGTATTGTAATTGTTATTTTATTAATTAATTTACTTTTTTTACTTTTATTTTTCTTTTTTTTTTGTCTGTTTTTGAATATTGTCACTATCCTACTTATGTCTTGTTGTATTTTTTCAGTACTTTATATTGTTTTGCAAATACTGTAACTTTAGCAGCTTAGACATGCCTTTCTTTTCTCTCTCTCTTTTTCTCCTTTCATTTCCTCTTTTTTCCTCTTCCCCTGCCAGGTCTAGCTTGGCCATATCAAGACTGACGATGATTGCAAAATGAAAAGAGGAAAAAAATAAATAAATAAATAAAATGATTATCATAATAATAAAAATATTCAGATCATCAAGGGCAGCTATATACATGAGATGTCTCCCTTGACAGAGCAAATCTGTCTGGCAAAAATATGGCACGCAGATTGCTGTTATGTATGCTGAGATGCTGGACAGGACAGGTAAAAAAAAAAAAAAAAAAAAGAGTGGTGTCTGAATGGTAACAGTATGACTGCAGCCACAAATCATAAATGCTCCAGGTTGTTTTTTTTATACAAAACATTCATTTGTAGTCTCAGAGATTGGTAGCCATGCATATTTAAAGAAAAAAAGAAACTGCTTTTTACTTTACTGGTTAATTCAGTTTAGTTTTTTTTTTTGTTTTTTTTTTTACATTTTTTGGGAATTTTGTATTTCCCATAAGGTTGCATATCCCCCTGTAGGCATACAGGGATCTGATACATTGCCTCCATCCAGTACATTTGTCAGGTTTGGCAGCTTCAAAAAATGGACTTCAATTGTCTGCATTATAAAAGGGACCGGCTTTTTACAGAGGTTTAAATGTGTTCTAGGAGGTATAGAAACTGATCCTGATACGAACTTCATACGTTTGACAAGTTTTTCCCTCTTTATCTTGATTTTTATGTAAATGGATGCAGCCCTTTACTGATAAAGGGAGAGTTCAAACTTTCATGAACAATAAATATTCCATCAACCACAAAGGAGATAATGAACTGAACACGATTCTACTCTCTGAACCTGTCATGGGAAAAGTAAATCTTCCTCCTTCCCATCAGTGCGTCTGCAAAACACCTGCACAAATGCAGCTGAGGTAATTAAGTTGTGTGCTTCAAAACGCAAAGACCAACAGATCTGAGGCCTGTAATCTGCATATGAATGCACCAGACCATGTAAACACACTCCTCATCTCGACTCATGGACAGAAGTGGCCCAAGGGTGCCTCAACCCAAACAAAGATGCAGAGAAATTTATGATTTGTATGAGCAAGGTCTTGTTTAGAAGTACGATACACCTGGTTTTCCACATTATCTGTGTGTACAGTCCAAACAGTTCCTGCAGGACTGTCTATGTCAGCAGAGGAGTTCTCCTAATTAGAAGTGAACAAGACAGTTCATCAGAACTCACTTGTCAGCCTTTCAGTGTGACACTGAGAGCGTGATGCCTACCATGGGACTTCAGGGTGGTGCATTGTCAGCTTAAGATCTACTGAATTTCCATGCAGTCAGAACAAGAGCCATTAGAGTGGTTGTGATTATAGAGTGGATTTTTTTTTTTCTTTTTGGGGAACTCTGAAAGATGAAATGAAGAAAATCCCTTTCTCTTCTCCATCTGCTCACTTCTGACTCTTTTTTTGCTTTTTGCTTCCTTAGACTTCTTTTTCCATAGACACCCACCTTTTGAAAATGTGAAGCGATTTCTTTGAATTTAACTCAGTCTAGGTCTCTTTCAATCCCCCACTCCTGTTCTTTTATTTTTCTTTCCTTGTGACCTCACTCCCAACCAAAAAGCCTTTTAGGATCATAAAAATGCAGTTGCCTCACAGAACCTATTGCAAGTGGAACAAATTGCCAGTAGAAATTAAACTTTCACCAAATCTAGACACATTTAAATCCAGGTTAAAAACATAGATTTTCTTATACACCTATGCATGAAATCTGCATTGTAACTTGTAAATGATCTTTCATTTAATTCTTTCAGTTTAAATTCTGATTTTATTGTGAGTTCTGCTATTTTTATTTTTGTTTTATTTTTTTTATTTTTTTGTCTTTTATGCATCTTTACACCTTCAGTAATGCTTAATGTTTTACATAAAACACTTTGAATTGTCTTGTACATGAAAGGTGCCATACAAATAAATCAAAATGTACTTAAACACAAACAAAAATTCCCCTTTTGGGATGCCTAACATAAACAAAAATGTTCAGAATAATCAATCATATAATAATCTACTCTTTTTTTTGGCCAAATCTAAATCTGGTATGCTCAAAACCACAATTATCAGTCAAAAAAATGTGAACACGTGTGGATAGTATGCAAGATATATTTAACCTTTTAGCCCAAATGAGATTAACAAGGATATATCCAGTAGTTTCATTTCTTTTGTGGCTGTTTTATGAGAAACAATACAAGACGGCACAGTTCTTAAAGAAAGAAGTGCAGAATTATACAAATTCATATCTAATCAAAACAAATTGAATAATTTTCAACTTCATTTAGAGTCAAATGATATTGTGAAGCAGTTGTGTGGCTCTGGGTGGGTTGTTCCTGCTCTCGTGCTGAAACAAGATGCTGTCACAGAGGATAATTTATCTGTACACTGTTTTTTCTCTTTCTGTGACATTCCTGACTGGCAAATAAAACCAGAAATTAAGGGAATGTCATAAGAAATGTTTCAAATCTGAGGAAAATATATGAGATGGAGGTATAAAGGGAGAGGTATTGCAGGTGAAGATGAAAGCGGCTTAGTTATTTTACAGACATAAACATCCTCACTTTGTAGCACTAAACCATTACAAGTTCATACTGTTTGAATACATAACCATTCATGGGTTTAAATTTTGCAACAGTAGGGAAAAAATGTGGCATATTAGACACAATATAATACCAGATGAAAGTCATTAAATCATCAGTGGACATTCTGTGATTGTATAACAACAAAACTACATCGATGTTTGTTTTTAATTACCTTAAAGCGACAGCACAAAACAATATTTACAGTTTAAACACAGTGTCAAGATTGGTATAATGAAGTAGTCATTAGGAGTGTAATAAGTTAATTGGTCTATAAAGATCTGTGTCCTTAACTTTGCTTTATTAAGCTGGAACACAGAGCATTACACAGTTTCAGTGTTTGACCTGATACTGATACTGCATGGGAAAAAATCTCGATAGAAAAGTTTCATAATCTCATTGAAAGTGTTCCCAGCAGAGGGAAGGCAGTTGCAACTGGTTATTTAATAGTTTTTTCCTCAGCAAAATATCTACATCTATATCATCCTTCATTTGTTCATTTTCCCCTTAATCCAATTCAGGGTTGCGGGGAAACTGGAGCCTATCCCAGCGGGCTTTAGACGAAAGGCAGGGTACACCTGGACAGCTCGCCAGTCCATCACAGGGCCACACAGAGAACAACCATGCTCACTCCTAGGGGCAATTTAGAGTAACCAATTAACCTAACATGCATGTCTTTGGATAGAGGGAGGAAGCCGGAGTACCCGGAGAGAACCCACACGTACACTGGGAGAACATGCAAACTCCACACAGAAAGGCTACTGTCCAAACCTCACCCCAGCCAAGGATCAAACCAGTGACCTTCTTGCTGTGAGGCCACAGTGCTAACCCCTTTGCCACCATGCAGCCATCTATATCTATATCAATAAATATATATAAGATAATCATTAGTACAGTAATTTAAGCAATAAGTAATCAGCCTCTATCAAACCATTCAGATTTTAAACATGAGCATGTGTGGAGGTAATGTCATCAAAGATCATCTGTATTCTAAAATAAGAACCATGTTCAGTTACAGATAAATGACCTTTTTGCAGCTCGTGAGTAGGACCTTCAACAACAATGATAACACCTTGCAAGGAAATATCGTATATAGAAAAGACTCATTGCCTTTTAAAATGATGATGAACATTCAAAATTCACCTTTGTACATCACTAATGTGAAAACATCATGATGCACGTTCGAAAGAATAACCAAGAGACAAATTAGTTCAGCACAATTAGCAATGCAAATTACCCACAGAGAGGTGACGAGAGCCTGAGAGCAGAAAAATAAGCAGTGTACAGGCAACGTTTTAACAAAATGTGACACAGCTACCAGCATCAGCAGCCATATTAGCAAGTACAAAAACACAAACAACTGACACAAGCCACATGTAATGCATGCAAAGCAAAGCAGAAACTTTTGCCACTCAGCAGTTAACCCCTTTGTGTAGCAAACATGTTAAATAGCATTGCTGCAAGGTGGCAGACTAGTTAGCAGGTTAGGTTTGAAAGGCAGCCTTCCTGTTTGGAGTCCGCATGTCCTCTCTGTGTATGCATGGCTTCCTCCCATTGTCCAAAGACATGTATGTTAATCGGTTACACTAAATTGTCCAAAAGTGTAAATGGTTGTTTGTCCTTCTATGTTGGCCCTGTGATAGACTATCAACTTGTCCAGGATGAGCCTTGCCTCTCACCTAATGACTGCTGGGATAGGTTCCAGGTTCCCTGCAAAATAGCTGATAAAAACAGCGGCGTGAACATGAATTCTAAAAAAAAAAAAAAATTCATATTTAGAACTGCGTATATTTCCTCTCAGTCCTAATTGCTCTCCATCAAAACTAAACCACATGCCACCACAAGGTTGTGTCTCTTTTAATAGGTCTCAGGCTTTCTTTGCTCATATCATTGCATAAAAAACACAACAGCAAGTACAAAAAAAAAAACCAAAAAAAAAAAACTGGTGGGATGAGTTGCTGTCATGCAATGTTGCCAGAATAGCAGCTGCATCAGTGCCACAGAAATATTTCAGATGTTACACATAGTGCACAGCGATGAGTGATGTGTTTTCCTGTGGAACTTGCAAGCTTTGTTGTTCTTTTATATCATTTGCTATCAATGAAGCATCAGAAAACCCCCACAACAGCTTCTTTAAAAGCAAGCCAGCTTATCTGAAAGCCTTTTTTTTTTTTTTAAGATACATTCAAGTACACATCAGGACTCCATGTTCCTTTCAAACAGTCTGTGAACTGATGAAGCAGGTTTCATCAAGATATGCCCACTCTGCTGTTGTAGGTTGCCTGTGTGACTGAGAGGATTCCTTGATTTATATTCTCTGCTGATTCTTGACTTTTTTTGTAATGTCTTTAGCAGCCTCTATATTAGTACAACAGAGAAAGTTTCTGATGTGCTTTGCAATAGAAGACGATGGACTGCTTTGTAATGATAGAGGTAATATTCCAAGTGAAAGAATATGTTCATCCCTCCAGCAGCAGAAAAAAAAAAGAACTGGCAGAGACGTGTTTGTCACGGTTGGGGTTTTCGTCTCCCACACAATGGATGAAGAAACATATGCTAGATCACCTTTACTGAAACTAATACAGATTTATGACAAAGCTGTATTAGTATTCAAAAATGTGCTTTTCCTTTTTTTTTTTTTTTGCTTTCTTTTTTTTTTTTTTTGCTTCATTTGTTTTCTCACATTTTAGTGATTCAGCCTGCAGATGTGATTCTTATTGTCATTTCTGAAAAAGCAAACAACAGGCATGAAAAGAAAAATCTCCAAATAGCCTAAAAGAAGATGGCAGTGTAGATGACTCGGCATGTCTGGTTGTTTGGAAACTGTAGAAACTGCACATTTCAAAGGGGACATTTAGTATCAAGAAAAATGTACTTCTTATGTACTCGAAACCATACATACTGAAGTCACCGCTACCCTGACACTAAAGCTATGACTACATTTCAAAATACTTCATTTAGTGGGTCTTTCAGATTTGCAGAGCATTTCTGCATCAAACCTTCGGTTCAGATTACATTCATCAGGCTGCAGCTTTGCTGACTCCATCCAACTTCGTTAAAATCACGCTACATTAACTGTACCTTGAAAGTAGCGTGCATAAACCTGTCCTCTCGACAAAACTTACTTAATTTATCACAGTCTGCCTTTGGAAAATAAATGTTGGTTAAAAGTACCTACATCAGCAAAATATCCAACAAACAGGGACAAATAAACAGACAGTGAGGCCGAGGGCCTATAAAGCTCGATAAGGGAATTATGATGTGATTATTTAACCGATATTTAACTAGCAGTTACATGACACACCATCTATGTTTAACAGCGTTTTACAACCTGGACCAGTTACTTGATTGAAGTTTTGTGCCTGTAAGCTGATAACCAGCTGTTTTTGGTCTTGCTGTGGATGAGGGAAATATAGCTGTCTGGGATTCAAATGATTAAAAAAAAAAAAAAAAAAAAAAACATTTGGGATGAAAAACAGATGCAAGTTCATGGTTTAGGAGGAAGCTGTTAAAATGCAACAGGATCTATATCTGTAAACCCTAAAACCTCCATCTCTATATCTGCAAAAACACAGTACTTGTAGTTCCAAAGCCTCTCATAGCACTGAAAGAAAAATGAATACAGAAAAAAAGCATATTTACGAATTTAAGCTTAGAGCCCTCAAAAACTTAGTTAATGCTCTGCATCAAACTGGACCTGCCTTCCACAGCCACAGGCGGTGGTGCCTCACATTCCCATGCAGGAGACAGACTGTCTGCTGCCCAGAAGAGTGGAGTAACTAAGCTCCCGTGGGCATCGCCTCACCTCTTTAACTGAGACATGTGGCTTGTTAAAAGATGTCTGTGTCCTAGTATATCACACAGAGACGTTAACCCTCCAGTGACGAGGGATAATGTTATCTTAGACTTATCTGTAAAGTCATATGTGTCATTTAATTGAAAATAAAAGTTCCAGTGAGACCCCACAGACACCCACAGGAGACAGGATATAGTGATGTCTTTCACCATGAAAGTAAACATGTAAACAACAGAGCTTGAGTCAACATCTACTGCACACTAGGATTTATGTAGAAATGACACAGAATAATAAATATCACACGATGTATCAATATTAAAGTTTTTTTTTCCCAGTAATCAATGACAAATGAAGTATGGATTCCTTGCCATCTCAGGAACACAAAGCTGTCATTGTCATCGCTCTGTCTGGACCCTGAATGAGTCAGACATTGAAAACCATCATTTTAACACCAACTGATCTGCAGATGGTTAAATGTGGTCAAATGAAATGGAGGAGAATATTCAACCTTTAAGACTATGATAAATGATGAATAAGTTGAGTGTAATTATTTTCTGGCCTCCTGTTGGAACATTTTAGTCAGATTTTATGACTTATAAATGCTCCATGACCTTAAAAAGGACTTTTTCTTTTTTAATTATTCCCTAATTAAGTACTTTACTGCATTGACCAAAAAAATGAAATAAAATTCTCAGGGAGTACCATTTATTAGCGCGCTTCTCAGCCTCCATATGATTAAATCCAAGAAGTTCACAGTCAAACAGGAGCTTCAGTACATGCTCAGTGGACATTTATTCGAAAGACATTTCCTGTTAATAAAGAGTCAAACTCAACATTTGATGCTTATTATGTTGTTTTTCTTTTTTAAAGTAGGTCCACCTACAGCCATTTACAGTGTTTTCTTACATGAATCCATGTGAATTCATACATCTGATTAGTTTATAAAATATCTATTTGTGTGTTTATTCTTAAAGCCTAAGTCCTTCACCATATTGTCTGGTGTTTGAACAGCACTTATTGGAAGTAGCAGGAACATAACATTGCTCATATAAATATGGCAGGTTTTCACTAAAAGGAAATTGTGAGTGGGGGCATGTGCCCCAGTAGAGCCCTATGACTAGCAACGGCCCTGTGAGGCTCAATCCCCTTTTGTGGTGATTCCTGTTCCCTGGTGGGCGTGGTCAGCTGGGACCTGGAGGCACAGCTGATCCACATTTCAGCAATCAACGCACCACCTATTTAAGACCAGCTCTGCCTGCTATCCAGCGCCAGATTGTTGATTGCCCTGCGGTAAAACAGCTCTCGGCCTCAGCTTACGTTGTTTGTGCTTGACCTTGATTCGTAACCTGTCCTGTCTTCCTCCTGCCAGTGAAAGCCTGCCTGCCTGCTCGTTCGTTTGCTCCCCTGCCTGCCTGCCTCCTGATGCTCGCCGGTCTGCCAGTCTCTGAAGGTTCCGCTGGAAGAATTCACAGGAATCTGTGGGAAATCAATAAATCTCTCTCTATACTCAGAAAGTGTCCGCTCTTTGGATCCTACTAGCCCCTCACCTACAACACCTTTAGGTTAAGGCAGATTCTACAAGTGATGCTGAAACACACAAACTTAAAGTTTAATTAAAAGTGTTCAACAGAATTTTTGCTACAAACATATTACTCGCAAACTCACTGTTTGGAAGTGATGGGTTGCCGAGTATATTTCCCTACTTACTTTGTGATTATAGTGAAGACAAAAGCAGATGATGAAGAGCTTGGAAATTAAAAATATCACTGTCTCAGGGACTGAAGTTCCAGTAACTGCATGATCAATATCACAGCAGTGAGGCTGATCAGTTAAACCATGTTACAATCCTACTGTCAGACTGAGAAAATAAATAAGCTTTGATGGGGGAGTATAAATATAGCTGCTGGTAACTTCTGTGCATGTGATGAAAAATTTCTATTAAATCAGTTTAATTCAGTTTTATTTGTATAGCATCGCTGCACAACAATGTCATCTCAGGGCATTTTACAGACACATCCATATGAGCCAATTCAAAATAAATAACCTGGCGTATTAGATTAAGGGCCAATTTAAAAGAGAAGAGAAGAAAAAAAAAACAATGGAGAGACCAGGAGGGTCAAAGTTAAAGACAGGTCAGTGATGGAGCAACACATAAATAACAAGTGTAAACAAGAAGACAAAAGAGCAAGAAGTGAAAAAGTGTCAGTTTGAGAGATGAAGAGACAGTTTCACATGTAGAGTGGGACAGGAGCAAGCAAGAATTATGCTGTAGACCACGTGTTTATTTTTCAGTACAAATCCTAGTGCAGTAACATTAGATGTTATACAATGCTATAACAGGATTTCAGTCTAAGATAATACGGTTATGTAAATGTTTCACAAATGTATGCAATTTTTTTTTTTTATCAGTAATTCTGATCAAACAAAATGTGATGCAAATCCTGTAATCAACAGTGTGAAACTCAAGTAGTTCTAAATGTTGCGTCATATTTTTGTCAGATAAAAGAATATAAAACACAAAGATGATGAGCAAGTTTTTGCAAAAGTAGTAAATTTCAATATTCGTATAACGTTTTGTTGCACAACACAGTAAGCGTCATCTCCAACTCTCCTGACGGTTGATATTTGAGGATGAGCAATAATTTGTGACATTTTGAGGGAGGGAGCAGATCCTAAAGCAGACTGAAAAGGTGGACAAGTGTGAAAATCCAGGGTCTTAACAGATACAGCTGAAAAAATTACAAAGGGAAAACAAACGGTCTGGCAAAAGGTAAAAGAAACCAAGGTGCAGCTAAATATATTGGGGATAACAAGGAGCAAGTGAAGCAAATGAGCTCATTAGAACCAGGCATGCTGCACAGGATATCACTACAATCGAACATGCAACAGGGTTGCTCTAAAATAGCACATGAAACCCAACAGCATAAGACTTGAGGACAACAGACTAAGGAGCAGAAATAAAACTAAAGCAAGAACCCATAAATTATGACGTTGTTGTGTTTATGGGGTCAAATACTTCTACTATTTAATTTAAATCAATCTGTTCAGATGTTTCAGCTGACATGTTCACGTGGATGGTAGATAGGTGGTCCAGTCAGTTGTGTTGTGATGACTGAAAGATTTAACAACTTGCAGCGTGTAAGGATTTTTAAGGAAAGAGCAAAAAAAGAAAATTTCTCATCAAATTTGATCAAATATTCGCTTGAATAACTTTTTTGTTTTGTGCATTTTGACTGTGAAGACACTCTCTTGTCTTATTACACTTCCTTCTGTCAGTTTGCAACAAACATTGCTCCCTCCACAGTCAAGTTCTGCTTTGCTGCCACCATTTTTCAAGTCCTTCCTAAAAGTCCCCAGATCACTCAATCCCCTGGCGGTTCAAGCCTATGCAGAAAGAGCGACACCACTGGAATAATGTTAGACATGTTTTATTTTTTTTCTATTGGTCAGATTGTGGAAAAGCTTAAATCATTCCTGTCCTGTCAATCAGACTGCAAGTGTCTTCTGATTGAATCTAATTGGACAAGCTGAGGTGCTTGATGCATTTTTAATCTGATTAAACATTCAGGTGGATCACCCTACCGAAATCTCTCGCCCCTCCTTTGCCACCCAGTGTAGAGTTTACCAGACCTGCAACTAACCAGTACACACTCTACTAGGAATAATGTATTACAATGTAAGCTGTTAAATAAATCAGTGAGTCGGCGGTTGTGCCTTACAGTCATATATACTATGCTGGAAAGAGGGGGCTCATTGATATTGCTCAGACTGATTAAAATCTCTGAGGAGATCTGTGCGCGATTTGAGAGCTATGAATTATTTGTCTGGTATACATCAAAGCTTTCCGCAATGTGAAAAAAAAAGTTTTTTAAACCATCTTCTCTCCTCATTGTTCAAAAGTGTTACAAGCATATCTCCTCAAACAAAACAATATCAGAATGTTATGAATCATTGATGCCCCTTTTTTTTCTCCTCACTTTTGGGAGGAGAATGGCTGTTATTTCCTGGTTGTCACAGACAGACGAGTTCCTCTTATAAAAATAAGGTCAAAATTCTCATTACAGATGGCATTTATGATAAATTATCCAAACATTATCAAACAAAGTCGATTTAAGCCTTACCTGTAAAAAACCTGGAGATCCATCTTGTTAGATTTTCCCTTGTGAACTGGTGGAGACCACAGCTTTTACAGCTTAGCGCCCAATCCGTTTAACTACACCTGACCAGACGGGTTAGTCAGGTGACTGATTTTATGGTCAAACAAAATGCATCACACTCCGCTACACTTGCTGAAACCACAGGTAGACAAGCTGGTGTGGAGAAGCTAACCAAAGCTATGTTTACCAGAGGTCATGATGAGGGCATCAGAAATACTAAAACACAGACAGAGGATAAAACATGCAGGCCCTGCAAGATGAAGCCCATTCAGCAGCACACATTTAGTTTTGTCAAGGTTCCACCCATAAAAAAATCAAGCAAACAAACAAACAAAAAAAATGCTCCAAACTCTATCAAATCAACTGAACTCAGAAGAAACCTCTAAATTCTCCACAAAGTATTTATTTCATTCTTAATTTCAGCATTTAAATGTTGAAAACAAAGTCAAATTCTAATGTGCAACACTATTCTTTCATTTTAGCAGCTCCACAAGACATTTTAAAATGTTTCCCCCTCACCCATCCAGATATCGGTGTTACTAACTGAGGGTTCAGACTAAATTGGGACTCAAACTGCTGACTTTACAATGATCAATCCAATTGCTTTTCTGCCAAAGCAGAGGCATATGTGCACGATATTTGTGCCAAAATGCTCTTTTCTTAAACAGCGATCATTCAAATTGCACTTTAAAACATCAGCCACCATCATCATTAGCTTCTTTGAAAGCACAGTTTATTGTAAAGGTCTGGATGAGATGATCTGGGATAAGCCTGGTGCAGTGGACGATCACTTCTCAAAGTGAAATATTAATAGTCCTTCTGCCAAGTGTACTGTACTCAAAATGTGCATGAAGTTGTTTACTGTGACAATTAGCAATACTGATCTACTCAGAAATGTTGAAGTTATTTGACGTTGTTATGATTTCTTTTAAGTTGCAAAGTAGTCTGCCACTGAGCCCCCGTGTATACCGAGTTTGTTGGATCAGTCATAAAAAGATTGTTTCTCTTTTTGTCTTTTTTAATCAAAAGGGAAACATTTAAGTGTCAGTTTACTGGGGCATCTGTTGATCTGCCTGAACACAGAGCTGCTCACACAGAGATCATGAATATAACAAATGTACTTTTTAATTAATGGCAGTGAAAAAACAAAGTACTGGTGAGATGAAAAATAAAAAAAAGATCTTTTTTTTTTTTTTTTTTGCTCTTTTTGTGATTTACTCTTCACTGATGGAGACTAATAGAAATGCAATCTCTTTTTCTTTTTTTTTCTTTTTCAATCTCGAGTGATGCTTCTTTGGGTTTAGATCAACCCAACGCTTGTTCCCATCTCTCTCTTTAAGAAGCACAAGGCTGTCATTGTGCGCGACAATGGGACAGAAAGCAGTAAAAAGTTTCTCACACATCATCGCGTTTATCACGGTGGTGTTCGACTATCTGTGTGAATGAGTGCAGCAGGAACACTGAACCGTTTTTGTAAGGTTTGTAATTTTACATTTGCATCTAAAAGAGAAACGAAATGGTTGATGTGGAGTTGCAAAACAACTTCACAGCTGTATCCTGGTGCAAAACTGAAAATTTAACTTTTTAGAGTTAAGGGAAGCAAGACATATTGAGCTTTCTAAGTCCTGTTGAAAGCATTTCATCTCAACTGAAATTCAGTGTGTCAAAATATATCAATTAAAAATCTGACAATTAAAGCTTTCAAGTCCTTCTAATGTGTTCATTCATTATTTCTGTTTCAACATATATTTAGAACAAAAAGTGGTGATTAAGCCTTCCAAGGGAAACTGACACTATGGGCATCCAATATCCCTGTTTCTATAGCAACTGGTGTCACTGTGATACACATGATACAGAGATACTTCTGGCCTCAATGGGGGTAAAGCCAGGAAAAATCAAACACACACAGGCTGAGATAGAGAACAGGAAAAGCTGAGACTACAGTAACATCATCCTGGAGTGGAGCCAGCCACTCCACTATGTTCTTAAGCATTCATTCATTCATTTTCTGAACCGCTTATTCCAATTCAGGGTTGCGGGGAAGCTGGAGCCTATCACAGCTGGCTTTGGGCGACAGGCAGGGTACACCCTGGACAGCTTGCCAGTGCATCGCAGGGCCACACACAGAGAGACGAACAACCACTCACGCTCACACTCACTCATAGGGGCAATTTAGAGTGACCAATTAACCTATCATGCATGTGTTTGGATGGTGGGAGGAAGCCGGAGTACCCGGAGAGAACCCACGCATACACGGGGAGAACATGCAAACTCCACACAGAAAGGCCACTGACCAAACCAGCCAAGGACTGAACCAGCGACCTTCTTGCTGTGAGGCCACAGTGCTAACCACTGCGCCACCGTGCAGCCTGTTCTTAAGCAATTTTAGGATATGTTATCATAAAAAAAAAAGAGATAGTCTAAAAAGAATAAAATAACAAAGCTGATGTGAATATAAACAAACTCATCCATGCCATATAACAAAATGTAACAAAATGATGGTGGTACATGACATTATTTTGCACATTTCAACTTAAAAATGAAGCAAATTGAACCTTTTTATGATTTCAAGGGAAAAAAAAAAAAAAAGGAAAATGATGAACATTTCCACTGCATGTTCATATCTTCACCTTCACCAGCATACTAGCAGAGGTCACAATTTAATCCAGAATTTAAAATGAATAAATACATACTTGATAGTAGTGTATGTATAGCTTGCTTGGTAAAGCAGCATGTGACACCATCCCAGCGAGGCTGCAAGTTGCCATCAAAGATGCAAAGAGACTTCAGTGGAGGTGGAGAGAGAACTCAGCAGTGGCTGATGTGATAAGTCTTAAAGACCCTCACAGAGGCTACAAAAGCAGTAGCACCCCTATCATTAAAAACTTTGCCAGATTAACTCCCTGGCATTTACTAAAAACATAAAAACAAGCTAAGTGTCAATGCAGTTCTTTTTTTTTTTTTTAACATATTATTCATGTTCCGATCTGTTTCAAGACAGCCACTATCATCTATGTACCTGGAAAAGGTCTGCTCAAGGTTGTACTTTAAAGTTAACTAATAAAAACATTATTTTCAGTCTGATAACAAGAAATGCTAAATATCCACTGAAGTGAAGAGCGTCTTTTTAAAAGAAAGCTAAGATAAACACCACAGTATTCTTGTGTGAAAAGTGTTCAAATAAAACCATAGAAACAGTCAGACATTTCCACCCTTGTGGGAAATTCTCAAATATTTTAGATCACAAACGTAAATTTTATTGAATAAGAATGATATAATTTAAAACTAAAAGTTTATCATGATTGTGGATCTTTTTGGGAATTTTGTTTGTGAGACTCACCTCTTTTTCACAAACCCCTTCACTGTTCGGAGGCAAAAGTACGTTAAAATGCTATTTGAATTAGCTGCAGGATTTCTGCAAGAATAAACACATTTCCCTAAAAACATCTGCAAAATAGCATTTCAATGCAAGCCTGTCACCACCGGCCATAATTACCACTATGCTCATGTTACGGCTGCCTGTATTGTTTTTCAGTTTACTAATTCTGAACCTTCAGCTGGGATTCCTGCTCAAACACAACTCTGATTGCTGCCTCCTGGCTGGGATTGGTCCTTCATGTCACCTGCTCATCTCCACCCTGCCCATTGGATAATTGGAACTCCGGACTCAGCTGACTCCACTAATCACCAGGACTTAAAAGACACCAGGAGTCTTTCATTCAACGGCTACCACTGGCTCAGTCGTGGTCTGCCCTCAGCCTGTGTTGTGGCTCTAACGTGTTGTAGTTCTCGAAGGACTTTTTGACTTTGTATAAAATCCAGTCCTGTTATGTCTGTTAGTTTTTGTTTTGGAATAGTTAAACCAATGCTGTATTTTGTTGGATAACCACTTTACGGGCTTGTTTTGCTTTTGGTTTGGCTATTTTGAGGCCATTCCTGGCCTATTCTTGCCTTGTCTTCCTCCTTGGACAATAAATCTGTCTTGGTCCACATGTACACCTGGCCACAGGTTTTCTTTTGTGCGGCTCAATTGCCCTAGCAGAGTCTGGGTCGTAACAGCTCATAATGACACCAACCCTATGCTCATTCAAACAAAGTGGTCCACATTCACACAGTTTTGTTGTTCACAAGTTTAAAATTGGTCTAATTTACAATAAACATTCCTTCATCTCGACAAGAGGAAACCCAAAGTAAAGAGCTGAATAATGTTTGGATTTCTGTATGAAGGGTGTATTATACTGGTGCAAATTCTTCGAACTAGGCATGCATGTGGTTGCAGATGGGATTTCAAGTTCTGCACATGAAGTTCAATAACTGCTCTAATTTACAATCACTGGCAAAGCCATTTCTTTTCAACAATGACAGTGGCTGATTCCCAGGAGCCCAAATTACAGTAACAAGCAAGCAGAGCTACTGAAAGTCAGGTGCCGCTCACTCACACCTTAACTCTGCTCTGACTGATAAATCCCTCTGAGTGTGAGAAAACTGTGCTCTTTTTGACTGCATTTTAACTTGCTGTTTAGGATCAAAGGACAAACATATGAGCTCCAGCCCTGATATGAAGCTGAACAACAAGGGCTCACCAAACAGCCAGCTATCTTTAAAGGCTAATTTCCACTGCTCTATATCTGCAAACAGTTGTTTTTGGCTTTTTTGTTTTGTTTTGTTTTTTTTAAAAAGAAGGCCTATGAACCTACCTCCTGGAAACAGTGCTTGGTTTATTCTTGTTCCTCCTGAAGTCAACAATCATCCCTTTTGTTCTGCTGGTATTTAATATGAGATGATTGTCACCACACCATTTAAAAAATTATTAAAATGATTATTGTCACTATGTGTCAAAAGTTTGGACATACTTTTCCATTAAATCCAGTAAGAGTTTGTGTCAATACTTTTGACTGGTAGAGTTAGTGCAATACAAATTAGTCCTTTGATAAATGTCAATAGGAAAGGCAAGGCAAGTTTATTTGATAGCACAGTTTAATAACAGGGTGATTTGAGAGACACTGGATGTAAACAGTAATAACACAGTCAAGTTTAAAAATTCAAGTCTCAAAGAAACAGTGTAGATCTGGACTTTAATAAAAACTATTTAAACTGAGAGGCCCTGAACCATTCAGAGCCTTATAGACCTGCAACAGAGCTTTAAAGTCTGTCCTCTGCCAGACCTCAGATTCGGACCGATGGGTCCATGTTCTTGGTCTTAGTGAAAACTTGAACAGCAGAATTCAGAGATGCAGTTGTCAGTTTTTTAGGTAGACCTGTAAAGACACTGTTACAATAATCAAGCTGAATAAAGATGAAATGGTGTCAGGGTTTTGTTTTTTATGGTTTGTGTATTTGCTCCTGTGGTAATTTGTTTTTCCTTTTTTCCCCTCTTTGTTTTAGGCTGTGCAGCAGCCCTGGGCATGTCAGCACACCTGCATTTCATCATCGCTCCCTCCAGTACTTAAGGAGGGTTGCCCTCTCAGTCTTTGCCAGATGGTCGTCAGTGGTGCACAGCTCTTGGGTGTGTGTGGCTGCCCAGGACTGCTGCCTGCATTGCTCCTGCGTTAAACTTTCTTGGTTTTCCCCAGTGTTTTTGTGAAGTTGCTCATTTTTTATTTTTCGAGCAATTAAAAGAATTATTTCCTTCGGTGAACCTTCTGTGGTTGTGTCTCTGTCTGGCATTTTTTGGGTCTGGTTCCGGCAAACATGACAGAACCATCTGGCCAAGAAGACCCCGCCAGTCCAGAGACATTACAACAAGCGTTGGCTGCACAAGGTGCGCTTGTGGGCCAACATGACCAGTCCCTCCTTCAAATTATGGCTTCCTTACAGACTTTGGGTTCCAGTGTATCTGCTTTAAGCCAAGAGTTAAGGACGGTAGCTAGTCACGTGTCGGCCTTTGTGACTCCACCAGCAGACACCGCCACTCCTGTGTCTGTCCCAGTGATCCATCCACGGGAGCCCCATATTCCCACACCTGAGAGGTATGACGGTGAACTAGGCTCTTGTGGTCGTTTCCTTCTCCAGTGCTCTCTTGTCTTCAGTCTTCAGCCAACCACCTATACAACCGGCCAAGCTAAGGTCGCCTTTGTAGTCAGTCTACTGACCGGGCGGGCTGCCAATTGGGCCACTGCAACATGGGATCATAATCCAGCGCTTCGCTCATCTTTTGATCTCTTCACCTCTGAGATGAAGAGAGCATTCGACCATCCTATTCGTGGACGAGAGGCTGCCAGTCAACTTCTTTCGCTAAAACAGGGTGCCAGGTCAGTAGCGGATTTTTCTATTGACTTCTTAACACTGGCAGCAGAGAGCGGATGGAAGGAGACTGCCCTTCAGGATGTGTTTTTGAGGAGTTTAAATGATTCAATCCGTGATGAACTAGTTCTCCGTGACGAATGTGACTCTTTGCAAGCTCTCATGCAGTTGGCCACCAAAATGGATAACCGCCTCAGGGAGAGGCAGCGGTGGAGCCAAGCTACCGTCCAGCAGACTTTACAACCTCTCTCGTACTGAAAGAGAGGCTATGGAGACATACATAAAGGACTCCCTGTCAGCTGGAATCATACGCCCATCTTCCTCTCCTGTTGGTGCGGGTTTCTTTTTTGTGGGTAAGAAAGATGGCACTCTTCGTCCATCGATTACAGGGGTTTAAATGAGATCACAGTCAAGAATAAATATCCTCTGCCTCTGCTTGATTCTGCCTTCCATTTTCTTCACCAAGCCTCCCAGTTTACTAAACTGGATTTGAGAAATGCCTACCACCTGGTCAGGATCAAAAAAGGAAACGAGTGGAAAACTGCCTTTAACAGCCCACTAGGTCATTTTGAATACCATTTTATGCCATTTGGCTTGACAAACGCTCCTGCGGTTTTCCAGGCCCTTGTTAATGACATTTTACGGGACATGCTGAACAGATTTGTTGTTGTGTATCTTGATGACATCCTCATCTTCTCCCAAACACTAGAGGAACATCGGAGTCACGTCAGACTTGTCCTTCAGCGCCTCCTAAAAAATGGCCTCTTTGTGAAGGTGGAAAAATGCGAATTTCATTCAAGATCTGTGGTTTTTCTCGGTTTCATTATACAAGAGGGCGAGATGGTTCCTGATCCTGCCAAGATCAGAGCTGTGGTGGAATGGCCAGTCCCTGAGTCCAGGAAGCAACTTCAGAGGTTCCTTGGATTTGCCAATTTTTACAGACGTTTCATCAGAGACTACAGTAAGGTGGCTGCACCTCTCACTCAACTCACTTCAACACTGCAAAGATTCAAATGGACACCCGAGGCAGACAAGGCTTTTATTAAGCTAAAGACATTATTTACCAATGCTCCAGTCCTCACTCACCCGGACCCCACCAAACAATACATCGTTGAGGTTGATGCCTCTGATTCAGGAGTAGGAGCAGTGTTATCACAAAGGTCGGCTCAAGATGACAGAATACACCCTTGTGCCTATTTTTTACGTTGTTTGTCACCTGCAGAACGCAACTATGACGTTGGGAACCACGAACTGCTAGCAGTGGTATTGGCATTGGGGGAGTGGCGTCACTGGCTGGAGGGAGCAGAGCACCCATTCATCGCCTGGACTGACCATAAGAATCTCTCTTACCTCCGGTCAGCCAAGAGATTAAACCCCCGACAAGCCAGGTGGTCCTTGTTTCTTGACAGATTCAACTTTACTCTTACCTACAGACCTGGATCCAGAAATGTGAAGCCGGATGCACTCTCTCGTCAATCAGAAGATGAACCAACCAGCACCCCATCTGAGACGATACTTCCTCCTTCCTGTGTTTTGGGTGCTGTCCTATGGGAGGTGGAACAAAGGATTCAGGAAGCTCTTTAGGTACAACCTCCACCTGACAATGTCCCTGATAACCGCTTGTTTGTTCCAACTCATCTCAGATCCCAAGTCCTGCAATGGGCTCATTGCTCTGAAATTGCCTGTCACCCTGGAATTCACCGGACTCTGGAGCTCCTCCGTCAGCGTTTTTGGTGGCCATCCATCTGTAAGGACACTCATGAGTTTGTTTCAGCTTGTACAACCTGTGCCAGAGGAAAAACTTCCAATCAGTCACCTGCGGGTCCGCTCCATCCGCTCCCTATACCTCATCGTCCTTGGTCCCACATTGCAGTGGATTTTGTCACGGGTCTTCCTTTATCTCAAGGAAACTCTACAATCCTCACCATTGTTGACCGTTTTTCCAAGGGAGTGCATTACGTCCCCTTACCCAAACTGCCTTCGGCCTTTGAAACAGCAGAGTTATTGGTCACCCATGTATCCCGTCTCCATGGTATACCTACAGATATTGTCTCTGATCGTGGTCCCCAGTTTTCATCTCAGGTCTGGCGAGCATTCTGCACGGCACTGGGGGCAACAGCCAGTCTCTCTTCTGGATATCATCCTCAATCCAATGGCCAGACAGAGCGGGCCAATCAGAGCCTTGAGACAGCCCTTCGATGTGTTTGTGCACGACATCCTGCCTCCTGGTCCCAGCATCTTCCCTGGATTGAATATGCCCACAGCTCCTTCTCCTCCTCTGCTACTGGTATGTCACCATTCATGTGCATGTTGGGTTCCAGCCTCCGCTTTTCCCTTCACAAGAACTGGAGGTGGCAGTTCCGTCTGTCCAGGAGCACGTCCAACGCTGTTGGCGAGTGTGGCAACAGCCACGGGATGCCCTGTTAAGGACAAACACCAGGTACAAACACTTGGCTGACCGTCACCGTGCCCCCACACCAGTGTATCGGCCAGGTCAGAAGGTTTGGTTATCATCCAAGGATCTTCCCCTCCAAGTTGAGTCTCGTAAACTGGCTCCCCGATATATTGGTCCCTTTGAAGTGGACAGGGTTGTTAATCCTTCCGCTATATGTCTCAAGCTTCCCCGATCTTTGTCTGTGCACCCCACCTGTTTCTTCATGTCCTCTGAGCCCTCCGGCCGTTCCCCCTCCACCCCCCCCGGGTTGTTGATGGTCACCCTGCTTTTACTGTTGACAGGGTTTTGGATGTGCGTCGTCGTGGGCGGGGCCTTCAGTACCTGGTTGACTGGGCAGGCTATGGTCCGGAGGAGAGGTCTTGGATCCCACGCCGTTTCATTTTGGACCCTGGGCTTTTGAGGGCTTTTTATAGGGATCGCCCGGGTGCGCCTGGTGCTCCGCCAGGTGGCGGTTCATAAGCGGGGGGGTACTGTCAGGGTTTTGTTTTTTATGGTTTTTGTATTTGCTCCTGTGGTGATTTGTTTTTCCTTTTTTCCCCTCCTTTTGTTTTAGGCTGTGCAGCAGCCCTGGGCGTGTCAGCACACCTGCATATCATCATTGCTCCCTCCAGTACTCAAGGAGGGTTGCCCTCTCAGTCTTTGCCAGATGGTCGTCAGTGGTGCACAGCTCTTGGGTGTGTGTGGCTGCCCAGGACTGCTGCCTGCATTGCTCCTGCGTTAAACTTTCTTGGTTTTCCCCAGTGTTTTTGTGAAGTTGCTCATTTTTTATTTTTCGAGCAATTAAAAGAATTATTTCCTTCGGTGAAGCTTCTGTGGTTGTGTCTCTGTCTGGCATTTTTTGGGTCTGGTTCCGGCAAACATGACAGAACCATCTGGCCAAGAAGACCCCGCCAGTCCAGAGACATTACAACAAGCGTTGGCTGCACAAGGTGCGCTTGTGGGCCAACATGACCAGTCCCTCCTTCAAATTATGGCTTCCTTACAGACTTTGGGTTCCAGTGTATCTGCTTTAAGCCAAGAGCTAAGGACGGTAGCTAGTCACGTGTCGGCCTTTGTGACTCCACCAGCAGACACCGCCACTCCTGTGTCTGTCCCAGTGATCCATCCACGGGAGCCCCATATTCCCACACCTGAGAGGTATGACGGTGAACTAGGCTCTTGTGGTCGTTTCCTTCTCCAGTGCTCTCTTGTCTTCAGTCTTCAGCCAACCACCTATACAACCGGCCAAGCTAAGGTCGCCTTTGTAGTCAGTCTACTGACCGGGCGGGCTGCCAATTGGGCCACTGCAACATGGGATCATAATCCAGCGCTTCGCTCATCTTTTGATCTCTTCACCTCTGAGATGAAGAGAGCATTCGACCATCCTATTCGTGGACGAGAGGCTGCCAGTCAACTTCTTTCGCTAAAACAGGGTGCCAGGTCAGTAGCGGATTTTTCTATTGACTTCTTAACACTGGCAGCAGAGAGCGGATGGAAGGAGACTGCCCTTCAGGATGTGTTTTTGAGGAGTTTAAATGATTCAATCCGTGATGAACTAGTTCTCCGTGACGAATGTGACTCTTTGCAAGCTCTCATGCAGTTGGCCACCAAAATGGATAACCGCCTCAGGGAGAGGCAGCGGTGGAGCCAAGCTACCGTCCAGCAGACTTTACAACCTCTCTCGTACTGAAAGAGAGGCTATGGAGACATACATAAAGGACTCCCTGTCAGCTGGAATCATACGCCCATCTTCCTCTCCTGTTGGTGCGGGTTTCTTTTTTGTGGGTAAGAAAGATGGCACTCTTCGTCCATCGATTACAGGGGTTTAAATGAGATCACAGTCAAGAATAAATATCCTCTGCCTCTGCTTGATTCTGCCTTCCATTTTCTTCACCAAGCCTCCCAGTTTACTAAACTGGATTTGAGAAATGCCTACCACCTGGTCAGGATCAAAAAAGGAAACGAGTGGAAAACTGCCTTTAACAGCCCACTAGGTCATTTTGAATACCATTTTATGCCATTTGGCTTGACAAACGCTCCTGCGGTTTTCCAGGCCCTTGTTAATGACATTTTACGGGACATGCTGAACAGATTTGTTGTTGTGTATCTTGATGACATCCTCATCTTCTCCCAAACACTAGAGGAACATCGGAGTCACGTCAGACTTGTCCTTCAGCGCCTCCTAAAAAATGGCCTCTTTGTGAAGGTGGAAAAATGCGAATTTCATTCAAGATCTGTGGTTTTTCTCGGTTTCATTATACAAGAGGGCGAGATGGTTCCTGATCCTGCCAAGATCAGAGCTGTGGTGGAATGGCCAGTCCCTGAGTCCAGGAAGCAACTTCAGAGGTTCCTTGGATTTGCCAATTTTTACAGACGTTTCATCAGAGACTACAGTAAGGTGGCTGCACCTCTCACTCAACTCACTTCAACACTGCAAAGATTCAAATGGACACCCGAGGCAGACAAGGCTTTTATTAAGCTAAAGACATTATTTACCAATGCTCCAGTCCTCACTCACCCGGACCCCACCAAACAATACATCGTTGAGGTTGATGCCTCTGATTCAGGAGTAGGAGCAGTGTTATCACAAAGGTCGGCTCAAGATGACAGAATACACCCTTGTGCCTATTTTTTACGTTGTTTGTCACCTGCAGAACGCAACTATGACGTTGGGAACCACGAACTGCTAGCAGTGGTATTGGCATTGGGGGAGTGGCGTCACTGGCTGGAGGGAGCAGAGCACCCATTCATCGCCTGGACTGACCATAAGAATCTCTCTTACCTCCGGTCAGCCAAGAGATTAAACCCCCGACAAGCCAGGTGGTCCTTGTTTCTTGACAGATTCAACTTTACTCTTACCTACAGACCTGGATCCAGAAATGTGAAGCCGGATGCACTCTCTCGTCAATCAGAAGATGAACCAACCAGCACCCCATCTGAGACGATACTTCCTCCTTCCTGTGTTTTGGGTGCTGTCCTATGGGAGGTGGAACAAAGGATTCAGGAAGCTCTTTAGGTACAACCTCCACCTGACAATGTCCCTGATAACCGCTTGTTTGTTCCAACTCATCTCAGATCCCAAGTCCTGCAATGGGCTCATTGCTCTGAAATTGCCTGTCACCCTGGAATTCACCGGACTCTGGAGCTCCTCCGTCAGCGTTTTTGGTGGCCATCCATCTGTAAGGACACTCATGAGTTTGTTTCAGCTTGTACAACCTGTGCCAGAGGAAAAACTTCCAATCAGTCACCTGCGGGTCCGCTCCATCCGCTCCCTATACCTCATCGTCCTTGGTCCCACATTGCAGTGGATTTTGTCACGGGTCTTCCTTTATCTCAAGGAAACTCTACAATCCTCACCATTGTTGACCGTTTTTCCAAGGGAGTGCATTACGTCCCCTTACCCAAACTGCCTTCGGCCTTTGAAACAGCAGAGTTATTGGTCACCCATGTATCCCGTCTCCATGGTATACCTACAGATATTGTCTCTGATCGTGGTCCCCAGTTTTCATCTCAGGTCTGGCGAGCATTCTGCACGGCACTGGGGGCAACAGCCAGTCTCTCTTCTGGATATCATCCTCAATCCAATGGCCAGACAGAGCGGGCCAATCAGAGCCTTGAGACAGCCCTTCGATGTGTTTGTGCACGACATCCTGCCTCCTGGTCCCAGCATCTTCCCTGGATTGAATATGCCCACAGCTCCTTCTCCTCCTCTGCTACTGGTATGTCACCATTCATGTGCATGTTGGGTTCCAGCCTCCGCTTTTCCCTTCACAAGAACTGGAGGTGGCAGTTCCGTCTGTCCAGGAGCACGTCCAACGCTGTTGGCGAGTGTGGCAACAGCCACGGGATGCCCTGTTAAGGACAAACACCAGGTACAAACACTTGGCTGACCGTCACCGTGCCCCCACACCAGTGTATCGGCCAGGTCAGAAGGTTTGGTTATCATCCAAGGATCTTCCCCTCCAAGTTGAGTCTCGTAAACTGGCTCCCCGATATATTGGTCCCTTTGAAGTGGACAGGGTTGTTAATCCTTCCGCTATATGTCTCAAGCTTCCCCGATCTTTGTCTGTGCACCCCACCTGTTTCTTCATGTCCTCTGAGCCCTCCGGCCGTTCCCCCTCCACCCCCCCCGGGTTGTTGATGGTCACCCTGCTTTTACTGTTGACAGGGTTTTGGATGTGCGTCGTCGTGGGCGGGGCCTTCAGTACCTGGTTGACTGGGCAGGCTATGGTCCGGAGGAGAGGTCTTGGATCCCACGCCGTTTCATTTTGGACCCTGGGCTTTTGAGGGCTTTTTATAGGGATCGCCCGGGTGCGCCTGGTGCTCCGCCAGGTGGCGGTTCATAAGCGGGGGGGTACTGTCAGGGTTTTGTTTTTTATGGTTTTTGTATTTGCTCCTGTGGTGATTTGTTTTTCCTTTTTTCCCCTCCTTTTGTTTTAGGCTGTGCAGCAGCCCTGGGCGTGTCAGCACACCTGCATATCATCATTGCTCCCTCCAGTACTCAAGGAGGGTTGCCCTCTCAGTCTTTGCCAGATGGTCGTCAGTGGTGCACAGCTCTTGGGTGTGTGTGGCTGCCCAGGACTGCTGCCTGCATTGCTCCTGCGTTAAACTTTCTTGGTTTTCCCCAGTGTTTTTGTGAAGTTGCTCATTTTTTATTTTTCGAGCAATTAAAAGAATTATTTCCTTCGGTGAAGCTTCTGTGGTTGTGTCTCTGTCTGGCATTTTTTGGGTCTGGTTCCGGCAAACATGACAGAACCATCTGGCCAAGAAGACCCCGCCAGTCCAGAGACATTACAACAAGCGTTGGCTGCACAAGGTGCGCTTGTGGGCCAACATGACCAGTCCCTCCTTCAAATTATGGCTTCCTTACAGACTTTGGGTTCCAGTGTATCTGCTTTAAGCCAAGAGCTAAGGACGGTAGCTAGTCACGTGTCGGCCTTTGTGACTCCACCAGCAGACACCGCCACTCCTGTGTCTGTCCCAGTGATCCATCCACGGGAGCCCCATATTCCCACACCTGAGAGGTATGACGGTGAACTAGGCTCTTGTGGTCGTTTCCTTCTCCAGTGCTCTCTTGTCTTCAGTCTTCAGCCAACCACCTATACAACCGGCCAAGCTAAGGTCGCCTTTGTAGTCAGTCTACTGACCGGGCGGGCTGCCAATTGGGCCACTGCAATATGGGATCATAATCCAGCGCTTCGCTCATCTTTTGATCTCTTCACCTCTGAGATGAAGAGAGCATTCGACCATCCTATTCGTGGACGAGAGGCTGCCAGTCAACTTCTTTCGCTAAAACAGGGTGCCAGGTCAGTAGCGGATTTTTCTATTGACTTCTTAACACTGGCAGCAGAGAGCGGATGGAAGGAGACTGCCCTTCAGGATGTGTTTTTGAGGAGTTTAAATGATTCAATCCGTGATGAACTAGTTCTCCGTGACGAATGTGACTCTTTGCAAGCTCTCATGCAGTTGGCCACCAAAATGGATAACCGCCTCAGGGAGAGGCAGCGGGAACGGCAGCGGGAACATCTTAAATTAATCTTTTACATTTCATCATCGCTCCCTCCAGTACTTTTTCGAGCAATTAAAAGAATTATTTCCTTCGGTGAACCTTCTGTGGTTGTATCTCTGTCTGGCATTTTTCGGGTCTGGTTCCGGCAAACATGACTAATGGACCAGATCAGCCTGTAGTTGTTTATTTGTGTCTCGCTTGTCCCTTCTTAGCCGAGGCTTGTTGCAGCTGTTTTCAGCAGCTCTGGGAAGACGGCCAATGTAAAAGACAATTTCACAATCTGTACTGAATTTGGCTCAGTGGTGTTTGAAACTTTTTGAAAACACTTGTCAGCAGCATGTCCAAACTTCAAGAGGAGATAAACTAACTTAAGACGTCCACCAGATCTTTTCTGTTAATGGAATAATACTGAAGTTTAGTACATGACAGATTTTGGTCTTTGCGATGCATGGCGTTCTCATCACCCAACACTGAGAGAATACACTTTCTTCTCTTCAGTTCACCATACCTATTCTAGACTAGACTACTTTCTAATCAGCAGTTCACTCATGAGTGACATATCAGAGATAAAGATCCATCCCATAATCATCAGTGATCATGCACCTGTATCATTAATCCTTAGAAGTAAAAACTGTAAGCCAGCCACTAGAAACTGGAGATTTAATACATCATTACTTAAAGATTCTGAGTTTATCAGTTACTTTAAAAGAGAATGGTCCTCATATCTAGAAAACAATAACAGACCAGAAACTTCAGCATGTGTTCTGTGGGAAGCAGGAAAAGCAGTAGTGAGAGGGAAAATAATATCCTTCTCTTCCCATAAGAAAAAGAAGGAAACTTTGAGAACATCAGAACTAGAACTCAGAATTAAATCACTAGAGGAAGCTTACCATGTCTCCCCAGAAGAACACACACTGAATGGTATTAGAAAAGCCAAATTAGAACTTAATGAAATAATAGATAAAAGAACACAATTCATGGTGCAAAGACTTCGAGCGGACAATTTTGAACATGGTAACAAATCTGGAAAGTTCCTGGCTAACCAACTAAAGGCAAATAAGGAGAAAACAACAATTTCATCTATAAAAGATTCAGAAGGAAATATTAGCCATGATCCTGACATGATAAACAATACTTTCAAAGAATTTTACAAAGCATTATAATCATCACAAATAAATCCAACAGATGAGAATATTAACCAATTTCTTAGCAGCATCAATCTTCCTAAAATAAATCAGGAAAATAAAATGGCTCTAGATTCACCTATTTCAGTTCATGAGCTCCATGAAGCTCTCCATCGTATGCCAAATAATAAAGCACCAGGTCCAGATGGTTATCCAGCTGAATTCTACAAAGAATTCTGGACAACACTGGCTCCAACCTTTTACAGCATGGTATTAGAAATAAAGGAAAAGCAAAAAATACCCTCCAATATGAACTTGGCGAATATTTCAGTCCTATTAAAACCAGGAAAGGACCCTACACTCCCATCCAGTTATCGTCCAATTTCATTAATAAACGTAGATCTCAAAATAATCAGCAAAGCTCTAGCCAGAAGGATAGAGAAAAATTACCCCTTCTATTATTCACGCTGATCAAACAGGTTTTTTAAAAGGTAGACATTCCAACACTAACATGCGCAGATTAATTAACATAATAGATTATTCAACTCTATACAATGTGAAGTCCACAGGTATTTCTTTAGATGCAGAAAAAGCTTTTGATCGTGTAATCTGGAAACTTTTATTTGCAACTTTAAAAGAATTTGGGTTTGGGTCATCATTTATTGACTGGATAAAAATATTATACAACAACCCAAATGCATGTGTGAAGACTAATGACAAAACTTCTCCAAACTTCTGCTTACAGAGAGGCACCAGACAGGGCTGCCCACTTTCTCCATCACTCTTTGCCATTTTTATCGAACCCCTGGCAGCTGCCATAGGACAAAACCCAGAAATCAAAGGAATTCAAGTTAAAAATATTGAACATAAAATTAGTCTTTACGCAGATGACATTTTACGTTTCCTTCACAACTCACAAACAATATTTTCTCAAACAATCACACTAATTAATAAATTCTTTTCAATATCAGACTATTCTATTAACTGGTTAAAGACTACAGCAATGCCCATTAACTGTGACTTTAAAAACATATCTAACACCACTATACAGTCAGGAAATATTAGTTATTTAAGTATAATAATCTCTCCCAGACTAACCGAATCAATAAAGTTAAATCATGATCAGCTAATAAAAACAGTAGAGGATGACCTCTCAAGGTGGAACTGCTTGCCCATACCACTTATGGGGAGGGTTTCCACCATTAAAATGATGGTTCTACCAAAAGTTAATTACCTTTTCTCAATGATTCCCATCAGACCATCCTCCACTTGGTTTAAATCATTAGACTGCCACATATCCAGATTTCTCGAGAAAAACAAGCCATCCCGCATTAGTCTAAAAACTTTACAACAGACCAAAGACAGAGGTGGGTTGGACCTGCCAAATTTTAATCAGTATTTCTTATGTAATAGGCTGCAATGCATCTCCAAGTGGCTTAATCCAAGTTCTTTGGATGAGCCATGGCTGGATGTTGAGCAAGCATTGTGTGAGGATTTAGTCATCTCTGATTTACCATTCATCAGCTCAACTGTCAAGTCATATAAGTGTTTCAAAAGGATTAACATCAGCTCCAGTTTAACGGCTTGGTGGGAATTCCTGAAAGTAACCAAGTCTGCACTTATTCCATGTAAGCTCACACCCATCTGGAACAATCCCGACTTCCTGCAAAACTGAAAGATGATAAACTTCCCTCAGTGGAAGAATAAAGGAGTAAAACAGTTAGAACATATAATAGAAAATGGAAACTTTCTGCCATTTGATGCAATTTCTTCACGGTATGAATTCAGCAGCACCAAATTCTTAGAATACCACCAACTGAAATCTATTATAAGTAAGAAATACACCACTGATCAACTAAACTTACAGTTACCTATCAGGGTTGCAGAATTCTTAAATCTTAAGGCCCCAAAGCTACTATACAAAATATACAGATTACTATTGAAGTTAGAAGATTCCATCTCTCTCCCAACTTCTAAATGGGAAGCAGACTTATCCAGTAACTTCAATCAAAATCTGCTCAAACACATTCAAAATGACTAAGAATTCAAACATGCAATTAATACAATTCAAAATTCTACATAGAACTCATTATACAGGACACAGGATGTTCAAGATGGGTCTGTTACACTCACATATCTGTTCACACTGTACTGACAACACAATTGACAGCTACTATCATGCCTTATGGTCTTGTCCACCTGTCCAGAGATTCTGGCTCCAGGTATGTAAAGATCTGTCAGACTGGTTTAAATGTAATATCCCTGCAAACCCCAAACTGTGCCTCTTGAGTCACTTAGGTGAAAATAACATAGGTTTTAATTTAGCAAAACCAATCCTTAGTAGCCTGTGCATCGCAAAGAAAACTATCCTTGTGAACTGGAAAAGCAAACAGAATCTGTATATCCAGCAGTTTATAAATCTGTTATTAGATTACATCAGCATGGAAGTGATGTCTGCCTCCTCAAAGGATCAATCAGTTGAATTTCACTCTCTCTGGTCTCCTGTGATCAGCTCCATCACTTAGTGTTGGGGGGAGAGTGTGGCCTCATCCCGCTCGGGGCTGGGGACTGGCTGGGTGGCTCAGGTGGCTGTGGGTCTGGGGTGGACCCCTGAACGGGGATCTTGGCTGCTTCATTACTGGGGGGGTTAGGTTTCCAGACCTGGCGGGAGGCCTTGGGTAGATCAGTGGTTGGAGTTCCCTTGCAGCGGTGGGGTGAGGTCGCTGGCGGAGGCTGGATCGGCGGGTATTGGCTTCATGATGGGTGGCCGTGCCGCTGCGGGGGTGGGCTGGGTGCGGGTCCTGGGCTCCTGGGTCCTGGGCTGTCCCCTGCTTCTCGGGGGTGGGGGGTCGGCCCTGCCGTGGTGGGGTTGGGCTGACCTGAACTTGCCGCTGCAGTGGGGGCAGGTCCGTGCCCTGGTGCCCGGCAGAGGGGCCCGGGCCCAAGATAGTTGAGGATGGGGGTTGCCTGTGTGTGTATGGGGTGTGTATGGAGGAGTGTAGTGGTACATGAATGTATGGGGGGTAGGGGTGCATGTATTTGGGAGTGTGTTGGGGCATGTATGTGTGTGTGTTTAGGGGTGGGGGTTTCGGGGAGTGCGAGAGCACATGAGTGTGTGGGGTGTAGGTGGGGTACATATGAGGGAGTGTGGTGGTGTATATGTGGGGTGTGTATAGAAGATTGTAGTGGTACATGAAGGTATAGGGGGTGAGGGGTGTGTGTATGGGGGAGCGTGTTGGGGGATGTATGTGTGGGGTGTAGGGGTGGGGGTTTAGGAGAGTGCGAGAGCACATGAGTGTGTGGGGTGTAGGTGGGGTACGTATGAGGGAGTGTGGCTGGGTGTCTTGCCTTACATGCTGGCTGAGGGGTTCAATAAATAAAGCAAACAAGGTTGGTGAGAGGGGCCAGCCCTGACGACGTGATCTGTCAAGGTTGAATGGTTTTGATAGGCTGCCATTTATTTTAATTTAGGCTGTTGATCTATTGTAAATTGAGTGGATTGTTTTTATAAATGTATAATGAAATCCAAACTTGTTTAAGATTTCATGAAGAAAAAACCATCTCACTGAGTCAAAGGCTTTTTCAGCATCTAATCCCATAAACATTGACTCTGTTTTATTATTTTTTTATGTGGTGCATGACATGGAGAGTCCTCCTAATGCTGTCCTGAGTCTGTCTTTGATGAATAAAGCCAGTTTGGTCCAGATTGATAAGGTTAGGTACAATATTCTCAAGTCGTTTGGCCATTATGGATGGGAAGATTTTATAATCCACATTCAAAACTGATATTGGTGTAAATACACCAAACAAGACTGCAGGCATCGCATGTCTTTGATCTGTCATTTCTGCCTGTTGACCAGTCACCAAGCCATCATTAAAAATAATCTTGTATTCTGCACAGCACCATGATTTTCATACACCAAACATTTAAAGTTTATCGCATGCAACAAAATACTGATCCTAAAATTGCCACAGTCGCTGACATCCTGAGACGTATTCACCTTCCTGAGTTTCCTCTTCCCCATCTTCACTAAAGACACTACAGATGATTAATCCAGAAAGTATTTGTGACCTTATTCATAATTTAAACCCTTTCATTTAGCCAGTAAACACACTCAGTTGCTACTGCTTGTTAATATCAGCAGCGTTGAACATTGAGGTTGAATCTGGGCCATATTTAATGATGATGATTAATGACAGCAGAATAATTATTCACCTCAATTTAAATAACTTGTGGCACTGTTTTTTTTCCTGGTGGTTAATTTCACTTCAGTCACGAATGATGTCTGTAGTTATTGTTAAGTCTTGCAGAGTCATGGCAGTAGTTAAACAAGGTAAATCCCAAGAGAAGTGCAGTGGCAGCAGGTACAAGTGGCCTATATCCAGATGTGCTGGTTTCCCCATCTGTTGTAACTGCAACTGTCAGTGTTTATCAGGAGTTATCAATCGCACTGAAGCCCTCCGCGGTTCTGCACAGAATGAACTAAGTCTGCACGGCCAGGTGCAATCACAGTGTGCATTTCACATCTATAATGGTAACGTGGCAGAAAAATACAATTTATTAATCCAGATTAGTGCAGTTAAATTACAATCTATGCTTTTTCTCTTCTTAAATGATATACATCTATCTCGTGTGAACATCAGGGGAGTAGACAAAAACAATGCAAGAGTGAAATATCAGGACCAGCCTGAGCCAAAAAGTCTCAATACACTCAAAATGCAAACTTCTACAACAGTTAAACACGACACAGAAAATTACACTAATCTGATGACCCTTTGAACTATTCAAAAACAGGAAGAAAATAAAAGGTTTTAAATAAAGGGGGATGCTGATCATAAAATGAGTTACAAACAACAGAAAATCAGTCATGTTAAAAAAAATGTGTATACATCCCACATTTAAAGAAAAAACAATTAATAAAAATCATTCTTTGACAAACATCATCAATAAATGTGCTGTCATCTTGGACCACAATACCTTTCACAATGTGTTTGCAAACTGGGGTTCTACAAAGAGTTTCTACAGTTCGTCTTGTAGATGCGTGTCCTGCAGCCAGTGTCTGTACAGAGCCACGGGGTCTATTTTCCAGTGCTTGTGGAAGGAAATGGCCTGCCTCATGGAAAGCAGTTGGTCTGAGTAATCGTGTGGTTGCGCCTAAAAGGTTGAACATAAATATCAGTCAGTGTGTGTAATGACTGTTGTTTTTGTGACTGTGAATGCTGTCAACTGCTGTATTTATCCAAGACTGCATGTTGCACACTTAAATAATACTGTTCTGATGGGCCTCATAATTCAGAATGCCGAAGCATCATCTGATTCTATAAAAAAGCTTAATATCTAAAATGTGACTCCCATGAAAAGCCAGACACTGTTTACTTACTTGGAAATATTTTTTTGGGAAATTTTATGTGTTTCTCCAGGATTGTTGCTATTATGAAATTTTGTGGTGAACATTTTGTCCATCTAACTCGTAAATTTTTGTTTATTTTTCCTTGTGGTATTTCTCAACTCTTTCTTGTCCTTACTGATGTCATTAGTGAACTTTTTTTTTTTAATATAAACCCATAAATGTGTGTGTGTAGTTTTCTACCTGATGAAACAGTGGACTGTGTGTTACAGGAACACCGAGGGAAGTGAAGCACCTTCCCAGCACCATGTCGTCAGGGGCGTCATCGCTATGGCAGCTACAGCCGCTGGAAAGCAGTCTGGACACTGCTGCCCGACTGAACACCATCCTATGTGTGCGCACATGTACACACACACACACACACACACACACACACACACACAAGTAAAAATGTGTGAAACTAATTACATAGTAAAGATACTGTCAAATTTACTGAGAACCAACTGTTGTCTTCGGTTCTTGAGCTTCTATTGTCATCATTAATTTCCAGTTTCAAGTTTTTTCTGCTTCCATGTTATGTCATGTTTTGTTTATCTGTTTTTCTCTAGTGTCATTATTGCTTCCACCTGCTCCCTGTTACATTAAGTATTTGGTCTTGTGTCTTTGTTCATCTGTATTTCATCTGTCTGCCTTGTGGCTTCCTCTGAGACTGATTTTGCCTTCAGTCTGTCCTGGATTCCCACTATATTGTTTTCTATCCTTTCCAGCCTTTGTTTATTTGCAGCCATTGGAGAGTTTATTAAAGTTTACATTTTGACTGAGTTTCCTCCTGCATTTGGGTCCTCTTCCAAAACTCCACTGTAACATTGATTAAAAACAGTACTGAGCATCTTAAATGTTAGCTTCCACAAAGGTTTTATGAAAACTCTAGCATTGAAAACAAACTAAATTTTGAACAATGTCTAAACTAAAACATTCAAAATGATATGTGTGACATTCTGCATTTGATTTGATCAAGCATCAAAGAAAATGGGATCTATAATTGACTAGAAATTATTTAATTTGTCATAAAAGCTGCAATGTAAATCTACAAGATATGGACACAGACTGAACAACAGCACAGTCCGCTAGCGGCACTGTCATGTGATGCTAAAGTCATATTAAAAACTTGTAGCAGTGCGATCATTTGCATGGTTTGCTGTTTCTGTTTTAAGTTTAGTTTAACTGTGACATTGGTAAAACAGTACATTACCAATACCGGGTGATGAGACCTAAAAGTTAGCTCATAGCAATTTTAGCTCCAATCATCAGCTACAAAACATTTGATGTTTTAAAGCAATAACTTTAAGCTTTCCTAAAAGATTCCTGGCAGCCATTGTGGAAAATATTGTTCCATTTATGAGATTTTAAGACAGAAAACATCAAATATCTTTCAGATTCATGCTTGATCTGAATGCATAATTCCAGTGAAATTGGTGTTGTAGCTCAATATTCATTCATTTATTCATTATTCTAAACGCTTAGTCTGATGAAGGGTCGCGGGGAAGCTGGAGCCTATCCCAGCAGTCTTTGGACGGAAGGCAGGGTACGCCCTGGACAGCTCGCCAGTCCATCGCAGGGCCACACAGAGACAAACAAACACTCACATGCACAGCCACTCCTATGGGCAATTTAGAGTAACCAGTTAACCTAACATGCATGTCTTTGGACGGTGGGAGGAAGCCTGGGGGGAACCCATGCATACACGGGGAGAACACGCAAACTTCACACAGAAAGGCCACTGTCCAAGCCGAGGATTAAACTAGCAACCTTCTTGCTGTGAGGCCGCAGTGCTGACCACCACGCCACCGTGCAGCCTGTAGTTCAACAATCAAACAAATAATGTCTTTCTGTATATAAATTAAAACAGAAACACTCCTTTTATTCCCATGTCTCACCCTCCTCCTCCTGTGATGTAGCTGTATCCCTTCTGAGCCAAGCCATAGCCATATCTCTCTCCTAGGCTCACAGCTTCCTTTGGGTCATAGCAACGCAGCAGTCGGCGCAACCGGGGTATGCTAGATATGGACAAAAAACAGCAGAAGAAGGTCAATGCATGTATCCCGCACTATACGAAAAGATATACAAATAAGGCTCATCCTAGGGGAAATGATCATTGCTTTATGTGAGTTTTAAGGTCTACTTTCAGCTATTTTGCTTAACAAAAGTTCACCTGGCTCTGAATTGAATAAACCGAAATCATTTCCAGCTGTCAATCAGTCACGCTTTCATAAAGCTAAACAGACTTTAAATTTGGAATGAACTAAAAACATCTGTGTGGGCGTACATAGAAACTTTTAGTAAAGAATAGCATCACACGAGATACCATACACGCACGCTAACCCAGAGGAGAGGGGTGGGTGAGAGAAGAGTTTGTATTTAAACCTTTTTTATGTCCCATTGAGATTACATGACCCCTTTTTAAGGGAACCCTGGACAAGACAGCTTCAACCTAATTTCCACTGCAGGCAGTAATTACTAAAACACCCATTCAAAAAGACAAAGAACATAAAAAACATAAAATATAAATCTAAGCGGAAAAAAGATGAAGCATAATTAGCTGAACAAGCAATCACAGACACTATGAAGTCAGCCTTCCAACTCTTTAAGATGTTTTTAAAAGCTCCAACTAAAATCATCTTCTGCAGTTTTGAGTCAGTCTTTTCCAGGCTGTGCTGTGCCAGGCAATACTTATATGTGTTACCAGGTAATACTTATATGTATTACCAGGCAATACATATAAGTATTGCCTGGTAAGTAAAAAAAAACACACAAAAAAACAGATGGTATACATGTATTATTTTTTATAGTCAATAAATAATTCAATAATACACTGCTAAAAAAAAAAATGAAAAGATCAACTAAACAGCACAATATAACTCCAAGTCAACCACACTTCTGTGAAATGGAACTGGCCACTTAGAAAGCAAAACTGACTGACAACCAATTTCACATGCTTGTGCAAATGGAATAGAGAACAGGTGGAAATTATAGACAATTGGCAAGACACACCAAATAAAGGAGTGGTTCTGCAGGTGGTGACCACAGCCCACTTCTCATTTTCGATGCTTTCTGGCTGATGGTTCGGTCACTTTTGAATGCTGGCAGTAATTCACGCTAGTGGTAGCATGAGATGGATTCTAGAACCCACACATGTGGCTCAGGTAGTGTAGCTCATCTGGGAGACAGGCCAGTACATCAGGAGACATGGAGGAGGCCGTGGGAGGGCAACAACCCAGCAGCAGGACCGTTACCTCCTTCTTTGTGCAAGGAGGAACAGGAGGAGCACTGCCAGAACCCTGCAGAATGGGCTCCAGCAGACCACAAATGTGCATGTGTCTGCTCAAACAGTCAGAAACAGACTCCATGAGGGTGATATGAGGGCCCGACACCAAGATTTGCCACTTGGCCACTGGCACCCTGTGTTCTTCACAGATGATAGCCGTTTCACACTAAGCACATGTGACAGAATCTGGAGACGGCGTGGAGAATGTTCTGCTGTCTTCAACATCCTCCAGCATGACTGGTTTGGCAGTGGTTCAGTAATGGTGTGGGGGGGGGGCATTTCTTTGTAGGCCCGTACAGCCCTCCGTGTGCTCGCCAGAGGCAGCCTGACTGCCATTAGGTACTGAGATGAGATCCTCAGACCCCTTGTGGGACCATATGCTGGTGCGGTTGGCCCTGGGTTCCTCCTAATGCAAGACAATGCTAGACCTCATGTGGCTGGAGTGTGTCAGCAGTTCCTGCAACATGAAGGCATTGATGTTATGGACTGGCTCGCCCGTTCCCCAGACCTGAATCTAATTGAGCACATCTGGGACATCATGTCTCGCTCCATCCACCAACACAAAGTTGCACCACAGACTGTCCAGGAGTTGGCAGATGCTTTAGTCCAGGTCTAGCAAGAGATTCCTCAGGAGAACATCTGCTGCCTCATCAGGAGCATGCCCAGGCCTTGTAGGGAGGTCATTCAGGCCTCCTGGACTGAGCCTCATTTTGACTTGTTTAAAGGACATTACATCAAAGTTGGATCAGCCTGTGGTGTGTTTTTCCACTTTCATCTTGAGTATAACTCCAAATTCACTAATGTAACCCATCTACAACGTGTTACATTAGTGTTCCCTTTTTTTTTGAGCAGTGTAAATAATGATAAATTTTAATGGCAACTAAACTAACAACCAATTATAAATATAAAAAACGAAATTTTTGGAAAATAGAAACTAAAACGTTGCTAGTATAATTCATAACGACACCATACCAAAAATATCACCAAAGAAATGCATTCTGCTGCAACCAATAAGCATATCTACTATATGAAACCTTATATTATTATTATCATTATCAATAATAATAATAATAATAATAATAATAATAATAATAATAATAATAATAATAATAATGTACTTTACATTTTAAATTAAATCCTTCAACAATGAGCAGGGTTAAAAATTACAATAAACAGAGAAAAAGAAAGAAACAATAACAGTAGAAACAGAAACAGTCTCAACAGTAATACAAATAAATAAAATGACCTATAAAACACTTTTCTCATATAAAAAATAGAATTAGCAATATAGACATTTAATATCTTAAAAAATGGAAGCAACTAACTGGAAGAGCAGTGATACTTTGCAGCTTACTAACTGTAATTTTCTATTTAGATTCACATATTTTCACCTTCCACAGTTAAACAGATACCATATATTTAGTCAAACAGATCAAAGGAAGATGGACTTAAAATACACAATACTCTTTGGACTGAAAAACAGATTAACTCAAAAGCATGCATTACCTGATGAAAAGCATGATAAAATGGTAGGGGAACTATCTTTCAACAAAGCCTTTTGAGTTGTGCTGCCTGCAATGTTTCTTTTTATATTCATAATATCATTTTCTTAGATTTGAGTAATCTCATTTCTTTTCCGTGGTGAAGGTTAAAACTAAATTTCATTATACATTACCTGATAAATGTATCATCGTCAACAACAAGCAACCAATCAGTCTTTGGCACAGCTTTACTTAGAAAACGCTTCAAGATGGCAAACGTCTTCCCACAGTGTCCTTTAAGGAGACAACATACAGAGAAAATCAATACAAAGAGAACACAGAGACTAAATAATCTGGTCACAGAAGTAATATATCAGTAATGCAAAATATATTTGTAAAATGGATGTGTGTTTGACTGATGCATAATAGATATTTCTTTCCTTCATCTTGAGATGGTCACAAGTAAAAAGAATCGTGATAAGTTCAGATTCTTTCTACTGAGTTACTTAATAGTCATAAGACCAGATAACGGGAGCCATGTGTTACTTGATTTAGTTCAGGATGATAAGCAATAAGTTTTAAAGAAACATTCATTGTGCTTCGATAAAACACAATCTGTGTCAGATCAGATATTTAGAACTAGCTAACAGGCCTGACTGAAGATTGATTTAACACCAAACTCATCACTGCCATTTACAAGCTTTGTTTCATACCAAACCATCAGCAATCATATCGGTTCCAACTACTGACAACACAATTGGCCTGCAGCTACTCCTCTTTAACTCTGCTCAAACATCAGAGACTGGTTTCATGCTACATGATGGTGCGTTTTACTGTTGGACTAACAATCTGATTGAAATGAAACGTTAAAAATCTAAAAAAGCAAAACAAAAATAACAACAACAGGAAAAAAATAGATGCAAACAATATCCCTTTAGAGCATGTGAAGGCTATATTAACACACTACTCAATAAAAGTTAGGGATTGTCAAAGGATCATGGCAGCAGGAGGTTAAGTGGTAAGACCCAAATCCAGGACTTAGAAGTTTGAAGTTTAAAGTGGAACTATTATGTGCATTTCAAGGTAATTTCTTTTTGTTTCTGAGCCCAGAAGGGCTGAGATTGATCGAGTTATTGTCACAAATCGCTTTACTTACTTCAGACCGACCCTCTCCGTAGACTGTCAGATCAGCCTGTGGGCAAAACGAGTGGATTGAAACTCTTCTGCATTAAGCCACGCCTCCCGCCACTGCACTACATCGGGAGCGCGCACCGCAACTGCTTTCGCCGTCATTGTAATATCTCATAAACAGAAGGATTAGGCTAATATGAACTCAATAAAAAACAAAATACAATGTCAACACACAGCATACAGCCCTACATGTTGGAACCTGAATCAGACCCTGAAAACGAAGTGGAAAACAGCAACCCACAGCAACGAATGCAGCAGGATGTCTCTCTTTGGTAAACTCACCAGCCATCATTGGAAATAACTTTATCCGACATTTTCCACCTGCCTGATGTATTTGTACATGCCCTTGTTAACCAGTAGAAGGTAACCAATTACCCAACCTTATCCCCCGGGACGTCACGAGTATTTTGAAGTAGAAAAAACTCTCTAAAACAACGTGTTTTTCGTCGCCATGGAAACCGAAACTCAAACATGCGTTTAGGTGATAAAAAACAGTGTCGTTCACATGTCTGATGAGGATTCAACACAGTAACACTGTAGAAAGCTCAGAAAACTCCAAATACCATAATAGCACCTGTGAGGGCAGCATGAGCTGCCACCCAGTAAAGGTCTGGTAACTTTCTTTTTTTTTCTTAATTATGTAAACACTTTAAAGATACTTTATCATTTTTCATATTATTAGCTGGGTTGACAGGGGGTTGACTAACTGGGTGCACACACTTAGTTAACTTATATTGTCACCTTGTTAATTTGGTTTATTTTGTCACCTTATTAATTTGCTTTGCTTTCAGTTAATATATTTTCCTTTTGAGTTGCCAGTTCCTTGGTGTTCCCAAGCCTGCCAAAGAAGAGTCCTGGCTGCACTGGAGCTCCTTAAATCAGGCTGAGGCAGAACCATCTTTTTTTATAGGAGGGAAGTATAGGAGGGGTTTAGGTTTTTCTATTGATTGTTTGTCAGTTGGTTTGTATTATTTAGGTATTTCAGATTGTTTAGTTTATTGTCTTAATTGATTATATGTAACACTTTCTGATAAGTTAAGTTTATGTTACAGTTGGTATATAGTATTGTCTCCCCCCTTGTGTGTCAGAATGGCCTGATCAGCCAGTATATATGTGTCCCTTGTGTGTCAGTTAGGGAGGTCAGTTAGTGTTTGAGTTCCTTATGTTAATACCTAGGTTGACGTTTGGTTTCTTTGACCTCTTTTATGGGCCCAAAGTTATTGCACTGAAAGACATATTTTGTTATTTCTGTTAAATAAATGTAGACATTATATTTTTCTAAAAACATTCCCTGTGCTTCTCTGGTTTTTCGGCTCGGTCCCTCACAGCACCCCTTTAATGGAAATCACGGCACATGCGGTGTTGTACAACAAATCTGTTGTAAATAAAAACAAAACTCAGATAAGAACTCAAGATTGGGTCGGCTCTATTTGCTGCCTGGGTGACCAAGCAGCCAGCTGGGTGAGTCGGGTTCTAGCTCCCTTTAAAACAGGAAATCAGTGGAAAGACCCACTCAGTTCCTAGCGAAAGCACCCACTTTTCAATTTAGTTGGCATATAATGTAAAAATATGTACTGACTTAATAAATAACGTGGAGTTGGGGAAGCCACAGTGTGCTAGAGTGTGATAAGGTGTGTTTTTAATTTGGTTAGGTTATATACTCTGATATCTACCATTTTTACTCCCCCCTTATCTCCCCCTTATACTGCTGTATCACTGCTTGTCGATATGCACCAACAATATTATTGTGTATTTTTGTATTCATGTGTGCGTATACTTGTGTGAATTATTTTTCATATAATAAATAAAGTTTATAATAAAGTTTTTGGTGGTGATTAGACACTTGGATATGTTAAAGCAACAAAATTGATTTTATTACCTTTCTTATTTTACAGTGTCAGAAACTTCTTGGAACTCTCACGGTTAAAATGTCCATTAAAAAAATGCTTTAAACTTATCGTATCTCAGTTTTTTTTCTGCTTTTTTCAAAAGTCACAAGAGTACCTTCAGATGAACAAACAACATTTGATTGATGTAAGACTTGCAACTCTTTATTTCCAGTTTAGCTTAACAAACTGTAAGTGGTGGGAATATAGAAAATATCAGTGTCATGTGTGGAGTATTTGTGTAGTCTTTAGTTCTGGTTTTTTGTTTTATTTTTTTTGTTTTATTTTATAGTTTTTCTTGTGATTTCTGTCTAGCTCCAGTTACTGTTCATAAGTTCACCTGGTTTCATTCCACCTGTGTGTTTCTGTGTGTATGAAAACCCCTTAGGTTTCAGTTTGACTTTGCCAGTTTATTGTTTTTCTCAACTAGTTTTCTTGGCTTCTTCATTTTAACAAGTCAAGGTATAATAAACATCTTTGTTCTGTATCCTGTTGGGTCCTCACCACTGCTCCATGACAGTCATGTGAAGTTAAAAAAGCCGGTACCATTTGGAAGATGACACAGGGCTGGATGAGGTACTTCAGATTTGCTAGATATAAAACCATATTGCTCTGAAGCCATACTTTTGAGCGTATTACTGCTATGCTGCTGTTCAGCTAATGCTGAGAAAATGCTTTGGAGATAACTGCTTAATTTACTCATTATCTATTCTCTTGTTTAGAAAAAAGAAATTCCATCATATGTGGGTGTGTGTGTGTGTGTGTGTGTGTGTGTGTGTGTGTGTGTGTGTGTGTGTGTATGTGGTTAATTGCTCAATTTGCACTGTAGAACCTTTTAAATTTTGTATCATTTCACAATGATAGTCATAAGAAGGTGGTCCAGAAGGAAAACGGATTTATGTAATGTGAATGCAGCAGTTAATCTGAAAGATCATTTACTGCAAGCTTGCCAGTGAAAAAGAGTTTGTACTGATAAGGTATGCTGCTTCATACTACTATTACTACTACTTCATCCTTTCTTCATCCTTTATGGTCATGGTAACATTATTAAAGTATTGATGCAAAGCAAGTTTTTCTTATTATTACCTTAAGTAAAATAAAAGATAAACAGCTTATGACGCTGAATTTTATAAACAGAAGTAAACTAAAGTGTTAGTAAGTGATAATCCAAGTTATTCATAATGTAGGGACCATTAATCTACACAGTGAAACAAATAAAACATCAACTAGTTTAAGTCAAAACCAACTAATGAATTGCATGATGCTATACAAATGATTTTTTATCAATTACATGTTAAAACCAAAGTTATGGATGCAGTAACAACCACTTTCATCACATAAAGTCACTCAAATAGGCAGCTCTATTCAAAATGCCCATCCTATTTATTACCATCTACTCACATGTTGTAAGCTAATGATTCTCATTAGGTTTGCAATATTTATCCACAGTCCAAACTTTTTAACTAAACTTTGTAATTGGACTCTTTTTGCAGATGGCTGGGTGATTTAACCCTTCCAGTTACAGCCTTTCATGTTTTAGATATGGCCCTACTTTAACACACCTGAATGAAATGAATGGCTCAGAAAGAGCTTCATGAGGAATTTCACTGATTGGAATCGCGTGTGTGTTGGAGCAACACATCTAAAACTTTCAGGTCAGTGGGTCCTGAGAATCTGGATTGAGACACACAGCTCTAAAGTAATCAGTAAATGCAGCAGATAAGCTCACCTCTCTCAGTATTAGGCACTCCTAGATTGATTGTGGGTACGGAGACATCAAGGACATCGCTATAATACTCTATAAACCCAGCGTCTTTCTCCCAGGTTGCTTTCACCACTGGTACTGCAATGAGAAAGAGAAGAAAGGTAAAATTAGGATGACATGATATGAGAGGAAATCAAAACCTCAAAGAACAAGGGGTCTCATTCATCAAGTTCTTCTTACGAATTTAAATAAATTTGATCATAAATTGTACTTCACAAGTTTATTAAATGAAAATCTTTCCTCTCAGACTGAACTAGATTATTATCTCTTGTAAATTAAAATGAAGGACCAGTTGGCCCTACTTCACTCAGAAAACACAAAAAAGCCCATGAAAGGTCAAGACTTAGAGGTCATTGCATGTACGAACGGACACAGATAGAGGTGAGACAAATGAGGAAAATAATAAATTTAAAGCTGAAAAAGGAATAATAAAGTGATATTTGACTGTCGTAATTCTAAAAGTTTTAAACAATTGCAGTGAGATTCAAATCAAATGAAACAGCTTCACGTGCAAACGTCTGATCATTCAAGAGTAAGTGGAAAACTGAAGAATTCATATTAATCACACTGCATGTTGTACCTTCAGTTTGCAAAGGAAATCAGCACCTGCTGGTATCTCTATATATCTATGTATCTATATAGCTATGTTGGATTTGATTAAACCTTCGGGTGAGTCAAAGTCGATCAGTGGATTGACTAACCAGACACCAGGACATAATTTTAATTTCCTAATAAATACAACTAATCATCATAATAAATAAGAGAAGATAGTTGTACAATTTCACTCACTAGATATCACGTTAAGCAGGTGATCCTGACAGTTTCAGGTGACTTAGACATTTATGGCATCACATTCTTGAGGTTGAGGGAACTTTACTGAAGTTGTTTTACAATGTACACACTATAAAAAAGCATGTAGGAGGGACTTACCCAATATGTTCATATGAACTGTTGGTGAATGGGGCCATTCTCTTTGAATTAAACCAACTCATAAAGAACTCTAGCCCCAATCTTGACAGTTACCAGTGCAGAATTAAAAGTCATTCAGTTATATAATATGTGTCATCAAATAATGGAAATTGCATTATCTGTGACAAAGCTTCGAGATTATGACTCTCATTTACAGTACACTCAAAGAAAATGAGTTTTGATCCACTGAAAATGGGACCAATAAAACATTCATTTATTCTTGAACACATTCACTAATTAGCTGCATGAGGAGGGAACACTGTGACACTATGCTATGCAGAAAAGCTAATTACACATTCTACATTCCACTTCTGATTATGTTAATTGCTTCAAAATATCCCATCCATAACTGCTGGCTTATTTTGACCCTCAAAAAAGACATGAGTGTTTTGGATAATTACACTGGCTGTTGCACTTCCAGCACTCAGTTTAGATGAGATTTTGGAATCAAACAGGTAGTTCCCACCTGACAGATTAACTAAAGATGAATGATGACCAGACTGTTAAGCAACCAAATGGAAAAAAAAGGCAGTTGCATGTAAAAAGTCATGGTGAGGCTAAATGTCCTGCAGTCTCCATTTTGAGCCCATGATTTTTGAGAAACTGGACAAAGACCCATACATGTGGTTTTGTAATTCATTTAAACTTCAATCACTGTATACAGGAGATATGTAGGAATGGGAAAATCGAATAAAAAAAAAATCAAATATTGGGATTATTTGCTTCACAATTTTAAAAACTGTTTTGGTTTTTTTTTTTATTAAAAAAAAGTTTTTGGTTTTTTTTTAAATGAATGAAAATAATCCATTATGAATTTTTTGTAATTTTTATTGTTTTTATTGATCTTTTTACTTGTCTTCTTGGGCATTATAGCAGCAGAATAAAGGTCTGGCTACTGTGTTGTTTGTTTTCCTAATTAAAATTAAGAAAAAAAAGAAAGAGCAAAAAATTCATTCATACATTTTTCTAACCTCCTAATCCAATTCAGGGTCGCGGAGAAGCTGGAGCCGATCCCAGCAATCTGGGCAAAAGGCAGAGTACACCCTGGACAGCTCGCCAGTCCATCGCAGGGCCACACAGAGACAAACAACCATTCACACTCACTCCTATGGGCAATTTAGAGTAACCAATTAACCTTACATGCATGTCTTTGGACGGTGGGAGGAAGCCGGAGTACCAGGAGAGAACATGCAAACTCCGCACAGAAAGGCCACTGTCCAAACTTTGCCCCAGCCAAGGATCGAACCAGCGACCTTCTTGCTGTATACAGCACATATCAAAGAATTGTGAGAATCGCAATTTAAATTGAATTGGCACCCAAAAAATCAGAATCAAATCAAATCTGGACACAAGCATATGGTCACAGCCCTAGAAATATGTATGCCGTTAGATTTCATTTGTTAGGTTCAGTACAAGTGTAACAAATGGTTTAGAATCTGAGGGTGGATTGCATCGTTTTCCATGTGGTGTGTCTCTGTCTCATCTTTGTTTTCAACCTTTTTCCATTTCCTTTCTGTTCTCTTTCTGTCTTATTCTGACCCTCCAGTGAATTCCAGCAGTATGTAAATTCCATAAGAAGCAATTATTCACAATAAACAAAAAAAATATAAATTCAGATTGTCAGGAAAAGCTTTATATGTATAAAGCTCCTCTTGGCAAAGCAAATTTGCACAACACAGCAGCCAAACCATCATTCTGCCTGCTTTAATGCTGAACAAGGCAAGTTAAAAAAAAAAAAAAAAGGAAGGAAGTAAACAAAGTAAACAAATCTAGAATTTATTGCCAGCAACACAACTCACACAGTTATGCTTTCAAATCAGGTAAGAGTTGACAGAATAAACTCTGGGACTCTTTGAGGGGAATCTGTGTCCATGCCCTTTGAAGTCAAACCTATTAAAACTGGGGAGTAAGTTTTTATTATATTATTTTATTTATTTATTATTTTTAATCTAAGTCTTTAGTTGTCCCTTTAACAAAATGTGAACTTTTTTTCTTTCTTTTAACCATTTATTACTTTTTATAGTCCAAATTAATCTAGTATTGTGTTCTGCTTCCTGGTATCCGTTATGGACAGGAGACAAGTATTAAATTGGGCAACAGGGTTTTGAGCAAAGTTTCAGCCATTAAGTGGCGTAAAAAGCCTCAGAGTAAGTGGGTTGATAAGTGGTAAGAATCAGTAAGTGGTTGTTCTGATTTTCCTTCATATTTCCTTCCATTTTCAGTGAGGCAAATCTGGACTGCACACACTGTGTACAAAGTCACTGTGAGTCATGCAGAAATATGTCTGGCATAATGCTGCGGAAATAACAACAAAAATGCCAGGAAAAGATGTGGGCTGGATGTTAGCATCACATACCCCTTAATGCATATTCAAACCATCCATGCCATCATAGCTCACTAACCCCAATTGTTTTGCATTGTTTGCTTACAGCATCCTTACATTCAGCACACATTCTGCTTTTATGTGCTGATCTCCACAACCACCACTGTGAAATATTTTTTTTCCGCAACTGTCACTCTCACTCAGGCATCAAAATCAGAATAATCACACACACCTCGATCTGAGTGAAATTTTTGACAAGTTTTCACAGCAACAAATATGTTGTTCTTTGATACTGGATCCCCCTAGAAAAGAGAAGGAAAAACAATGTGTTTTATGCATTTGATATAGGTTTTTTTTAAAAAGGAAAAAAAAAAAGCCACTTAACAGTAAAATATGATCATTCAGAGACTGTTCAAGGTTGGAGTTTATCACTGATGCTATGCTGAAAACAATATGTTGTTACTCTCCTCACTCTTGAAGAAAAATCACTTGCAAGTTTAATCTTTTAATTCTTTTGTCCTGACTCAAGGAAATGGAAGTAGATAAAGCAGAAATCTTAGACTAATCCCAAGCCCCCGAAGGATATATGCCATTTCCAACTGACACTGAGTAAGGACAAGTCATAAACAAACCTTTGAAACACAACCTATCTAGAAAGATTTGAAAAAAAAAATCTAATTTATTAATTGGTTAATTGATTCCTTCCATGCAAAAGCTCTTTAATATGAGTTGTCTCTTGTAGTTATTTTTACTAGTCTGTGCAAAATACTTCCACCACTAGTTGTACACGAGGCTACTAATGCAGTCTCTGTTATATGTGATATTGGACAGAAACTTGAGTTATTTGTGGATATTTTATAGCTTAAAACACAAAAAACATATATTACAATAAATAAAATACAATAAATCATAGATGTGTGTGATTTGTTTATATAGCCAGTCATTTTTATTTTACAAAAAAAAAATTAGAGCATGTACATCGACCGCATGAAGGATCCTCTATCTCTGATCCTCTATCAGCTGCAAGAATTGACACCACGACTCACACTACTCTGTAGGGACATTTAAAGTTTTGCCATTGTGACTATTCTTCTCACACATGATATTAAATAGGAAGCCTTTCCTTGTTACATATGTTGTTAAACAATGCTCTTCATGACATTAACACATAAAAAAAAAACCAGTAACACATATTTATATATTGTAACAGATCGTTACAAGTCCTTCCCTTACTATGAATTCAACAGTATTAAAATACGCCTCAATTGTTTCAGAGGCTGAAAAAGTAGGTAAAATGTAACTTCAAAAGGTTTCAATTGGTCAGTTTTTACTACTAATGTTTAGTCTTTTCCTCCTGAGAATATAATTTTTCCTATTTAACATGTTTTACGTACACAGTTGGACAGGTAGGTTGTAAATGTGGTTACACAGTCCTCTCTTGGCTCTGTACAAAACTCTGGAACGGCTGTCAGCTCTGGGCCTTTTCCTTCTTCCCAAATATACAAAGCAATCTAAAAAGAAAAAAAATCCACACAGACAAATGAGGGCTTTTTGGATTAAAAGTTAAAACTGTGGCAGGAGATTGTGACATCTGTAATGAAGACTAATGTTACCATTTATAAAAAAAAAAAAAAAAATCATTTGAAAAGTGCTATGTCTCTCTCTCTCTCTCACACACACACACACACACACACACACACACACACACACACACACACAAATGCAGTTTCTAAGTTGTCTCCAAGTGATTTGAAAGAGGAAACAGTTGAAAAATAAAATAATCGTGCAATGCATTTCAATACTATGAGTTCATTTAAATTTGTAGAAAAAGGACTGATGGCATGAATTAATGTCTGCAGTGAGTCTGGACAACAGACGAAGTAGAAGACACGAGCGTCTGCATTAATTAAATGAGAAGAAGGATCAGATGAATATCACTGCAGCACAGAATCTTGCTTTAGCAGGAGAAAAACACTCAGTTGCTGTCGAAATGCCTTACATACACACTCTATAAACATCGGTACTCAATTAAAAGCATTACAAATAAAACAAAGAGGACACATCTCCCCACTATGGCTGCAAATGGCAGAACTAATGTAGTTTTGAGGACGTGTTTCAGGAGGGACGTGAGATCTTAGCTAATACAACCGCCTGCAACGCTCCAACAGTTGGTTAAGAGAACCACAGCAGGTTCAGTGCCGGGGGGTTTAAGCTGTCAGAAATAAGAAATCTATAGGCCGCAATGGCCTGCCATCCATGCTTCAAAATAACGATGTGTTAGACCTCACTACTGCTTTTGTCATATTTTCCACCAGTCTTTAGTCACACTGACCTTGTTGACTTGAAATAAAAGAAAAACTTTTTTTTTTCTGTGAATCCAATCCAGTCCCGGTTTATTTATGAAGGACTTTAAAGCCACCATGTGGAGCAAAGTGCTGTACAGAATAAAAGCTCAGTGAATAAAATTAATTAAAGCCAATAAAACCAATAAAATCAAACAAGTAAATCATCAAATCTGGCTGTTAACAATTCTTCAGACCAACAGCACTTAACATTTGTGGTTATGAAATGTTTTGAAAAGATGAACATAAGCATGCTTAAGACAGATATTGCTTCAAAACTAGATAATAGACCCACTGTAGAGTTAAAGGATGCTGGAACAAGTATGATACTTGCATTTAGAAGGCATCTGGAAGTCTCCACAACTTGGGCCCAGCTCCTATTTCATAAATTCTTCTAAACTATGGGTGGCCAAAGTGGGGCCCGCGGGCCACAATCAGCCCACCAGCACTTTGCTTTTGGCTCGGTAGTTGTTGTTTATATACCCTATGGAGCTTAAAGAAAAGAAAATACTTTCAGTGTCATGAACTTCCAACAAGACCAGACTCAGAGGGACCCTGACTAACTGACTGACACCTCAATGACATACTCATGTTGTCATTGAGCCAGTTGCAACCTAACATGGAGAGACTGGTAATGTCCATGTCCCACTAAGTATCAGCAACTTGCCTTGTTCAACATGTACTGTTTCTTGTTGTTGACGTGTTGCACTTGTTTGCCGTTTAGTGGCTATAAATATTGTTTCTTGCCCTTCTAACTATGGCTTTATTGTTCTCATGCTACATTGATTATTTATGCGACATTTTATTTGCCCAGATCTGAAAGAATACTCTATATTAGTTATTGGACAATAATTAAAATAACTTCATGCATTTACTTGTGTTTCATCCTTAAAGATGCAGCATTTGGCTCGTGGCTCACTGGATCATTTTCAGTTTGGCTCTTGGAGGCAAAAAATTTGGGCACCCCTGTCCTAAACATTCAACAATATTGCCACATATCTTAAAGCCAAGATCTTTAACAACATTTAGATCCTTCTATAATTAAATGGTTTCATTCTTTTTTTAACAGGCCCCCGTAGGTGAGAGAAAATATGCCCCTTCTGTAAGGTCAAACACTGCACCACAACGTTAACGTTATTCGGCTTTCCTCTTCTTACTACCGAGTGCAAGTAACAGTAATAACTGTAGAAGCACTCCACCTTATAATTACATCAACAAATTTTAAGATGGTACAGTGATTTTAACTTTGTTCCATGTGTTGACTGTGTCCTTCAGTGTGCCTCCAAGAAACTGATACCTTTAAGGTCTGGTTTAACAGCGCTCATCTCATTTTTAATTTTCAAAACAGCAAGAAGAATTTATTTAACTTGAAAAAGTTTGGAGTCCATGACCTGGTTATAATCAGTGAACCTTTACTTTGAAATATTTGGGCACACTGGTGGAGTATGACTTTAAATTTAGCGCACTCCTTTGGTAAGTTAGCATCAATTGGTGGGTGTGAGTGCTGGTGTCATGTGGATATTTTATACTGGATCTGGACTGGCAGCTTACATGGAATGTATTGTCAAGCAAACACTTAAAATGATTAAAACACCGACAGAAGTAATGGGTGAAAATGACCATGTTTCCCATTCAGATCATTGATCAAAGCACTGTTGTCATACCTGTTTACTGGATAATTAATGACCGTTATCACATCCTGTTCCACAAATTTGAACCCCTGTTATATTACAGATTACTCCATAATGCAGAATCAAAAATTTCAAACCCTGTAATTATTTTTTACTCTTTATTTACTCTTTTTGCAAATGGATAAACTAGAAACCTCACAAAGAAAATTGCTTAAAAAAAAAAATCATACAGCCTGATCTACAAAGATGTTTTAAAGAGTGAGTTATGGCCTGTGCACAGCAGCTGTAACACACATTCACAAACTCACACTAGAGCTCCCACATTGATGACATAATAAAACCTTTCAGCAGCTGTAGGCATGGATCACTGCAAGAGACAAAAGAGCTTTTCTGCTACAGTCAATCACCGGGGGAGTACTGCTTATCACTGTTGTAAATCTGTCTTTCATCGCAGCAGGCATCGTGACAGATGACACTAATGTTTCTTTTCACAGCTGTTGTAGCGGTACAAAGCGTACAGGTCTTAACAGAAATTATCACGTTTGAATAAAATATGGAAAATGACTGAGACTCAGAAAACTGTTGGAAAATGTTTTAAGTACCTCATGTTTCAGGTCAATGGTAAAGTCTGATTTGAGATTATCATGTTGGATCCGCACAGCGAGTCTGAAAAAAGACATGAGAGTAAAAGCAAGGAACCAAATAGCAGTCGTGTGCCTCACTTGTTTAAGACAATAGGTAGATAGGTAGACAGGTAGACAGACAGACAGCTTTTTATGTGAACTAGGATGTCCTCTGAAACCTTTCTGAAACAATGATGAGAAAGTTCAGGAAAAAAAGTGTGAAAAAAGAGAGAATGTGTGACACATTTTCTGCACAAACACTCTCACACCTGTGGTACAGCGGTACACTGAGAGCCCAGCCTGCTGCAGGATCAGGATAACCGAAGGAACTGGGGTCTTCAGAGAAGGCGTAATGATGAATGATGGAAGCTTCGTTGTCATGGAGACGCTTACCCAAAAACCATTCCTGTGAACAGTAAAATGGGAAAGAAAAATACTCAGTTAATTTTCATGACGCACATCATGTTGTTCAGCACCAACTGGCTGAAGACTGTTTAATAAATGGGAAACAGTCAGTGTTGTTGTAAAAAATGTTTTTGTGTGTGTGTGAACATCACCTTTTGGACTGGATATCGGTTTAGGACCTGTAGCAGAGCTGGCAGTTTAACAGTAGTTTCCTCTTCAATGAAAAACAACCAGGATGCCAACTGACCATAAGCAGCGGTGAGGCTGAAGAGATCAACAAACAGCTACTTTTAATTCTCTGTGCTTCCAACAAAGGTATTATTACACTAACCGTTCGGCTTTATTCTATTGTTGATCGAGCTGACTTGTATTTTACAGCCACATGTGCTTAACACTCACTGCAGAAGTGTAGGAAGGATACTCCAGTCTCCTTCATAATCTGAGAGCTCATGGAGGAGGAGAACAATTGGTACTCCCTGCACAAAACAAATAGGAGTTTTAAGAAACACCCACCATCGTCTTATTTATGGATTCAGAAATCAATGTGTTGCAAATGCCGTTGTGTGTGCACCCAAGTACTGCTAACTTCCGTCTCCTAATATGTATTAGCGTTTTTGCAAAACTTTTCCCTTTCCCTATAATAGGTCTCTCCCTAAAAAAAAAAAGAAGAGAGAGAGAATGAAAAAAAACATTAATTGGAATCTAATTTAAAATGTGATTATTCACATACACTTATGTGATTATTCACATAAGACTATTCATATCCTCCTGACTACCAGGAAAAAAAATGTGTAACTACAAATGTCCACTACGGAGGACATTGCCCACAAATGAGGTACCATTTAAAAGCACTAAATGTCGTCTTTAAAGACCAAAAGGTGTTAGTTCTGTAGCATTTAGGGAGATGAAAATATTTAGGTTCACAAAGGTCCTCCACAGAGGACAAATTGAACTACTGGTAGTCAGGAGGATATAGTTTTTAAAAATTTAAGGTTTTTTACCACTAGGTATAATTTGTAAATGTCAAAATTGTAAAAATAGGATGTTTAACATACTGTATTCAAATAAAAAGTTTGTACCCTGCAGAAATAGTTAAAAGTCAGTATATAAGTGCCATAGATGCCAATCTCCAAAGAAAGGCTATATAAAACTGAACAGTCATGGTTAATGTGGAAAGAGGCTAAATTTGTCACACAAAAAATCTTTTAAAAAAATCTCTTTGATCCCTGGCTTTAATCAGACATGTCTTCACATCATTGGGTGTTATTTCAACTGGAAAACTGTTATTCATATCAAATCATCACAGATTGTTTCATATCCTAACTTGACAGATTTTTGAAAGCCTGGATTGATGACCAAAGCATCCTACCAGGCAGAGGCCCAGACATTCCAACAAAACATAGAATGGCGACAAATACATCCAGAGTCTGACACATAAAATGGGAAAGATTAGATGGAAAATTCCACAGACATACAAAAAAAGGAGAATAAAACAAGCCAAATAATGACAAAGCAACCCAAAATAACAAAACTGTGTTACACAAAATGACCATAAGGTGACTGGATGATGCAGAACTTCTGAAATAAACATTGTTGGAGTTACCAAGCAACCACACCTCTAATGTATGTAGTTTGTGCCTTTTTTTAATTTCAGTAGAAGAGTGTAGGGCCTTTAACATGTCTGTGCCTAGAGAACCCCAGATTTCACCTTTTTCACCTTTAATACAAAGAATACAAGGATATATTTCTTAAAAAAACTTAAATATTAGGATAAAGCTGACAAAATTCTTGTGATGGATGGGCGACCTGTCCAGGATGTACCCTACCTCTCACCTGGTTGCTGGAATTAGCTCCAGCTTCCTGCAACCCTTAAGTAGACTAAAAGGTGCAGAAAAATAGAAACGTGAATAAATGACTAAATCTTTACTTCAGCACTCAAATAAACGCAACATCTTGGATAAAATAATACATGCTATACTGACAGTGACAAATGATCTACCAGTTCCACCTCTACACACTGCCTAACTGGCCAGGTCTCTCAGCAACATATTAAAAACATCTTCACATAGTGCTGTGTTGAGGTTTAATTGTACTTTGACCAGAAGGTTTTTCGGATCACACCCCTCACTGTGTAACTCATGCAGATGAAGTCACAAACTTTTTTCCCTGCAGCTATTCACAGGAGCAATACTGACACAGTCAGAGGGAATAATGTCTGGTACAGCCAAAAAATAGGTCTCTTTCCTGTCTAGTCTGAGAATAATTATCATTAAGCTAAAATTCACTGCTACTCTCAGGCTAAACCGTTCAGCTTTAGATTAACATTGGTGAAGAAGGCATTCCAGGCTCCAAAGCTACGCATGAAGTTTTTGAAGATGCAGAATTCTGACAATTCAATGGGCAAAGTGTACGTAAGTATGACAAGATGACTAATAGCTTTATAGACAAACAGGAACATAAACTATCTCACTTTGGCTAAGTGGAGTGTGTGTGAATGTGGCTCAGGAGGAAGAGCAGTCACCAGAAGTTGGTTGATGGATTTCTGAATTCCCCCCTTATGCAAGAAGCCGAACAAAACATTGCATATATGAACTTAGCGCAGAAAGTCAGGAAATTTGTGTTTGGAAAGAATATTTCTTTCTTGTAACAATGCTTAAAGGCAATAAGTTTATAAAACTGGGCTTTCCAGTTTCTCACTAGAAAGCCCTTTTTCCCATTTAAGATTGCATCTCATTGGTAAAGAAAATTAATTCCAGGGCTGAGTAACAGAGTTGAGTATATAGGCTGCACCCATAAAATCATCTCTGCCAATGTGAAGCATCTCTTTCTGCTATTGATGGAAAAACTCAGAAGTGTTTGGTAGAACCATACACATTGATTACAGCCTGGCAACGTCACACTGCTGTGGGATGACATCCATTCTTCAACCAGTCAGTGTGGCTGTGTTGGTCACTCTGACATGAACAGCACACTTAACCGGTTTCCACAAGTGTTGGGGTTGAGATCAGGTCTGCAGACAGGTCATTCCATCCCCCTCAACTCTTCCAGTTTCTAGAGTTAGTCTCTGATTAACTCAGTTCTGTTGGGGGGAGCGTTATCATCTTGAAAGATAGAGCTCCATCCTATAATGCGACAATATGGGACTATCAGTGACTGTAGAAAAAAATTAACATCTGCAATTGGCTTGCCTCCAATGATGCCAATGTAGGAAGCCCCATACCATCACAATGTCTCCAACAGAAGCTGTTACCCTTTACAAGATTACTGTCAAGAATGTGGTTAAAACAAAGAAATAATTCACCAATCACTACTTTTCATACTTTTTTGGAATAAATTTATTCACCACAGGTTGTGTATATGTGTTTAAGCTTGGCTAGGAGTTTTCTGAGTGCTCAGATAAGCTAGAAAAATGTGTAATTACATCCTCCTGTACCATTTTATTATGAACAACCAGCATCCAATTACTGCATAATTACAATAATACATAAAGCCTGTAGGAATAAATTGCCTCATACTTCCTCATATTTGTCAGATCAAGTAAAGTTTCTTTTATTTAAGATTTGGCCCAGGGTTTAAAGAATTTAGAGTTGTATTATAATTACTACATAGGACACTATGAAATAACATTTACAGGGCTTTTATATAAAGAAAGTGGACATCAATATTATATTTATGTTATTGGAGCTTCAAAAAATTGGCACATGAAGAGTAATGATTATGTCTAAACACACACACACACACACACACACATACACATAGACATACACACCAGAGGCTAAAACTTGCAATCATTAGCATACATGCTTATGTCCTGGTTCACTTAAGATTCAAAGGGTGTAAGGATGATTTTTACCATTTTTATGTGTTTGAAAGGTACACAAGTAAAATGATGAATTATTGTGCATCAAAGCCCCTTGGCAGCAACATAATTAGTAAAAAAAAAACACAAAAAAAAACAAGAGCTGGCAACTTTTTAAACCCTGCCTTCAATGAAGATGAACATCTGGTTATATCAGTCAAACAGGACATAATGTTCTAATGACTCACTAGAAAACTTAAGCAAAGAAACATTAAAGCTTAACTAAACAATATTCATGAATGAAAAATACAAAATAATCTGTGCACACAGAGAATGATGAAGCTAATGATGCATTTAAGTCTGGAGGAGAAATGGTTTCTGAATTACTATAAAAACTATCCCAGCTGACTGAAAAGGAGACAGTATGATAGAAACAGGACAGCTTCAGGTGTTGCCAAGCACCATCACCAAAGTGAAAATAGGTGTGCCAATGGGGACTGAGGAACAGGTGGTAAAAGGTAGACAAGATAGATGTTAACTGGGATCTTTGGCTGATGCTGAAAACATAAAAAATAAATACATGCAAGCAGAAATTACAACCAAAACTAAACATGCTAATAACATATCTGTATACTGTCACCATCACTGATACAGAAGACCTCATTGGAATTCATCTGTATGGTGCTTGTGATGCACTGGCGATCTATGCTCGGTAAGACCAACCTTTCATCTGATAACAGATGTGACAGGCACCTCTCAGAGTTAAGTGTAACAATGGAGCCAAGTATGCCATGCATGAAACACCAGAGGACATGACAGTGCACAGCAGGAATTTTCAGCTCAGCCCTACAAGAGCAGCAATCCTGCAGGTTTTCAGTGTATCCCTACTTTTAACACACAGTCGACTTTTACAGTATTAAATGAACTCGACAATATAAATTAAAAAGCCTTTAAATTACATTTTGCAATGAAAATCTGGAGATGCAATATTATATTTTGACAGCTTCAGTCCATCAAACAGATAAGACTAAAGATCATTACTAATACTTACAAAATGTTCTATCATTTAACACACCATGCACAATAGGTGTGTACAAATTCTGCAGATTCATTGGCTACACAGAGGTGTGTCAAGCACTGGCCCATTTAGAAAGTTCATTTAAACTCTCCCTAAAAACCTGTACTTCATTTGGCCTCCAACATTATTTTTCACTGAAGATAACGTTCCCCGGACATGGTGTCCTCTCAGCCCGAGGAGAAATGGGCCACCTCATTGACATGCTTTTGATCTTGACCCACAAGTAAATGAAAACAAATAAAATTGAAATTTCTGGCTCCAGTTTCTTTTGATTCTGTTTTTATATATTTGTGTAGGTTGTTCAAGAACGGATAATGTAATAAAATCAACTATGATCATGTTAGAAATGATAAATTTTAATGTATGTGAGGTCTTTTTTTTTTTACAATTGAACAAATCATTCAACTTCTTCAGCCATCCCTACCAGAATAGATGATGAAATATTTTAACGACAATTAATATTGAAACACACATGAAATCAACACAGAGTTTATCTAATATACGGATAGTTAAATTAATCATTTTGTGTTCACTTAATAGAACTGGATTAGGGAGATAAAAGGTTTGCTGAGTTACCCCTGTCCTCGTGTCTGTTATTTAACCCATCCATTCCTATTCTACATCTACAGGGTCACTGGAGCCTGCAGTAGGTTGCCATCTGGGGCCAACATAGAGAAAAACAACTATTTACACTCGCTACATTCACAGAATTTAGAAACACCAGTTTACCTAAATATGAAAGTATTTAGACTGTCAGAGAAAGCTGGACAGTTCAGTGAGAACTCAGACATCTGCAGGGAGAAGATGCAAACTGCACACAGAAAGGTCCTCGCTGAGGTTCATAGCAGGAACCTTTTTGCTGTGAGAAGACAGCGCTTACCATCACACCTCCTCGCTGTTTTCACTGATTTTAAATATCTTGGTGTTCCATTCAACAACATCATTTAAACTCAATGTAAAAGAAAGAAGTGGCAGTAACTCATTTTACTATTAAAAACTTCTGAAAAAAACATCTAAATGTTTTTTCCACACACTGAATATTGCCTAACAAGTTAGTCTCTTACCTGTTCCTCAACTCTTAACTGCAACTGCAGCTTTATTTACAACACACCTTAAAAAAAAACAACATGGTTGACCACAGTGATACAATGTGTAGTATTAAAACTATTCAAATAAATAGCATATGAAGGACAATGGAAATTGAAATTATAATTTAAGTAAAATAAAATAAATAATTAACAAAAAACTAAAATGGGATCAAAGTAAAAATAATTTACTATTATTCAACACAAGTCACTCTATGCAAACGGCAGATGGATTTTAAACAAACTCTCAAGCAAAAGAAGGACTAAAGAAGCACATCAAGTACTTGTTAAAAATCTTACTTTATTCACCAGTGTCTAATTCTGATAAAGCATGTGTTTGAGCTTTCAAATCACTGTTCAATATCTCAGGTACTCCATAATATTGACCCTCCCGTATAGTGGTAATCAGTTAAACATAAGATTAATTTATTTAATCAATTAATTAATTAATATATTATATATTAATATTAATATATTAATCAATTTATACATAATTGAATTTCCCTTTGGGGATTAATAAAGTATTTTTCATTTCATTAATTTTGATAAATTAAAAGGCTTATTTATGTGGGCCTCTATCACAGATGATGTCCTAATACCACATACGCAAACTGCATTGATCAGCTTGTTTTTGATATATGGTTTGTGTGTGTGTGTGTGTGTGTGTGTGTGTGTGTGTGTGTGTGTGTGTGTGTGTGTGTGTGTGTGTGTGTGTGTGTGTCAGGTATTTTAGGAGTATTGTAAAGTGTGCCAGGGCCTTTGTGCTTGTACAGCTGGACTTTAATATGGATTCATATTTTTGGGGGTAGGCAACAGATGGAAATGAACCTTTAGGCTACAATCCAGCATTTTTATCTTCATATTTCATGAAAAAAATCATTAACTTCCATTGTCCTGTCCAAATAAAAAAAAAAAAAACGAAGCTGTTCCAAAATAAAAATAAAAAAACAATAGCAAAATAACGCATGATAGTAAGATTATGATGCTTATAAAGATTTTTCCAAGTCTTATAATGTTTTCTTTCTGTTTCTCAGGATAAAGCTAGAGAACCACCAACTACATATAGTTCAACAAGAAAATAATCACAAAAACATCATATTTTAATCCCTTTTTCTAGTATTTCTCTGCAGAACACTTAGGCTTTTCCCAGGCCCTGCATTTGGTGTTTAGAACCTGTGCTTTGAACACAGATGACAGCCAGATCAAAGAGAGAGGATATTCAAAGAAATTCAAACAATCATTCAAAATATTTTGTGATCATCACTGACAGATGATACTCAATGGGCTCCATTCTCCATCCATCCATTGGTGCCAGGCTGTTCCATGGACTCTGTCTGCCATAAGCTACATAAGTTAGCTTTGCAATAAATAGAAAGTAAATCAATATAATACACAAGCTGCGATATAAAAACGGTGACATTTAAATACTCTGAGTGTGACACTACCTAATGTTTTCTTTTCCCTGCAGTAATACACAGCAATAAGAAAAAAAAAAACAGCCTCTATTTATATCTTTATCTTGTTTTAATTATGCAGATTGGTGAAGACGTTCAGAAAAAATTAAAAAGGCTCTTCTTGGCTACGAATCTTAAATATGTTCCTCCTATTGTAAAACTCTCATGCTGATAAAGTTACATAACATCAGCAATAAGGAACCAGATACATCTGAACAGGCAGAACAGCTGAGATATCACTTTATTGCAGTTTATAGCAGTTTAGACAGTAAATAAAAACCTGGCATTCAGGTGTATTTCATTTGATTGTGATTTTGATTGAAAACAGTGGGACAGGGGTTAAAATGAATTAGTGGAGGGAAAATAAGATTTTAAATGCTGCCTATTCTTTCAGTTGTGCTTAGACATATCTGACTTTTAATATGTTTGTCTAGAAATATTTCCACAGAGCCCATGCTGACCACCTTCTGCCGTTTCCCATGAAAGGATGATTTTCCTCATCTTAAAAATAAATTGAATAATCTGAAATCCATACACGACCGTCTCTACTTTAAAACAATTCCTCCTCTCAAAGGAAGACAAACAACCTGTTCACTGATTCCTCTGAGACATAAAACCAATTAGTTTTTCAGACCCACCTTGCAAGCACAAATGATAAAAAAATAAATAAATAAAATAACTAAAACCTGCTGGTTCCCTTTGGCAAAGATGGTGAGGCTCTGTGGCAAGAATGACACCTTATGGTACCAACAAAATACCACAGCAAAGAACAAATTTCATCTTAGATTTCTACAAGTTGTTGACTGTGGACAGCATAGCACTTTGTGGGATGTATGCTGGATACTGGGAGCTATTGTTACCAGTATAATTTCAAAGTTCTGCACTGGAGAAATCCATGTTAAAAAAAATCCCGCCGCCACTGTGACAAATCTAGAAATTCATTTTTTGGTTAGCGCTGCAAACAGTTCAGGCATTGAGAATCCAACGCCGCCTGGAATCTAAATCCATTCGCTTTCACTTCAGGGCAAGAACATGGCATAATAACTGGTTTATTAATTACTACAGTTGGTAAAGGACTGGGGGGGGGGGGGTGGCACGGCAAATAAATACAACTATGTCTTCCTTATTTTTACAAGACTAGTTCATAGTCAAACAACTCAAGTGGTGTAACATGTCTGATCACAAACAGCCAAATAAGCACAAATAAATATCACCTGTCCAAGTTTTGCTGCCTGCTGCAGAATCTCTGCCTTCCTCTGGTTTCCACGATGGGCATGGAATGAGTTCTTCTGACTTTGGATCACTATCAGCACCTCCTCTAACCCTGAAAACACAAATACACAGAAAGAGATGCTAAACTGGAATAAACAAACCAAATGCTGAGGCAGGTAGCAAAACAGGCTGTTTACTTTCCTGCTATTTAACTAAGCCGAAGCAAACTGTTTGCAACATCGTATTCCCTGAAGATATAGTGGTACATTTTATTTGTCAGTTAGTAGTTTATTTTGAAGAACAAACATCAAACCAAAAATAAGAACAAGCAAGAGAAAACTAGCAGGTGGAAAGTCCATTACATGCAAACACAAGAGTCAAAACACATCATTTCATTTCATGTTCAAGAAGGGATGGGTAGAAGTTTAAACTCATTTATTCCCATACACACACACACACACACACACACACACACACACACACACACACACACACACACACACACACACACATATATATATATATATATATATATATATATATATATATATATATATATATATATATATATATATATATATATATATATATATATATATGTATATAAGGACTTTTTAAGCCTCAAAGTAATTAGGATTTTATATTCTATGCTGAGTTTAATAGGAAGTCAAACGAACAGGAGAAATGCCTTCGCTGTTTCTTCTGAAGTATTGTTAAGACCTTAGCAGCCCAGCATAGATACGGACAGTTTTTCAGTGTTGCTTTGGGGCAAGAAGCTCTAGTGGTTCCTGAAGTTTTTGTGCCACAGTTCTCAACATAACATTCATTTATTCATTTTCCAAACCGCTTGATCCAATTCAGGGTCGCGGGGAAGCTGGAGCCTATCCCAGTTGTCTTTTGGGCGAAAGGCAGGATACGCCCTAGACAGCTCGCCAGTCCATTGCAGTCCTCAACATAACAGATAGATTTTTTTTTGGCTACATTTGCTTTTACAATGATCTGGTGACCCCTTTCAAAATCTTGGGACCCCTGTGGGGGTCGGGACCCCAGTTTAGAAAAGATATGCTCTTGAGATCTGTTTAATGGGTTTAAAATCCTGTTAAAATTAACTGAATCTCAGAGTGTTTTAGAGCCAAAAATAATAAACTCAGTTTTGCCTGAGTTAAAAAATGTTCAAAAAAGGGAATTACAGGTCATCCAACATAAGATCTGCAACTAAATACCTCACTCACCCACAGATTGATGTGCAGGGTACTCCTGGTGTTCTTTTGCCTGCAGCGTGTCACAAAGATCCTTGTTAGTTCAAACACAAAACGCTAAGCCTCATGACGAAACATAATCACAGCAAAAATTTGAGGGTCTGCACTTACATGAACGTTACTTGTGTGTTTGTCTCCAGCTGAGGGGCCATGATGCCACAAAGGGAAACAAATGTTAGAACTAACTTTGTTGACATAAATAAATATTATTTCAAACTCTAATTAAGAATAACCATTTCCCTGCCAATTCATGTCTTAACTTTAAGCAAACTTTTACCATCTTGGAGTATTTATGACATTGTGGCATGAATAGTGCAAGTTTCAGTGGTACAAGCTGCAGCTGTGAGTTCCTGTTATCAGAATAAAATAGTGCTGTGATTGAATGGAAACTCCAGACTTTGAGACCAGAGAATCTCCAGGTGATATTACTTAATATGTGCAATGTTGTAAAAACATGACCATTTTTCTTTTTGTTTCACTAAAGATGGAAATAAAGCTAAGAAAGTCCAACAAGAAACTAACTTTTCTTAGCTAGGACATTATTTTATATAAAACGGTTTGCATAAACACTGACTGGATCACAATGTGCTCTGAGAGGGATTTGCTGTGTGTAACTACACAAAAAAGATGAAGTGATATAAATCAACCTTAAATTAATAATCCAATAGCTTTTATATGTCAAAGTACAACACGGTCACGTTTTATTGGAGAGGTGAGCTGTGCTATAAGAAAAAGTTTTATTGTTTATTGTTATATATTCAAGCCCTTCCATCATACATGTTTCCATTGTGTGATTGTGCATCTTATATTCCTCCAACCCGTATAAGTTATTGCCATCTCGTGAAAAGGTTAAGATAAAACTTTCTTAGTTTGCACTGGAATTCTGCCAGATTCCTTCAAATTTTGACATTATACACTAATTTTCTCCTATTTGTTTACTAAAAAACATCAAACTCTAATGAATATGAATTGTGATGAAAGGTCCTCTCTCAGATGAACTTTCACAGACATTTAACGCTACTGCTATGCTGTAGAAGGAGAGCAATCCTACTATTGCTGTGACACAAAATCATCCTCACCAACTGCACCTGTGCGTATGTTCCACAGCTGGAGTGCAGCTGACCAGAAAGAAGTACAATGAGCACAAACAAAAGGTTAGAGGATCATAATAACACAGCTGGAGGATATTTACAACACATGCTGTCTTAACATCTGCAACTACCCTACACACCCATATCACAACCACTTTAAACTGCTGCCATCAGGTAAACACTATAGTATTGTAGACTGACCTCAAGACTGAAGGTAATATTGAATATTCAATTCATCTTAGTTCAGTGGTTACAATCAATTCTTGACATCAAATATTGACAATAAGTATTTAAAATTCATATCCACTGCTATGAAGTCAGTCAAGCTAAACGTGGCTGGATATTTGTGTTTTCTGTCTTATATGGTGGCAAAGAAAAGCACTGGCAAAGTCTCAATGAGGCTGCACTCTTAAGGTACAGAAAAAGCTCATTATATAGGAATCTGAATATGCATGTATGAATCATGCTGATCTTGGCAGAAAATATCATTTGAGCACATTTTACAAAGATGTTAATATGTTAAATAAATAATTAACATATGTTTGCAAAAAGTCATATTAATAAATCAAACAATTATTAATATTACGATTAATTAATAAATATATAATTTAAAAATATGTCATAAAATGTCAAACAAAAATAAACTGGAAATAAAACAATACTGCACCAAGTTAATATCAGCTTAATATTTGTTTCCTGTTTCAATTTTCAAATTAAAAAAAAGAAAAGAAAAGAAACCGTATTGGGGCATTCTGCAGCTCAGCAACTAACATTTCACGAATAAATTGACTGAATAACAATAACCTACAGAATTTCTTATAACATGATCCATGATATCATGCCAAGTACTCTATTTTTTATATTAGGATTACTTTCACTTTGGAAGGTAAAACAACCTTACTTCCGGTCGTTGGCTACCGAGTGTGTCTAACTTTATTAGCAGGTAAGCTAGCACTGATTGGTGGTGTGTTTGCGGGGCATTCGCTCCACTTACCTGAACAAAAGAGAAGAACAATAACCAGGTTGCATCCGTGTACCCCAACATGACAAGACATGCCTCCTGCAGGGGATGTTTCAATCATGGATAAGAAATTATTTCTGACATTCCTACACTGGCTGAGCTGTACGACTGCTTGCTTGTAGTGAACGTCAATGCGGAGCTGTAGCGACCTCTAGCGGACAGTACGCGAGCGTGACTGTCCCGATGTACTCTTACCAGCCACTTTGTTAGGTATCTATTACCTGTTAACGCAAGCTTATCAGCCATTCACATGGCAACAACTACCAGCGCATTGAGGCAGATAGATATGGTCAAGACAACTTGTTGAAGTTTAACTCAAGCATCAAATGGGGTTGAATGATTACTGAGAATATGGCATGTTTGTTGGTACCAGACAGGCTGCTCTGATCATATCACAAATAGCTGATTTACTGTTGTTTTGTTTTGTTTTTTTTACACTCATCTGTGTCTAGGGTTTACAGAGAATGATCCACGATTAAAAGAAAGGCTATAGACTGATACTACATAGATTATATAAAGGCAACAGTAATGAAAAAAGTCACAGTATAACCAAGGTATGTAGAATAGCCCCTCTAAACACAACACATTCAACCTTGAAGCCAGTAGCAGAAGACCATATTGGGTGTCACTCAATATCACACTGACAGATAAGAGCAAGAGACTGAGGCTAAAAACTACTCAGGCAATTCCGTGCAATATGAGATTGGAAAAATATTTTCTGGACTGATGATTCTCCATTTCAGCTGTGACATTCACATGATAAGGTCAGAATTTGGCAAAAACAACATGAAAGAATGGATCCTTTCTTGAATCAACAGTTCAGGCGGGTGGTGACAATATGGTGTGGGGAATATTTTCTAAGCACACTTTGGACTCCTTTATACCAACGAAGCATAATTCAAAAGGCAGGAGTTATTTAAAAATGATATTCCTAACCAACAACACACACAAAATTGATCAAATATTGAGTGAGGAGCTTATAGCTTCTGTTGAAGCTAATCTGAGACTATGTACAGACTATGGGGCAAAGGCTGTAAGTCACACTGAAGTCATAAGTTACACAAGTTAGATATGCAATAAATAGAAAGTAAATCAATATAATACACAAGCTGCGATATGAAAACTGTGACGTTTAAATACTCTGAGTGTGACACTACCTAAGGTTTTCTTTTCCCTGCAGTAATAGACAGTAATAGAAAAGAAAAAAAAACAGCCTCACTATTTATATCTTTATCTTGTTTTAATTTTGCAGATTGTGGAAGATGTTCAGAAACATTAAAAAGGCTCCTCTTGGCTACAAATCTTAAATATGTTCCTCCTATTGTAAAACTCTAGTGCCTGTAAAGTTACATAACATCAGTAATAGGGAACCAGATACATCTGTACAGGCAGAACAGCTGAGATATCACTTCATTACAGTTTATAGCAGTTTAGACATAAAAACCTGGCATTCAGGTGTATTTTATTTGATTCTGATTTTGATTGGAGCTGAGGTTAGGGACATAAGTTTTGACGTTTGTATCTCCATATTAGCCAGTATAACATCAATAGATTGATTCTGCAAGTCTAGACAATTAGACCAGAAATTACAAGTAAATTTTCATGTAGCGTGCTGTACTTCTAAAACTGACTTGTATGATCAAGATCCGCAGAGATAATATTTGTAGAATGGATTTGGTTTGCATAATGTTTCCTTAAACGTTTAGTGAATTATTTTCTGATGCAGTTCTCACTGCAGAACTGCTGTACTACATCCAAACACATACTGTTATATTTTCGTCGAATATTCAGGACGTTTCTATCGTTTACAGCGTGATATTTTACCTTTACAAAAGTATTCTAATCTTCACTTTTTGGGCTCTGTCTGATATTTTAAAAAGTTACCCATTTTTCTTTCATTTTGCATAAACAATATGAACTATCTGGCTTGCAGGCATGCTGCAATAAGTTATAAGTTAATAAGTTATAACCAACATGACGTGCAACTTGCTGACGGTAACAGGAAGTCATCCTGGGTTTTAACACAACACGCTTTACTTCCAGCTCGCGCTTGACAGCAGAGGTGCAGCAGGAAAAACGTGGCATAATAACAGCTATCACAATGTCCTACAAACAGATGAATGTCACAGAAATAGAGGAGTTTCTGAGAAAACCACCGGTAGGTTTCTCCGTGGAGGCTCTCTGCTCGGGTTACCGAGTCCACAGCGACGAGGAGGAGAGTCTGGTGCTCATCGACGATTTCCAGTCCTGCGTTGGGAAGATAGTTTTCCAGAACTCCCTGGGAAGGTGAGAAACACTCACACCTGTGTTCCCTAAAATGTATTTATGAACACATATAAAAGCGCGGGTTTAAGCATGAGTCTTTATGTATTTTCGTGTGTTTTTCATGGCAGTAAAGTCACGATAAACAATTTATGGGAGTATACGAGCTTCAGAAAGACTCTGCTCTCCAAGAAGATCTATCTGCTGGTGTCTGCCTGCGAGCAGGACCTCACTATGAGCAGCAAAAGCAAAGTCAGAGGTAAGCCAAGCACCAAATATTATTTGTGTGTTCATTTTAGTCTATACAGACAACAGACTAAGTTCCCAAACCACCACTGGTGTTTTAGGTTAGCAGAGAATAGTTTGTGTCGGAGTCATTGTGTGTTTTTAAGCTCTTTGGCTACAGCTGTGTGTAGTTGGTGGTATAGGTGACTCATGCTGGCTTCAGACTGGGGTCCTTTCCAGCTGGGCGTGGAAGATAGCACAATGATGAGGTTAAATGAAGTTATTTTCTTCCAAACCCCCCTCCTCCTTGTTTCAGTGCTGAAGCAGTATGTGGTGTCCTTCGATGGCAGCAATCCTTTCATCAGGTGGCAGATGGAGAAAGGACTGGACTGGACCATCTCCTCTGTGGCTGGAGAGAGTTACAGGGTCGATGTAAGCTGGACTTGGTCGTGTCTCTGTTGATTCTGTTCATTATATGTCTGGCTGCACTGTTATGACTTGTTGGGTGTGAGTTGCTATACATTTCTGCATCCAAAACGGTGTTTTCTTCATTTAGATTGTCCTGCATGACGCTCTGGAGAGCTGGATTCCTGAAGACCTCACTGATAACCTCACAAAAGTCAAACCCGTGTGGAAGGACACTTCTTTCACCCTCAAATACTACTCTGATGCCTTATTTGATTTCCCACACTGGTTTGGTTTCAGCAGAAGGACATTTAAGGTAAATTATAAGCAATTTCTTATTTTGTTTCGTAATAATCTACCCTTTTTTGTACTTTTTAGGAGGTATATGGCTAATGTGATGTTTCTTGTGTTTACCATCATTAAAGCTGACACTTACGTGAACCATCTGTGGAAGAAGAAGAGGACAAAGCTGGGTTCATTTGTCAGTTTTCAGTGGCATTAACCACCTCCATAAGAAAAATGGATTATGAAGTCCAGTTATCAGTGGATGAGTGGTTGTGAAACGAACATGTCCGGTGAAAAATTCTCGAACTTTTTGAGACTGTCGGATCTTTACTATAAAAGCGATCAGGTCCAGATTTCTCCACTGTTCAGTGGACAAAAAACAATGAAGAGGACGGAAATTCTGGATGGCTTAAAAATGATTCAGGCAAATTATGTGTATAAACAGAAATTTGTACAAGTAAATGTTTATTGACATCATTCAGTTTCAAGCTGTACCGTGGTGAAAGAGCTTTAAATTTATGCTACTAAAATGAAAAAAAAAAAAACGACTTATCATTGCGCTAAAAGGAAAAAAAATTTCAGGAAAGCTGTAATTTTAGATGTATATTTGCTGAACAAAAACATAATAAATGCATTTACAACCTAAAAAGCAAAGTGTTTTAATGCACAGCTGTATTTGCTAAAAATGTGTAAGTTACATGACATGCACAGAACTAAGGGATGAGCAGAAGAGCAGATGCGGCATTGGTGATGGTTTCTACGTATTCTTTGTAGTCGCTGCCGTAGTAGCGCCCCATCAGGTAGTTAAAGATGCCCACAATGCACATCAGAAACAGGAAGCTCATGATGCGCTTCCCGAACAGGTATCCTGGGGTGCTACACAGAAATATATATTTTTAAAAATGATTCGAGAACAACTTAATCCATTGGCATTATGCAGTAGATTGCTTGAATTAAACTACCTTTGAGAGGTCTGTCCCAAATATCCAATAAAGTACTTCTGCCTGACTAGCAGGTAGATGATCCCAGCAAAAGCAGCTGGAGCTTTCAGGGACAGAAAAGGGGAAAAATAATAAAGGTGGTTCCATAAAACACACTATGGACTACATACAATAGGTACACGGGCCATCTTGTCTCCTTTTAGCTACCCTGCTATTATCTCTGAATTACTTTTTAATGTTGTGCCAGATGTTAAGAAACAGTTTTTGCTTAAGACCTGGTGCAGTGACCAACAAGTTTTTCTTCACTCAGAGCTTAAAATTTCAGATGGAATGAAGAAATGTGAACTTGCAACAAAAAATAGGTTTAGAAAACATGAACAGGGCTGCTGATAAAGGGTAATAAATGAAAGGCATGTAAAGGTAATGACTTCTAAGCTTTAAGTAGGTTAAAATGTTCATGTGTTACTGTGTAGAGAACGGAGTAATCAGAAGAGTTTTATTTGTTATTAGGTAAAGCAGAATGCTGCTTGTATGTGGTTGCCTTCCCTGCTGTGTTGAACCATGATCACCAGTTAGAATGAGTACAGGTTGTTTGTGCCCCAGCATGGAGCAAAATAACATTTGTGATTAGGAAAAACTTACAAATGTAATAATAATCATTAATAAAACTCCTAAGGGATTATGTGAATTTGCTGCCTCTTAAAATCAAGTAAAGCAGTAAACAAAGAGCACACAAATCTTGACCAGACTTCTATGTCGTTTACACATATGGGTGTGAACTGCAGTACAAATATGTGCCAGTCTCCTCCACACTGTTTAATGATTACCTTGATTGAGGCAAAGCCCAGCACACCACATTAATGCCAGGAAAGTAGGATAAGCATCCATGCAGTTACGACTGGAAAAAAAAAAAAAAAAAAAACAAGAACAGAAACCATAAGGAAGTTGCTTGTAATAAGACTGAAGCAATCACACAGGTTGGAGAGCTGTGCCAAGTCCTGTATGAGCAGGAAATGTTATGCAACTGGTGAGCAGAAGTGCCTACAAAAAAAAAAAAACTGAGAAAAAGTCCTATGGATGTCAGAAAAGTTGAGCTACATAACCCAGATATGGAGAGCCAGGAAAAACTGACTACTCTCCATGTCAGCAGAGACTGGCTGTTGCAGTGCAATGATCTGGACAATGTGTTGGACAAAGCCATATCCTTCAAACCTTATACTGTTCCACAAGTCATTCTTCACAAGCCCACTAAAGGAGCACCAAAAGAGGAATTGCTGTACTATAAATAAGCATGTCTTTGTCTTGATATCTGAGAATTTATTACTTCTTTAGGTAATTTTAATCTCCTCAGACAAAAAAAAATTACATTAGAAATTGACATGAAATTTGAAGAGAGAGATGCATTTAAGGAACAACCAGCAAGTGAACAAAGAATTACAAGTCTTTCTATAAGAAATCATTTGCATTTTCGGCTGCTTAGACTCAGGAATTAATGGTTAGAGGTGACTACTTGACTATTCAGGATTCTTTTCCTTTATTCCACTTTCATTAGAAATAAAAATGACAGATGTATAAAAATGAGCCAATAAATGCATTCCTAGTCATGGAGAGGCTTGCTTACCTTTTTCCTACTGTACTTTTCAACAAACCAATTATCCAAAAGCATCGTCAAAAAAAAGGAAGGAGTGACTCACAGAAACTAATGTCAAATTAAACCAGATCCCTGAGAGATATGAAAATACAATCGCCATGACACTCCTTCCCTAGCCTAGCAGAATACCAGGTCAAAATTCTACTAAAAAGAAATATTTGGGGAACTTCTATTGAAAAGCTGAGCCAGATTTATTATTTTAATTAATTTAATGTAATTTTAATGTGGTAGTTAATTGTTGCCACAGCTGTCAAATAACATATTCAAATATACTAATAGTGGAAGTCAATGACTCACCTCAACAGTTTAGCGTTGTGATGATGACACTAAATTACTATAAAACATTACAACGAAAGTTGATTGGCTCTGAAAAATTGTTTGACTCATGATCATGTTTAATTCTACACTGCCCCCAGATGTTTGCAACACCTTTTACAGGGTAATGTTGGCACTAATGTTTTAAAATCATCCCCAGGAAAAGTATTGCTACTAAATTATACTGGAGGACATACTGAGATGTTAGATTGCTTTCAGATAATAAAATCTAAGTTTTGGCCAGATGTGGAAAAAACTATCACATGTGATGATGCAAGTACAGCATGAGCAGGATGCTGTTTATATCTGCATGAATCAGATTAATTCATTTTCTTTTACTGGCTTCAAATGTAGGTTGTGATCTTGTTTGACAAACAAGAGATGATTAAGTTTGTTTAGTTAAGTCTTGTAACTTAATAAGACGCTGACTTTATTTTTTCTGTATTTTCAACCCCAGAAGCTGAACTAATACATGTATTTTCTAAGCATTCAAATGAGGTTGCTGCCTGGTTTTTCCTGCCCATGTTCAGGCAAATGACTACCTAGCTATCGGATTAATATTTGGCAGTTATAAAATTGAGCACAGTGCATCCATTGTGGTTTCACTTGAACGATTTCACTGGATAAACTTAGAAATAAACATAAAGAAAAGGGTACTTACTTGGCACAAGACACTCGCTCAAAAGCAGATGTGTGGCTTTGGCTCTTGCATTCCCTCTCTACCTTATGAGCAAAAAAAGCTGAAGATACAAATTAGGACTGATTTGAAAAGCGATAATCAGGTGTGAGCATTTTAAAAAGCTTGCCTTGTGTTTTTCTCACCGTTCTGAAGAACGCTGATGAGTGTGACAATGACCAGGAGGTAGATATTTTCCACTGCTTTGCTGGAGTCCATGACTGTCATGCGATGTGTTGATGCAGGTGGATGCTGAGGGAGACAAAGCTTCTCTTTCACATCCAGCAATGTTTAGCTCAAGTCAGATATGCATCATAAACCTCTCCTACTATGACATCATGCACTCCCTACCTAACATCCATACAACAAACAAGTGTAGTTTGTGACTTCCTCTTTATGCATATGATGCTCTGGCTTAATACAAACACGTGCCAACGAGTTGTGTGCAACTTCCTCTCTGTGTTGTTTAAGACAAACCACATACACTCTCACATGTGCACTTAGACTTAGACTTGACTTTAATAATCTCTTTTGGATGACTCCCTTAGGGAAATGAAAATTTCCAGCAGTGAAAAGGAAAAGTAGCAGCTTCGAGCACCTTTATGCTTTGCAAAATTCATTTTCTTCACTGGTATTTTCTTGCTTTTCCCAAAGTGAATAAAACTTTACTTGAAAGTTTTTTTCATTCCATCATCCAATCAATTACACACTTACAATGCTCCATCTCCAGTGTAAGAATGAGGCAATTGTGCAGAAAGTGTGCAGAATAACCTAGATAAATCATAGCTTGTTATCTTTGGAAGATGTAGTCCTTAAGAAGACTTCAATACAATGCTACATGTGTAAATGCACTTCTTAGCTGTTATCTGAATCTGGCTCCCTGCATTGGCCTTGGCAGGCTGGTTATCAAATCTCCTGGAATGTTATGCTGTCTCTCCCCCTAGCCTACCCCACTCCCATTTAAACAGGTGCCACAGATGAACTGGGGGATAGTTCATAGACACACTCACTGAACCCACACACTCACACTCACTGTTACAGACACACTCTCTTATTTTTCACATAGACTGTAAATAAAAAGAAATTTCTCCGTCTTCTCCGGCCCTTTTCCCTCCCTCCACTCACGGACAGCGAGTTGGTTGGATGCGCCTTCTCGGCTGCGAACTGACGGGCTATGCTGGGAAATCCCACCCCGACCACGTCCTTCCATGTGTTTTCTTTATGTTGTGATTGCCTGATTATGTGCTTTTTCTATTTTTTTTTTTTCGGGGATGAATAAAGTATTCTTGTATCTTGTTGTATCTTTATTCTAAAATGCTGGACCAATTGCATGGAATGAGATGTGTGAATGACTTTGGATAGCTCTCACTTTCAGCCCTTCAGTCAAACAGCACCTGCGAGTGCTTTTTAATGGTAATGCAGCTTTGACACGCTTCCTCTGCTTTTAAATGTACCAAAAACATTGAGAGGGTCTTGGCCGCAGACTGGAGAATAAAACATTAGGTACCATTTTCGGTTTAGGGTGGTCATTATTGATTATTTAATTACTTATTGACTTATTTAATAATTTATTGACTTAGCTATTTTTATCATATAAAATGGAGATTAACTGTGAAGACGAGATTATGTACTTAGCCAAAGATACAAGAAATGCTTTCATATAATTACTTTTCTAAAATGAAAACCAAATGTATAGGCATTTAAAGACACACATACGCTGACAGATATCACGACATTGACTTTCAATACAGAAGGATACGACCGTCACTCGCAAGTCCCATATGGTCTAGCGGTTAGGATTCCTGGTTTTCACCCAGGCGGCCCGGGTTCGACTCCCGGTATGGGAACAACTGTTTTACTTAAAACATTTTCCTTTCCTTAGCGTCACAATGGGGCAGTTTTCTCCTAATGTATGCGACACAGTGAGCGATCAAGAAATCCAGTTCTGTGCTTGGAATAACTCAAGAGCTGCTGGAACTGATTGTCCAAAGAATGCTGCAGAAGATGATACAGGATTCTTCACACCCTCTCCAGAACACTGTGATGAAACAACAAATTGTGTTCAGTGACAGGCATTTTCAGGTCCACTGAAAGATACAGAATATCATTCCTGCCACCAGGAATAATATTCAGCTGTCCTAAGGTCAGCTCCTGGAACAAGACTTCCTCAAGTTAATTATCTACTACAATATTGAATTTCCTTTTAATTTATATATATATATCTATATATATATATATAGATATATATATATATACATATACATATGTGTGTGTGTGTGTAATATCTTGGCTTCTACACAAAAACTCATATTTGCATGACATTAAACTACTCATTAAATATGGCTGTACAGATTCTGTGGACAGCAGCTGCTAGATAGCTGCAGGGTGTAATTATCTAAAATTTTGTTGTTTGAAACTGAAATTTTAATTTAGTAACAGTTAATGCAAAACAGAGAGCATAGCTTGCCCATTATGGTTTACAACTAGGGGCTTCACACTTCCTGCTTGTATGTGTGGTATCACCTCGGTCTTCCACCCAAATACTGCATGCCTTTTTTAATGCTTACTAGTATTATTTACAAGTACATTAATAATTAGGAACAAGAATATGAAAATATTAATAACTAAAAGTTAAGAAAAAGACAGCTTATATAATGTTAAAATGAGAAAAACTATTTCCCACAGAATGCCCATGGGGCAAATTTTTTGTCAATAATTCCTATACATTTTATTAAAATAATAGTCAATGAAAATATTTAATGAATGACAGTAAAGTTTTTTTTATTTCAAGTAATTTGTCAAAGAAATTACCACTGTAAATAAATGCAAGAAACACATTAGGCATTAAAAACAAAGTGCCAAATATTTAAACAAAAGGAAAAAACAAACATACAAATGAGCAAGAAATTAACATATTCTAACGCCACATTAGACCACTAAAATCCTTCACGATCAACATCAACCATGTCAGGATATAAACGAATAAGGTGCACATAGCTGAAATTTCTTTGAATAATGTTATCATCAGGTTGTCTGTGCCAACAAGCCTGCAAATGACATCTAGCACCACATTAAATGAAACGTTCAAATAAGCAGCTCTGTCACCCGGTGTCAAAGCCGCAGCACTGGGAGAGAAAATCCTCCAGGAAGTTTTCAGTGTCAGGCGTGTTGTTACTACAGCTGGTCTGCGACGCTGCACCATCAGTGCTGACCAAACAGTTCAACTGCTCAGCTCCCTCATTCCCACTGGCAAGCATCTCTAAGAAGCCGGTGCTGTCTGGAGAAAGGTTGCTGACAGTCGTCGCTGGCGAGAGTAGGTCTGACAGGAAGTCATCGCAGGTGGAGCCATCGTAGGTGCTGGAGGTGACAGTACTTGGAGAGTTCAGATCAGTGCTGTCTGGTTGAACACAGGGTCCCCCTTGAAATCCCAACAGGCTGTTCAGCTTTGCAAGCTTCTTCTTCTTTGCTTTCAGTTTCTTTATTAGCTTGTATCTGAGGGCTTCAGTTTCACTGAGATTTGGGGGAACTTTGGAGGACTGACTGCTGTGTTTCTTTGACAAGCAGATTTCAGAAAGTTGCCTTGCAGCAGATGTAGGATGGGACAAACCTGAGGTTACAGTGGAATTGATTAACTTTAAGTGGTTTGGTTCCACACTGAGGGGTGCTGGGGATGGACTTTGGATGTATGAGCTCTTTGCACCAAATCCACCATACATTTCCGCAGCTTTTGGAGGGAGACTCTCGCTCTCTTCTGTACAAAGCTGCTGTTTAGGGAGTCCTGCGAGAATCGGATGTCCTTTTACAGGATTGGGAGTGGAGTGGACAGGATGAGAGGGCTTCACTTGTGTGTCCAAGGAGGGTGTGTGGGTGAGTGCAAGTTTTGCAACGGACTTGTGAATTTGATTTAGAGGGTGTTTGCTCAGCAGGAAAGACCAGCGAGCATTTTGATCAAGTGCTGGCGCATCTGTGGAACATTTCTGATTGGTGGACAGAGGTGAGGTGTTAGTAGAAAAGACGGGGGATGCTTTCTTACTTTCCATATGTGGTGTGTTGTCTTGAGCAGCAGGAATCTCGGGGGTATGACTGACAGCTTCCAATGGCTCTGGGGATGTAGTTTGGGAGGAGAGTGGAGCTGCTTTAGATGAGGCTGCCTGTTTGCACATCTGTCTGTCCACTGTGCTGCATGTGGTGGTTCTGCCTTGTCCCGTTTTGGAAGGTGGCACAAGTGGATCACAGGAGTCATCTTTTGGCTCTTTATCAGAAAAGTTCGGGTTAGTGGGAAGCTCAACATCAATGCTGTCACACATGTCACCACCTGCTGCATGGGAGGAGCTGTCAGATGTGGAACCCAGCTTTTCAATCCTTCCAGGAAAACTCAATTCCTGAGCTTGGTGACTGTCAAGTTGGGTTTCAGATTCAGATTTTAACTCCACCAGGGTGAGCGTGATGATGTCATTGTGAGTAAGTCCCTCAAAGGTGTCGAGCAACGTCGTTGCACCTATGGATGCATCTTCAACGGCTGTGACTGTAGAGTCCATAATGTTGCTGCCTTCTTCCCCTGTGAGTGCACAAATGATGTCGGTATCATCGTGAGGCACCAGAAGAGTCTGATCTGGAGTCACAGCCAATGGTCCATCTACTTTGTCATTTAAAAAAGGGATATTCTTTTCAGGTGGGGAAGAATCAACAAATGTGGTGGAGGGGGAACAAACAGAAGGTTCTGCATCATCCTCGACCTCCCAGAAGACGATATGCATCTCATGAGCAGGGACCTGGAGCTTGTGATGGGTCAGACAGTCTGGGTGTTTTAAGTCGTCATATTCTAGCCATGATCCTGAAGGAACAAGCACACAGGTTATCTCTGCACGTAACTACAGGATTTTACTGGAATAACTTATAATTGCCATAAAGAGAAGGAAAAACATTATCTGCCCCTAGTCAGGAGCAAGAACCTTAAAACTTAAAAATCTCCTCTAAAACCCACCGAGTTGCACGTTAAATGACAAAACAAGTGTTAAAAGTAGAGCTGGGCAATATATCGAATATACTCAAAATATTGTGGCTAGTCCCCTGTGGAATACAGAAAATGTCTATATTCGTCATATTCAAGTATCCTGTTGTCACGCAGTTGTTTTTAGCTGTGGGCGGGTTTTTCTCACTCCTCCTCGACTCTGCACCGCTTTGCACAGAGAGTTAAAGCAAGCGCACCTAGTTACGTACATAACGTGAGCTACGTGCTACGTCATGAGAGGCAGCGTGTAGCAGCTGTTCTAGCAGAGAACTCCAGTACACGCTTGCCAACTTGGCGACTTTCTCGTTAAATCTAGCGACTTTCCAACCCTCCTTGGCAACTTTTTTTGTGAAAAGCGACTAGCGACTTTTACTGGAGTTATTGGAGACTTTCCGGGTGTATTGGCGACTTTAAAGCGCATATTGTAAAGTTATTGTGACGAACAACAGTCTCTCCCCGCCCTAAAGCACCCAGTCGGCTCCGGCTGCAGCTGCAGCCAGTCAGAGGAGCAGAGAGGACTCCTGCACGACTCCATCTACAGTCACAATGAACAGCCAAATCCGCCACTGATCCCGCTCTGGATTACAGAGTGGGATGTAAATTGCAAAGTTTTTCACGTCATGCAAAAATAATAAATTCTATTTGATTACATTCACAGCCTCTGTCGCTTACTCACTTCATCCGCTGTGTGTGTGACACAAGCTAAATATTTATCTAGCTCGTCATGTCTCTAGAAAGTACAGAAAGGAGTGGGAATCAAACCCTGAATTAAAAGCTGGCTGAAGCCGTTTATTGGAGACGATACGAGGACATTCTGCCTGTATTATAAGACTGATTTCTACACTAAACTCGGCAATGAAAAAAAAATACAAGACGACTCAAAAACGTATCCATAAAGCAAAGCCTTATCATAGTTCAACCCAGAGCAAGCTAAAACTAAAAAATGAAAAAAAGACTAAACTAAAAGTAATAAAAACTACAAAAATAAAAAACAAATGTATCTCTGCCAAAGTGTCTCTTTTGGGTCACTGTGGCAGTCCCAAGCCCAGATAAAGGAGGAGGGTTGAACATGCAGCTAGCTATTCCACAAAACATAACAATCCTTTGGTTAAATTTGATATTTGATAATCTAACATTTAATAAAGCAGGACAAAGCTAATTTATACAATGTAGTTTTAATGGTATTCAAAATAATTTGAATACCACTGAACAGGAATAGCCTGTTCAGTGGCAAAAAAAAAAAAAAAGAATAGAAGAAAAATAGTACAGGATCCTTTATCTGGCGCTGGTTTGGATACCAGAGAGAGGATGTTGACCAAACAACTGTCGTATGCAAAGTATGTTGCAAAAGTGTCGCCACAACAGGTAGTAGTACCACAAATTTAGTTCATTTAAAAAGTCACTCCCTAGACCACCTATTTTCATACATTGCATTTATTACATCATGCAAAGGCACTTTATTTTGTTTTAAAATGACATGTTTCTGCGACTGCTTTAACTGTTCAATAAATACGGTTTTGATAAGTTTTTCTTCATTTTATGTTTAAAATCAGCATCTCTTAATGCAGTATGAACAATTATGTTTTAATGTAGACACAAAATCATCTTACTGATGTGATTGTACGCACCAAAGCATTAATTCAAGGCTAAGGTAAACATCGAGATATATATCGTATATCGTGACATGCCATAAAAATATCGGGATATTACTAAAAGGTCATATTGCCCAGCCCTAGTTAAAAGCTGATGTTATTCCTATTTAAACACTTCATGTGCTTCCCACCAGAATGTGCTGTTGGTACACTTCAATGTACTTAATCATTATACTTCATGTGACTTGAAGATTTAAAAAAAACCTCTTTCTAGCATTATCCAGAGGAGAAATGCAATTAAAACATTTAGATGATAATTAAAAAATAAAGTTATCATACTTTCTTTCTGGAAAAAAAAAAAAGGAAAGAACATACATACCATCATTATTGTGAAACCAGGTGACAAAGTGCTTAATCTGCTGGTTGTACTGTATGACAGTTGTGATTGAGTAGCGTTTTCCCTTGAAGTTGAAGGCGTAGATACTGACATCATTGTTCGGGAGCCCCTCCACAAAATGAAGTACAAACACTGGAGGCACTCTGCACACAGAGATGAAGCAAAAGTTTGGTTCAAGCAGAGGTCTAGATGGGAAATCGGATATAGTTTCAGAACAAAAGCTTTGGTGATAATAAAACTTTTTTTGTTCTTTTATAAGAATTTCAATCTTTCCAAAGGCTTCATATTCTAATGTGGTAAATTTGTATCTGTAAAAGGAGTACTTTCCCTGATCCATAACAAACACAAGGGCACAAGATTAGCAGAACTGCCTGGGAAAACAGCCTTAACCTCAACATCTCAGATGTAGCAGGGATCCTCAATCCTGGTCCCTAAGCACAGGCGTCCTGCAGGTGTCACTACTTGCCCTGCTGCAACACACCTAATTTACAGTCGGACTTGTGCAGAACTTGAATAATTACTCATTGATTTGAGTCAGTTGCGTTGCAGCAGGGAAACCTCTAAAACCTGCAGGACACTGGACTCTGGAGGTCCAGGACTGTGGATCCCTGACATAAAGGATTCAATTCTTTAGTTAGTTCCTTGTTATTTGCGCTTGTTATTCCCAGCTACAGTTTAAGGTGGTCCACAGGGCCCCCATATCCATAGTCAGGTTGTCCCAGGTGTATGAAGACCCAGTCGCCTGCTGTAATGAATGTGACAATCCCAAGGCAGTCATATCCAGTGGCTTCATGTCATGCTCACGTCTTGACAAGATCTGCTGCTTTCCTCAGAATCGGAGGATGAATTTAACAAGATCTGGAGACCCTTTTTAAACATTTCTCTAACCTACAACTTAGTTGCGCTTCTACACCATTATAATGTGTATCTGTTGCCACTTCCATGTATATACTGATTTGTATATATAAGTCCATGTGCAATTTGCACACAAAGTCATATCCTGAGTACTCTGCATATGATAATCTGACTGAAAGCCAATTCAGACTATTGGTATACAACATAGGAGAAGGAGACCCTGTTTTAGGAACCTTTTTTTAGACTGAACTTCTTACCTCTGCAGCAACATAGTCCTCATCTGATTCTTCTTGGAGCAGGCATTGCACGGTGCAAAATGAGCAGCATGAAGTGGGTGCCAGTTAGGCAAAATGTTTGTGAAGGTGGGAAGAGTTTTCACAACCCTAAAAAAAACACACACACAAACAAATTCAGAGTTGGCGTTCAGCAGGGACGTGGTCAGTAACCAGGAAACGATCCCTACCAGCTGAACTTGCATTTCCTCAATTTCTATTTCATTCTTTTTCAAATCTGACCAATATTAGGGAGTTTAAGTCTTATTGGAAGCAATTGTAAACATCAAACGTTCAGGATTTTATAACTTTTTCTCCACACAGACCTGCAGCAGCATGGGGTTTCATTCCCAGCTTGATTTCTAACAAGACAAATAAGTCTGCCGTTTTTGTTCAGTATCTTTGCTGTTAAATAAAGCTTTCGAAACAAGCACCCATTTTTTTGTTCGTTCATCCTCCATTATTATTCTGATGATTATTTTGCTTATGGGAAAAAATAGATTAATATAAATCATCACCTACCTTTCTGTTGTGGTGACTTTGCATTCACTGCACTTGAACTCCCAGTGAAAGGTCGTCTGGAACAGACGCTCCACCCAGGAGTCCATTGTGAGCAGAAGTGGCATGGCGAACACCGGAGTTTCCCTTTGACCTAAACAGCCCAAACATAGCAGTTAGAGAGCATTGCTCTGTGAGTGCAGGCTGCAGCAGCGGTTACAAGCTACATTTCCAAGTAATTTCAAAGAATTTAATCTGTGAATGAGATGTGGGCGACATTTTAGATATCCCCTGGGTTGTCAATCCTAAAACTGAAAACTACAACCTTTTCAGCCTGTATGTCAACTGTGCCGTAACAGCTTTCCCCCTCATTATGCCCCCGTGTTTACACCAAGCTCTCCTAGTTCCATAGAACAAAGACTTGTCTGCCATAAGCGGAGCAAAATACCAGGTTGGCAAGTCTAGACCAGTCACTATGTGATATCAGGTGATAACTGCTTAAAAGATCAAGTTTAAACCTAGCTTTGGATATTCCTATATTAACATTTTGTGGCAACCAAGAGCTATACCAAAAACACATGCATAACATAACAACATGTATGTATTTTGGTAAAACTCTTACCTTTTAATATTATTGATGTAAAAAAAAAAAATTAAAGATAAAGTTATTTAAAGCTTTGGTTGTTTGAAGACTTTCATGTTGTGTAGGAGATATGTACGTACGTCCCAAAACAGGACAGACTCCTCCTTTAAAAACCCCTCTTTGTCGCTGTAATCTGGAAGCAAAAGCTTAGAGCTCGGCTTTATGAAAATTAATATTCAAGAACAGAAAGCTTGAGGGGCCCTGGGAGCACTTTTGTCCCGCGTTGCTGTGTTTGAAAAGCATTCGCTCAGACATCTCTCCTGCTCCCAAAAGCCTTGCACTATTTGCATAGAGTTCCTGATCCAACACGCGCAGGAAACTAGCAGACAGGCAGGAAAAAAAGCATTGCTTTGTTATTTTTATTAATGCCAATTGTTTTTATTTTTGGTGGTGTTGATTTTCACTTTAAACATTTTACATTTTCATATGGCATTTACATTGTTTTCTAATGTGTAATCAGTCCTTATTAAACTTTCTTTGATCAACTTTCAGGTTATATGAATGAATGAATGAATGAATGAATGAATGAATGAATGAATGAATGAATGAAAAATACTTTATTAATTCCCAAAGGGAAATTCAATGAATTATTTATTATCATCATTATTATTATTAATTACATGAATGACTTCCCAACACTATTCTATGATATTCCAGGAGTCAGAGGTCATCATACCTAAAATAATTAGCTGCAGTGCAGAGTTGTTGTTTTACTCTGTGTCAGACCCAAATGAATGAGAAAGCTTTTCACTGCTATATCCAACCATATATCAAAGTTTAAATGCTCCCACCCATCGCTGTTTTGTAAAACATAATGCAATGCATCACTTAGCTTTATATGAATTTTTACCATAAACAGCATGTAATAAGAAATGCGTGCCTCTATGAGGACCTGCACAGTTGTTTTCTGCAGTGGTGAAACCCATAAATAAGAGATCAGTTATTCTCACACTGGTTACGACCTTACCGTTTCTGTAGAACAATTAAACCCTCAAGAGTAAAACACAGACTGTTTAACAAGCTTAAACATGTAGGGAAGTGATATTTACAGCTGATGTGTTTTATATGAAGCATTCAGCTGATATAGTGAGAGAAAACTGTACATCTATGAGGAATATCATCATATGGAAAAAATACATCATACATTACATGAATGAGTGAAAATCAACCCCTTTAAATACCCCTCAAATAATTTTCACATTAAAAAAAAAGCTGAAAAACCAAAAAGCAATTGGTCGATCTGTCAAGGCTCTGGTTGAAATGTTACAATCAGGATTCAAGATTCAGTTTATTTATCGTTTAGTAGAGAGCACCAACAATATTTCTATGCTCAAACTCTTGACAGGGATGACACATGTGAGGACTGAACCAGGTCTTCACTGTGAACGTTTCTATTAAGCCATTCTTACAGATTCTCTGTTTCACATTTGCAACTCACCCTGTGTGTGTGTTACTTGAGCTGTGGGCATAATGCAGAAAAGAATGTGCTTTATTTATGTGCTGCCATCCCAAGATTTAAGACTCAACTCTACTCTACTCTGGAGGTGATGCTGACAACAAGCAGGTTTTTGACAGATCAATGAATGTGAACCTGAGCTTACCCAGTTCGCAGTGCAGTTTGGGCTGCAACTGCTTGAACACAGACATCCTGAGATTCTCCAAGTCAACGATGGCCTTGTGCAGCGCATGTCTCGGGATCTTCGCAACACCATCTAGTCAAACACAAGTTCAGTTTAATAAAAACAGGAAAAACTTTGTGTTCTCAGTGATTGTTTCTGACAGTGTAGACTGTTCAACTTTTATTCATCCAGGTCTGCCTCTCCCTGAGTCGTCACCTTATCGTAGTGGAGGGGTTTGTGCGTCCCGAAGATCCTAGCAGCTATGTTGTCGGGGGCTTTATGCCCCTGGTAGGGTCACCCATGGCAAACAGGTGTCAAGGGGAGGGACCAGACCAGGCAGGGCTCGTAGACCCCTATGATGACGACAAACCTGGGCATAAATGTTCCCTTGCCCGGACGCGGGTTTCCGGGACCCCCCTCTGGAGCCAGACCTGGAGGTGGGGTACGAGAGCGAGCGTCTGGTGGCCGGGCCTTTGCCCATGGGGCCCGGTCGGGCTCAGCCCGAAAGGGTTACATGGGCCCCACCTCCCGTGGGCTCACCATCTGCGGGAGGAGCTGTAGGGGTCGGATGCAGTGTGAGCTGGGCGGCAGCAAGGGGCGGGGACCCTGGTGGTCCGATCCCCGGCTGCAGAAGCTGGCTCTAGGAATGTGGAATGTCACCTCTCTGGTGAGGAAGGAGCCTGAGCTTGTGCGCGAGGTTGAGCGGTTTTGGCTAGATATAGTTGGACTCATGGCTTGGGCTCTGGAGCCAGTACCCTCGAGAGAGGCTGGACTTTCTTCCACTCTGGAGTTGCTCATGGTGAGAGGCGCCGAGCAGGTGTGGGCATTCTTATCGGCCCCCAGCTTGGTGCCTGCACGTTGGGGTTTACCCCAGTGGATGAAATGGTAGTTTCCCTCCGCGTTTGGGTGGGGGACGGGTCCTGACTGTTGTCTGTGCTTATGCGCCGAACAGCAGTTCAGAGTACCCACCCTTTCTGGAGTCCTTGGAGGGAGTGCTGGAGGGTGCTCCATCTGGGGACTCCATTGTTCTGCTGGAGGACTTCAATGCTCACGTGGGCAATGACAGTGAGACCTGGAGAGGAGTGATTGGGAGACATGCCCCCCCCCCCTCTGAACCCAAATGGTGTTTTGTTATTGGACTTCTGTGCTCGTCATGGATTGTCCATAACGAACACCATGTTCCAACATAAGAGTGTCCATATGTACACCTGACATCAGGATTCCCTGGGCCGCAGTTCGATGATCAATTTTGTAGTCGTATCATCGGACCTGTGGCCACATGCCTTGGTCACTCGGGTGAAGAGGGGGGCGGAGCTGTCAACTGATCACCACCTGGTGGTGAGTTGGCTCAGATGGAGGGGGAGGAAGCCGGTCAGATCTGGCAGGCCCAAACTTGGCGTGACGGTCTGCTGGGAACGTCTGGCTGAGTCCCCTGTCAGAGCGAGCTTCAACTCCCACCTTCAACAGAGCTTCAACCATGTCCCGAGTGAGGCGGGGGACATTGAGTCCGAATGGGCTGTGTTCCGTGCCTCTATTGCTGAGGCGGCCAGCCGGAGCTGTGGCCGTAAGGTCGTTGGTGCCTGTCGTGGCGGTAATCCCAGGACTCGTTGGTGGACACCAGCAGTGAAGGATGCCATCAAGCTGAAGGGGGAGTCCTATCGGGCCTTCTTGGCCTGTGGGACTCTGGAGGCAGCTGATGGGTACAGACAGGCTAAGCGGCATGCGGCTTCGGCTGTCGCCAAGGCAAAAACTTGGGCATGGGAGGAGTTCGGCGAGGCCATGGAGAAAGACTTCCGGACGGCTTCGAGGCGATTCTGGTCCACCATCCGGTGGCTCAGGAGAGTGAAGCAGTGCTCCATCAATACTGTGTACAGTGGAGATGGGGAGCTGCTGACCTCAACTCAGGATGTTGTGGGTCGATGGAGGGAGTACTTCGAAGACCTCCTCAATCCTACCAACACGTCTTCCGATGAGGAAGCATAGCTGGGGACTCAGGGGTGGACTCTCCTATCTCTGGGGCTGAAGTCGCTGAGGTAGTCAAAAAGCTCTTTGGCGGCAAGGCCCCGGGGGTGGACGAGATCTGCCCGGAGTTCCTTCAGGCTCTGGATGCTGTGGGGCTGTCCTGGCTGACATGCCTCTGCAGCATCGCGTGGACATCGGGGGCAGTGCCGCTGTATTGGCAGACTGGGGTGGTGGTCCCCCTTTTTAAGAAGGGGGACCGGAGGGTGTGTTCCAATTACAGGGGAATCACACTCCTCAGCCTCCCTGGAAAGGTCTATTCAGGGGTCCTGGAGAGGAGGGTCCGCCGGATAGTCGAATCTCGGATTGAGGAGGAGCAGTGCGGTTTTCGTCCTGGCCGCGGAACAGTGGACCAGCTCTATACTCTCTTTGGGGTCCTGGAGGGTGCATGGGAGTTTGCCCAACCAGTCTACATGTGCTTTGTGGACCTGGAGAAGGCGTTCGACCGTGTCCCCCGGGGGCTCCTGTGGGGGGTACTCCAGGAGTATGGGGTACCGGACCCCCCTGTGCGAGCTGTCCGGTCCCTGTACGACAGGTGTCAGAGCTTGGTCTGCATTGCCGGTAGTAAGTCGGATTCGTTTCCAGTGAGGGTTGGACTCCGCCAAGGCTGCCTTTTATCACCGATTCTGTTCATAACTTATATGGACAGAATTTCTAGGCGCAGCCGAGGTGTTGAGGGGATCCGGCTAGGTGGCCTCAGGATTGGGTCCCTGCTTTTTGCAGATGACGTGGTCCTGTTAGCTTCATCTGGTTGTGATCTCCAGCTCTCACTTGAGCGATTCGCTGCCGAGTGTGAAGCGGCCGGGATGGGAATCAGCACCTCCAAATCTGAGATCATGGTCCTCAGCCGGAATAGGGTGGTTTGCCCTCTCCGGGTCGGGAGTCATGTCCTGCCCCAAGTGGAGGAGTTTAAATATCTCGGGGTCTTGTTCACGAGTGAGGGAAAGATGGAGCGCGAGATCGAAAGACGGATCGGTGTGGCGTCTGCAGTAATGTGGACTCTGCGCCGGTCTGTCATGGTGAAGAAGGACCTGAGCCAGAAGGCGAAGCTCTCGATTTACCAGTCGATCTACGTTCCTACCCTCACCTATGGTCATGAGCTGTGGGTCGTGACCGAAAGAACAAGATCTCGTATACAGGCGGCTGAAATGAGTTTCCTCCACAGGGTGGCTGGGCTCTCCCTTAGAGATAGGGTGAGGAGCTTGGTCATACGGGAGGGGCTCAGAGTAGAGCCGCTGCTCCTCCGCATCGAGAGGAACCAATTGAGGTGGCTCGGGCATCTGGTTAGGATGCCTCCTAGACGCCTCCCTGGTGAGGTGTTCCAGGCACGTCCCTCTGGGAGGAGACCCAGGGGACGACCCAGGACACGCTGGAGGGATTATATCTCTCGGCTGGCCTGGGAACGCCTCGGGATCCCCCCCACAGAGTTGGCAAATTTGGCTGGGGAGAGGGAAGTCTGGGCTTTCAGCTGCTGCCCCCGCGACCCGACCCCAGATAAGCGGCACGAAGACGAGACGAGTCTGCATACATCCACTTCTCAGACATCTGTAACCATTTCAGTACAAATTATGGCTCATTAATATCTATTAAATATTCAAATCATTAACAAATCTTGAAGATGAATTAATGAAAAGCTGATGCCAACAATCTGGCAAAAAGTTAAAAAACCCAGACAGTCTAAGCATTTAGGTTGCTGAGCCCCTCAGTACAACAAGACCCCAGGTCCTTTTACAAGCATGTGCCTGTGAAAATGAACTAAAAAAAATTCAATGAAAAACATTTTATTAATCCCTCCGAGGAAATCCTAACATAGTATTAGGCTTGTGTGTTAAAGAGGACCTGAGGAGCAAACTGCCTGTTGCTTCTTTGCAGCATCATACAGGAAGTGTGAAGCACTGTCTAATCGCCCAGCCCTTCTGCACAGGTAGCTAAACATAATATTCGGATTTTAATCTCAATTACGATCTGGGGTTTCAACGATCATGAAAATAAAAGTGTGCGATTATTTTTCTCTTAGCAGTTTCCTCCTGCTGTCTTCAGTTGCCAATCGAGAATACTGGCATAGCAGCGCTGTGCTGTAAACTCCTTCCACAGCCGTTTTGGTTTCATTCAGCCTCTGTTGCCAACTTGGCCACTTTCCAAACCCCCTTGGCGACTTTTTTTTTTTTTTTTTTTTTTTTTTGTTAAAAGTGACTAGCGACAAATCTAGCGACTTTTACTGGACTTATTAGAGACGTTTCTGGTGTTTTGGCGACTGACTTAAAAGGCACATATTGTTCTGCAGTTACTGTAAGGAACGAGCAGCAGGAGCTTCTCCCCGTCCTAAAGTGCTCCCAGGCGGCCAGTCTCAGTCAGCTCCGGCTGCAGGTCAATGTAGAATAACTGTAGTAGGTTGTGAAAGTTCATAACAACATAGTTTATACCATTGTCAGTGAGAACTGGCTGCATTATTTTCGTATAAAACGCACATATAGTTCGGCGAGTTAAATCACTATAATATTCCTCCGTCACAGGGCGTCACCGTAGCAACACGTTAACCAGCTGGTTCAGATCAGCTGTTTTTTTAACAGGTGAATCAGAGAAATGCGCTGTAGCCTGACAGTGGCTGTTTGGCATAAAAACTACATCCAGACCAACATGAAATAGTTTGTATAATTTAGTATATTTAGCAAATGTTGTAAAAAAGAAATACAAACTTGTTGTAAAAATGTTTACTGCGTGGGACCATGGTATAAGCGGATTAAACAACTCAAAACCGTGCATTAGACGGTTATAAGTTGAGAACGCCACGACACACAGCATTGTTTAATCCTTACTTATATTTATCCATCCAGTTTACATAAGTATTTGCACTTTTTCAAGACAAAGCTTTATTTTATTTGTTTGTTTTTTCAAATTTGTGGAATCCTAAAGACATTGTTTAAAAGCCACGGTTTAATGTTAACTATATTCATGTTGGTAAAGATTATGGATAATCGTGTTAAATAATCGAGATCTCAATTTCTGTCAAAATAGTCGGGATTATAATTTTTTTGCCATAATCGAGCAGCCCTACTGTGCAGCATTCTTCTCTGTACAATTAGCTCAAGTGGTTTCAAAGCTCTCTTCAGCACAGAACCAGCCTTCTTTAAGTCTGTTTCTTTAGGTCTCCAGCTCTGCTGTTGCAGCCCCAACAGATGGCTGCATAGCAAATTGCCCTCCGGAAGTGGTCTGCTCTGTCACTTCTTGTAGACGGGCGCAGTCTAAAGCTGTTGTCCGGCTAAACTCCCAGGTACTTGCAATCCATCACGAACTCCGCTTCCACTGGGTTTTAAATAGTGCTTTGGTTACTCCAGTTCTTCTGTTTTGTTTATGCACAAAATGAGATGACTGTTTCTATGTGTTACCATCTCACAAAGTCATTAACTAGCTCCCTGTTCTCAGCCTCTTGTCAGTCACTGATACACTCCACAACTGCAATTATCCGAACCATTTTGGAGGTGACAGGTGTTGTATTGGAAGTCTGAGGTGCAAGCCATAAAAAGAAATGGTAAGAGAACAGCTCCTGTGCTGCTGACTGCAGGCTAAATTGTGTTCAAAGCAACTGTATATGAGGATTTCTGTATTGCCAGATTTGCCCAGATGAGTGGGCTTGCAGACGCAGGTAGCTGGTTATGTTTTAAACACTCAGCTTAATACAATAAGGAAACTGTAATGGGTCCAGAAAGGTGTTCACTTTCTCACTAACATAAACCAACAACTGTCTTTCAAGGATGTTTATGATAAGGAAGGTTAAGGCAACCAGTTTGCAGTCATTTAGGGCAGATGGGTGAGATTTTTTTCAGTTACAAGAGCAAGGAAGCACGTCTTCCACAGCATAGGAGGTTCCTCATGACTCGGGGTCATGTTGTGGTATTGTAGAACCCAACATATAGTAATTGTTCAGCTTAGGCCATTTGAACCCTGGGGCTGCTGGCGCCATCCAGATGTCTCTCCAAGTGTTTTTTCACCTGACTGCAGAAGACAGACTAGAGGTGGTCTTAGTACGTTCTGATATGGAGGAAGATGAGGCTGTGTTAAGGGTCATGATTGAGCAACATGGTGAAAGAGTGATGGTCCAATTGGAAAGCTGTGTCCTCATGAAGGGCATGAAGTCTGATTGACTGGAGGCAAGAAAGCTCAATGTTGTTCTGAACTAAATATATGCAGAAAAAGTAAGTTCTGTCCCATCAGTCTGTTCCCTCTTCATCTTGAAGCTGATGGTCTTTTTTTTATTCCTGATGACACACCCTTCATATTGTTCTACTGCTGGAGCTGCCTTTCTAGCTGCTTCCTGTTGACATGGTTAGTTTAACATGGTTTTCAGGTAGCGAGTGGTACATCACAAGGATGAGAACTTATAGCTAACAGTTCTGTCCTGTGTACAGGACTCCTAAAAACATGCCGTTTTCAGGATGGCACCATCTATTGTTAACAAATACTTGTTACTTTTCACACCATTTCTGATGTATCAATCTTCTCATACTGTCTTGAATCTATTTAGAGAACCACAAGAGTCTAGGAAAATAGTCCATTATATTGGCCACAACATTCCAGCCTAAAACTGTGACAAATCACAAACTATGATCGGATGAATTACAAGTTTTTAATCGGGGTGGATTCTGGGATATCTCAAGTGTTTATATGTGCCATCACACTATAATGAGTTAAGTGGTACTAAAAGTCACTGAATTTGTGCTCTCACTAACAAAACAATCTTGAAATTTAAGCGATGCTGACTGATTAAAAAGAAGATGAAAAATACCCAGAACCCTTCAACAAATCTGAACTTTTATAGACATGCGCACACACACACACACCAAACACACACCTTACCTTTGTTTATCTGCTGTTGCTCCTGGACAGCAGTACAGATTGCTTTATATCCTTTCATCAGCTGCCACACAGTTGAATGCTGAGGCTCCTTTTCAGGTTTGCACTTCAAGCTCTTGCAATTCACCAAAGCAGCAAGCAGTGAGTCCAACCAACACAAGTTGTCACTGTTACTCCAGAACAGCTGCTTTGGAAGGCCTAAAAGCTTGTCCGACTCTTTCACTAAGCTACAGGACAAAGCTTCACTGTCCATCTTGATGCTTTCAGCGTTTTTACATTTTGCAACATCCACAAACAGGGATTTTTCCACTGTCAACTCTGTCTGCTCAGTACACAGAGTTGATGTAAGGTTAACATTGCTGACATTAATGTTCTGGTTAGAACCCATGCCGTTTGGTACAGGAGGATTCTGCTTTATAAGGCCACCCTCTAATATCTCCAAACCATCAAAGTGAGGAGGGAGTGCAGACTCTTCTTTAGGAGTGGTCAACAACAAAACATCTGACAAGTGCCCAAGTGAGGCCAAATATGCAGGAGGGGTAGGGTCATCTGCATGCACAACCTGATCTGGACCCCTCTTTTGATCAACACCCTCATTTTGTACTGAAGCCCATCCGTTCGTCTCTGCGTCCGGACAAGCCTTGTGGTATCCATTTAACTGTTTACCATGAGTCTCAGGTGTTGCATGCAGGCCATTTTTGACAGGATCCACACACTCTTGTTCTGCAGGGCTAACAGGACTGTCTGTACTATCCTGTGGCTCAAGATCCTCTGCTTCGCTTGATCGCAGCCGTTTGAGCGGAGGATTGGTCAGCTCTTCTTTTTCCAGTGCAGCAAAATGTTTTCTTTTGCTCCCAACAGTGGGCTCCACAGGATTCAAGCTAGCCAAAACATCCTCCAAGGGCTGGGAGACCAAAGGGAAAAGGCACTGTGCGAGAATGGAAACAGGTAGATTAACAGTGGCAAGCTAAACGAATTAGAGGAGAGAAGGTACAAAACGTGTTAGTGTATATGACAGCTGCTTACCTGTGGGTTTGTGCAGAGGACAATTGACTCCTGGAAATTAATACGGTAGGAGCGCAGAGAATAAGTGAAGCCCTTCGAAGTACACCAAGGACAATATTCCAGTGAAGTGGCTCTTCCCACAACCTACAAAAAACAGTGAATAAAAAAAGGCTTTAATTAAGCTCATAGACATTTATAACCTGAATTAGCTGTTTAAAATGTAACTGCTAAACTTAAAATATCTGGAAAGTAACAGAAAAATAGTCTGTTGGACAAATACAGAAAAATGTTTGCTATTACACACAACATAAAATTTTAGCTGAACAAACACAGTCCCCTTCATCACAGCAACATTCTTATAGTTAGGAAGGTCTTTCTTTATTTACCTTGCTGAAGTGATGTATACAAGTACGAGACCAGCACATGTAAGCGTTAAGCTTTAATCCTTGCATCTATCATTGAGTGTTTCCGTTAGGAAGAATGAGCAAGTACATGAAACTAAGAAGCACATAAACACCTCAGAGTAAAACTTTATATTGCAGACTTTCAAGATATCACACAGTTCACTAGCTTAAAACACTCCATGTCATTAAAGTCAAAAGTACTTTCGCCTTTTACACTCAAAGATTTCCATTTGTTTTTCATTTTCTTTTGTTCAATTTGGATTGGTACTGCCCAGTCACAGTGTGTGTCTCAAATATAATTCAGCTTTGCGCAAGTGACAACAAAGAGAGGAAGGCATGAGCTCCACTGACTTTTCCCAAATACCCCGCCAGTGGTGAGGCCGAAACCCCCAAACCAGTGTCTTCACCAGTCATTGGCAAACAGCAGCTGCTCCTCGGGTCCACGGTTGACCGATGCCATTCAAACAATATTACCATATCACTGCAGCCTGATTCACTTCCAGAGGGACTGGAGGGGGGGAATACAGGAGCACAGAGGGAATATTACAAAGTTGTAAAGCTTCACAGAAAACACAGTTAGCTCTAAAATTGAATTGCAAGAGTTCCAGAGAAGATGTGCAAGATTCTAAAGCTATTAGATTCCCCAAATATCTGAAAAGCCAATGTTTTATTTATTTTTTAAAATCTAGTAGGACTTCACCAAAAAACAACACATCTTAAATAAGTACCTTACAACAATTGTCTGACTGTGCTTGTGAAAAAGAATGCAGCTGTTTTATGAGAGTACAAGGAGATTTCTTAACTTGTATTAGGACTGGGCAATTAATCAAAAATGAATCAAAGCCGACATTCAGAACTAATATTCAATTTAACTTTGCCCATGTCTTACTTTAATGATTTCTCTTAAATATATTTATAAAATTGCCATATAGCTAGATTGTATGCGCTTCTTTTAATCTAATCTAAAATCAATATAACAATATGTTATTATCAAATATCCAACCAAAGTTTCATTCAAACTGATTTGAGCTACTAATTAAGGTTTTCTAGCATTTTAAAAAATTATTTCACTGTGTTAGGACTGAAATAATGGCATATGTTCCCTTAAAATACCTGCTTTTGTAATACTAGAAATTCTACTGGCAAAAAAAAAAAAGAAATTTGTTTACTAAATAAACTACCTGAGTGTTTTGATGATTTCTCTGCATGTTCACAAGTAGAGCCTCCTGGCCTGATTGACACTCTACTCTCAGTGTCGTGACTCCTGTGACAACTGCATGTAAAAAAATTTTGTGATGAATAATGATAAACTTTATGACATAATTAGTAAGACGTTCTGAGGTGCCACCTATTCACAAATAAATTAAGTTTTTTGATACTATAAAAATAGATACAGTGGTTTCAGTAGCTAAAACATCCTTGAAGAATAATTATTTAACCCGATAATAACTTATCAGAGGCTCATCTACCTGAAGGCTAGCATGCTAACATAGTTGGCTAAGGTCGGGATCTGATTTAAAATGCAATAAAAACTTATTCTTATTTTAAGTAAACCAGATAATACATACCGAGAGTTGTGATGAATTTGGTTTAGGACTAATGTGTTGATGAGTGAAATCCATTCGTGCACAACTGGGTTAATTTATCCACACCGGCGGAGTCTGTCCATGTGCACCGACTGACGAGTTTGTGACAGAAACGTTCTGCTTCCGGCCGCCTCCAGTTGTGCATCGGCCTTTGTCTTCCCCATCAGTAAAAAGAAAATGTTTCCGCTGGCCCCCACTTGGTGGCTCAAGCGAACTGCAAGAGTCTGTGCTCAAGTTATTGTTCATGTTGGCGCTGCATGCATATTGGTACGGCACGTACAGCCCATCAAACCAGTGCTAACCGGTTTAACGTATTTTTAAAACCTCTGCCACATTTAATCACGCATTGAATTATTATTGTTATTAAAGTTTAAATCTATACAATTAGCTTTCTGTTAGTTTATAGAAATTTTATGTTTATATAAATATACATATTTATTAACATAAATGTATTGTTTCAAATTTACTATAAATATATCTTAAATTTAATTTTACATTTAAAATGACTTATTATCTTTTTAATTTTATTGTTGTACTTTTAGAGAACAACTTGAAACACAAGCAACTGAGTCATTCATCACTTGAGAAAAAATACAAAAACTTGGCCCTTATAAATGGTGTGCTTATCTAGTTTTGTATACAATAATTTATATGATTTATGGATACATTTTTTTTCTAAACGTCTACTTAATGTGGGTTTTTTTTGGTAGATATTCTGGCTGGGTGTGGGTGTTAGGGGGTCTACATGTGTCCCTCACTCTATTTCTAATACATTTCTAACAGCTCCATTGTGTCCTCATAACCCCCACCACCATGCACATTCACAGACGTGCACACACACAAACACACACTTTCCTCCACCCAATCCCGCCTCTTGCATGTGCCCTCCTCCCTTAAGCCCCTCCTGTATCTCCTGCTCTCCTGTCCTCTATTTTCCTCTTGATGACAAAATGAATTTGCATATTTTTCCCAGGGAGTGCTCATTAGAATGCATAAACATGAGCAGGCAATAGCTTTCTGCCGTGGCATCTCCTGATGCAAAATGAAGCACAGACAGGCAGCCTCACAGACAGACATGTGGCCTGAGTCTGGGTTGTGATTGGCATTAAGAATCAGTTCATCCTTCCTATTCTTAATTCAAGGATATGAATAAACTCTGCCAGCCATTTGTCTTTGTTTCTATCTTAGCTGCTTAAGTTGAAAAACAATTCTTTAATAGGCTCACAAAACAAATAGAAAAATTTGATTATTCTTAAACCCTAATGAGATTTATCAAGCATTAGCACATGACAAAGAAAATAATCACAAACCTTGTAAACTTAAAATACACTACTGTTTTATCCAAAATAGAAAAAACTCCTAGGTAACCTCCCTTTCCCTTTCAGAAATCATAATGCTATTTTATTCTTTAATTATTTTATTTCTATTTTTTATTTTCATTTTATTTATTTATTTATTATTTTGTAGTTTGGTCATTGCTGGTTGGGGTAAACTTCAGCTTGCAGAAATGTTAATTTATAGTGGGAATGTAAATCTGAACAATTTATCTTTTTGTAAGAATGAATAATTTATAACAAAGTTATAAACAAATATAATAGCATAACATGTTGCAAGCCTAATTATGTCTTGGTACATACATGCTATAAAATAACACACGTCTGACAGACTCACATTCCTCATCTTTTCCCTGATGGTGGCGCCAGAGGTCAGGTCACAGGGTCACAAAAATGTACGTGACCCTATTTAGGTGAAAAATCTTTCTCCTAAAATGAACTCAAACAGGACACATGGCTATAGGTACACCCTTCTACATGTATGTCCTTTGTAACACACATGTGTGCTAGTGCAAACAAAGACTACTGCTAATTTTTTGTTGTAAGTTACATTACAAATATGCACTCTCAGAAAATGAATTTCAGTATTGCTTTGCTCCTGGTGCTACCGGAACATCACATAATCCATTAGGGTTTCTTTCAATACCACAAACTTAAATAGCATATCCCTTCAAACACAAATAATCTTCGTTTTAATCATCTGATGAACAGACAAACAAATTCGCATGCATATGCTTTCAGTGAATCTGGTTTTCATAATAAGTTAAATTACTAAGCTGTCTAACTGCAGCACAACAGATTGTAGGTTTTGTGTATTATTTGATTTGTAGCAGCAACATCTCAATGTAAAGAAGAAAAAAAAATTGTCTGACATGCTATTTTCTGTAAAGAAGTCATTAAGTGCAGTTGAGATTTTTTTTTTTTTTTTTTTAAATTAATTTAATTCTATTTAATTCGACAGACCATTGTCCTTTGGCGTAGGGTAAAGCTCCCAGTTGCTGCTGTATGAAACAATTATACAAAGTCAAACTGTCTGAGCCTTAATGTAAACAAAAATGTTAGAGATAAAAAAAAAAAAAAAGTTAGTCCCACAGCACCTCATATTACCTCTCAGAGCTAAATAAATGTATGTCTGTGTCAAAATCTTCAATAAAGTTCTTCCTTTCGAATGTAAACTGCTTTGCTGGACAGTTGCTCTTTGATCTCATAGGCCTGCCTTAATCAGGGTGGAGCATAGACTGTCATACTTTAATAAAGTACCAATATTTAGGGTCTCTCCTAAAAGATCTCTCTAGCAGAACACAGAATGCACAGAAAAAATAAACAAGAAGTCTGAGCTGTTAACTCAATAAATGAAGATTTTATGATACCTGCTGCAAAACCTTTGTTTTAATTAGAATGCAAGGGTTTATGCAAACTTATCCAACAGCACTGAGTGTCTATAAATCTCACTCACCCCTCATAGAAATGATTAAAATACTGTCTAGTACAGTCAATGAGATTAAATATTGTTTGTAACTGGCTAAAAATAAAAAGCATGGCTTGTATATTCACAATGAAACTGCTAATAGAAATACTACTGTCGTTTCAATTATCAAGCCAAAATCTTTTTTAAAATGTCATATCTGGTGAATAACCATCCCATTTAAGATTAACAATCGTTTCTGAGTTTTTAAGAAGTGAATACGCGATGCCCTCCATACACATTTTCAATACCATAATTTGCAAATTAGTCCACGTGTTTTGAAGAGAAGGTACAATGAGTCGGTTGATGATGAGGGCTACAGCCCGTACAACATAGCCGCACAACATTAAACAGCTGCCCCGTTCCCTCACTACAAGCGCTCCGCGTTGCCTCATTCATTTAACTTGCCTACTGTACACTGTGCTCAACGTAGTGAATTCAATACTATGGCAAACACACTACACTACTACCAGCTCCAGCATGCTCGGACAAAAATATTTTTGTATCCACGCGCCTCAGAAAACTTCAGTGACGTTTCACAAAAGGCAGCCAATGGGACTTCATCTTCTATTAGGACAATGAAAAGTCTCCGACCAATCAAAGGAGCGGCAGACTGGGCGCTGCCCAATAACATGCGAGCCCCGCCGAGAGTAATGTTAAGAGAGCTGAAGACTGAAGACACTGCGTATCGCCTGTGTTCCCTCATACACAGCCATTGCAGAGCATTGAGATCCAGTGATAGTCACTAGGTGAGTATCATACACGCAAATATTTTAAGTATCTACAATGATGAGAATGACCATAACATTTCTAAAGATCCTAATTATGTGTTTGCCATGGTCAAATATAAAACATTTTATCGCTTGTAAATAATTTTTATTGCAGAGAACCGTTAGAAAAATAATAGAAAATAGCCGGCTCTAAGCAGGTAACATCATATTACTATGCCTTGGGAGAGTGGAGCAGACGCTCTAAAAAGGAAGAAATGATTTTTAACTTTGGCGAAATTCGACAGAAAACGGTAATTTCGTCAAATACGAAAAATTTTGTATATTAATGTCGTGTCGTTTACACAAAATGAGGTCAAAACGAGTGATAGTTATCGCCCAAAAATTCAGGAATGTCTAGCGGACAGCACGGTTAGCGACAATGGTAGAAGACTCACCGTTAGCTAGCCATTGGCATTGCAGTGCATTGCGAAGCTGAATGTCTGTCATGTGAAGACTAAGGAGAGTGCGGCTCTGGATTTAAACACTGGAAAATGATAAAAAAAACAGAAGAAAAACACAGACCGTTTCAAAACATGCACGGCTGTATATTTATTTACCACAGTTCATTCGACAACATTGTTAATAAAATAGCTCACGATCTGCGCTTTACTGTAATGGCTGACTGTATTCGCATAGGAAACAAGGCAGCGAGGCAAATGGAAAGCCAGTGACAGAGGCGCAGTTCAGTTCAACTTTTTCTAACCGGGTTTTCTCAAGAATTAAACCCGTAACTATTAGATATAACGACGGCAAAATAAAATTCAGCCTTTCGTGATTCGAACGACATCAAGGAGAGATTTTTCCGATGCACGTAAAGGGTTTAAATTGGGGCTTAAAATGAAGTAGTCGCCGCGGTCGCTCTGCCCTCTATTGCATGCAGTGCAATGGCTGTGCGCTGACACAAAGAGAAGGAGCCATATTCTCCATGTTAGTGGATGAAGACGAGCGGCCATTAGGAGCTCATAGAAACCAAGGCAGTAGCACAGCCCGCTCATAGACACAGTACAGACCCAATGTATTACTATACAAGGCGGCTAGTGCAATAGGAATCAATCGGGGGAATATTTTGTCAAGATCGCCGGCTTTCTGGACATATTTATCGTGTTGCAAAGCGAACTGGGAGGCGGGAGGAGACATTTGAGGGGGACTTTCTTTCATGAAGAAGGCATTCTCACAAAATGGAAGAAGAAATATTGCCGTCGTTGTTGACCTCCTTTTCCTCAACGAGAGCCTATGCGCCATTACTACTTGGCTCGACACAGCTTAGTTAGGAGTTACAGTAGCATTTAATAGGAAAATATAAAGGGAAAAATAAATAATAAAACCATTTGTCAAATTATTTGTAGAACAAAAGGCCACATTGACACATCATGTGTGACTTTTAAAACGCACCGAATTGCAGTTTTTAAGTGATTCATTTGAAATAAAAAAAATGTGTTTTATTACAATGTGTGTCTTTTTTGTGTCGAAGTTATGAATTGAATTAAAACAAAAACGCAATGAACACGAGGGGTTCCAGGTGGCCTATTTTCATTGTAAATTAGGTTTTGGGGGTATATATTTGTCATTTTTCACCAGAAAACGGTCGTTTTAAAAGCAGGTATATCGAAATGAATCCAGAGCGAGCTGTTGTGTATGTTGTGCAGCTGAACTTTGGAAACTTTTTGTCGTTTCGTGTCAAAGTGATAGAGACCGTGAAGTCGTTGCGAGGAAAACACTCATTTACAGTTGTTTTGTGTGATGCGATTTGTTTAGACAGTTTTCAAGCGACCATTATATGAGCAGACCGCGGACCACTAAGTTTTATGTAGAAGGCATGCTACAGATAGCGTCAATAGTCATTACGGTCGAACCGGCTCGTGCATGCTAGATGCTTTTTTTTAAAAAAATTTTTATTAAGTAGACTGTCCGCTGGTCCTAACATAGTTTGACAGCAGCAGGGGTGGGTGGCTCCAGCAGTTCTACCAGTAGTAAGCGTCCATAGGAAGACAAAGATGCCCTCCATTGTGTGCTAGGCTGGTAAGAAGACTAAGCACGAACAGATTAGTCCTATTTATGAGCTTTAAATGACTATAACTAAAAGTCAGCGCTGCATGTAAGAGGTCAACTCTCTAAATATTTATATCCACCCAGCTGCCTTGGATGTTTTACCACTAACAATGACCCATATCTCTAAAAAGTTATTGCCCTCATAAAAGCAGTTAATCATATTTGACACATTTTGTGTTTAGATACTGCCATCAGGATGGGGAAGGATCCAACTAAGCCCAGGGGGAAGATGTCCTCCTATGCATATTTTGTCCAGACCTGCCGGGAGGAGCACAAGAAGAAGCACCCCGATGCTTCGGTGAACTTTGCCGAGTTCTCCAAGAAGTGCTCTGAGCGATGGAAGGTAGTACAGAAACATGGTCGTAAATTTTACTTATATGAGATAACATGCCATTTTTATGTTGGTGTAGTTAGGATATTTAGGACATTGAATTTAGGCAGCTATAGCTTTTTATTACATTTACAAAGATAGGCAAGTAGCAGGCTGCAGAACCATTACAAAGTAGAAACGAAGTTATATTTATGTGTAGATTTTGTAGCAGCACAACGGCAATAAGAAAGATGCGTTTCTGCTTTCAGACCATGTCTGCCAAGGAGAAGGGCAAATTTGAGGATCTGGCCAGGCAGGACAAGGCACGCTATGAGAGAGAGATGATGAGCTATGTTCCAGCAAGAGGAGGCAAGAAGAAGAAGTACAAGGACCCCAATGCCCCCAAGAGACCTCCGTAAGTCAGACAGTTGACTCTGGAGTTTCAGAGGTGTGTTCTTCAAAAAGACACTTTTTGAAGAACACACTTGGATAATTCCAAGCCGAACCAATTTGTTAAACAAATTATGTTGATTAAATAACCAACTCACTTTTCTTACTTTTTTTCTTTCCTCCTTCCAGATCTGCTTTCTTCATCTTTTGCTCAGAGTTCCGCCCCAAGGTGAAAGGTGAGAGCCCAGGTCTGTCAATCGGTGATGTTGCCAAGAAGCTAGGTGAGATGTGGAACAGTACTTCTGCAGAGGACAAGCAGCCCTATGAGAAGAAGGCAGCTAAGCTGAAGGAGAAGTATGAGAAGGTAAGGAGATGCTGACTCGTTGTCTCAGGGTACTGCGACTGAGCCATTAACAAGCGACTGACCAAAGATTCTCCATCTTTTCCTCCTTCCTTTTACAGGACATCGCAGCTTACCGCGCTAAGGGCAAAACTGGTGGCGGAGCCCCCGCAAAAGCTCCTGCCAAGGTGGAGAAGAAAGATGACGACGACGATGACGATGAAGACGAGGATGAGGAAGAGGATGATGAGGATGATGATGATGAGTAAACAGCGAGTGATTTAGGGGTCATTTTCATGTTTATAAAGCATTTAACCCCCTTGTACACACTTCACTTACTGAAAGAAAATACATTAGTATCAAAGGGGTAAAAAAAAAAAAAACAACAAAAAGTAAACGCCAACAAAAAGGCTGTGTATATCAGTTGTTTTTATGCTGTACAGTTTTTTCTTTTCTCCTTTTTGTATAGTTAACACTACACAAGTATGGTGTCTGTATCCTTCTGCCAGTCTTATTTTCTTCCCAGTGGTAGTTACTAGACCACTATCTTGCCTGGTACAGTGTAAAGGGGTGGGCTTACAGTATTTTCCTTAGCTAGCTGTGCACAGCACATAAAAACATTGAGTTAGATCTGAGTGTTTCTTCTTCTTTCTTTACGTGTGTTTTTATTTGAAATTACGTTATCAGAAATTGACGTATCACAGTTGTTATACTGATCTTTATGTACCACTGTAATCGCAGAAAATTAGAAAAGGAAAAAAAAAAAAAGACAACCCGCATCGTTTATTGTTGAGATTTAAATTGCTTCTGATGTCAATAAACTTTTTTTTTTAATAAATTGGTTTTGTGTTGTGTCCAGATAATCTGATCTGATGTCGCTTATTTCTGCAGGTTGTGAAGAGTACGTAGGTGTTTTGATGACTTACTAAAGTAAACAAATAAACAACATATCTGAGAGAAAATAATATGTTGGTGATTTTTTTTTTTTTAAAGAAAGTAGGAAAAATCTTAAGTAGGACAAGAAGCTGCTCTATGTAAAATGCTACGATGTAAAACTTAAGCAGTTAAATGACTTAGAAATACTCAGCTACAGTAAGGCAAAAGACTTTTTTTTCTGGTGTGTTAATTTTCATTCCCAACCACTGAAGAAAAACAGAGTTGACATCATGACGCCCAGAGACGATTAAATAGAGCGGGAAAGCATCTAACGACTCAGGCCTCGATAAGCTGTTCCTATGAAGTATGACTCATCATAACTGCGTCCCGTATTTTAGCCAAGTGTGTTCATATGCAAACAGGCTGTGTAGTGATGCTCCTTGCCACAGTGGAGGTACTGAAAGTTGTAGCGTTATTGCATGCAACATGCATCACTGACTCTTCCTGTTTTATTTAGATGCAGCTGCTTCATCTCTCATGTATTCTCCAGATCCCATCCAGAGTTAGACACACACACACACACACACAAAAAAGCCATTTATATAAGAAGGATTATGTGCTTTGAAATCCCAATGACATAAGAATATGGCTGGTCTCTAAAAACTGCAGAACAAACCTAACAGCCACACAAATACCACACATTGTGATCACAATCACACACTCCTCATCCCTTACGGGAGAGAGCCCATTAAGATAAGGGGGTTACCAACTCCCAGCCTGAGCATATGTAAGTGTTCATAAAGCAGCTCTGACATGTCTGACCTGCACTGTAAAATACAAGGATGTGTCTCTTGCTGTGCCACATATCTCTTCAGTTGCTGCTCCAAGATCAGCCTTGGCCTACTGAATGAGCCTTGATATAAAGTAGGCTACAGGACAGGCATAAACAGGGTAGCAGCTGACCTCTGTGCTGCTCTGATAACGCCCTGTCTGACCCTGGAGGGGGGCATGGCCTCCTATTATGATCATTCCCTACAATTTTATTCACTTCAGATGAAGGCCGGAAATCCCCCAAATGTGAATATTCTACTTGGATATGTTTGCTGTAGACTATTACTGTGACTCAAAAACTACAAGTGTCTCATGCAAAGCTAATTTGGTATCAACATTTGACATCTGCAAGCCGCTGTCAGCCCTATTTACCAGGCCACCTCGGTTACTGTGAGCAGTAAGTAATACAGTAAGACATAATGTTAAGGATACGTTAGGGAAGCAGTTGAAATTGTGGATGTTTACACTCCAGAGCACCAAGCTGTCCAACAAATTGTGTGCTCTCATTGCAGCTGGTCATGGTGGTGAGTGGCAGGAAGGGGAAACTATGCAGAAACAGTTGCAGTGCCTCCTGGCTGCACTCAGCTGTTGATCAGTTTCTGTGTGGGCCTTTTCAGGTCAGAAGTGCGCATACAGTGTAGCTCAGCTACACAGCGCCACTGTTGAAGCTAAAGCCTTTTAATCTTAGCCAGAGTTCACTGCAATCCCTCAGCCTAATAACTGGTCTGTGAGTGACATCTAGCGGTCACATCCTGCACCTGCACCCTGAATGCAGATTAAATGAGTCATCCTGAAATAATTTGTTTAAATACATATTGGACTTGCATATTAGAGATATAAACAGCCAGAGTCTTGATTTATACTGCAGTGGATCTCTTTAATCTCACATATTCGTACAGAAAACTCAGTGGAGAAAGAGTATAGCATTGTTGATTCAAGGTAAATATGGGAATGAATATATGGTCTATACAAGTAATAAAAATCAGAAATTTTGCTTAGTTATTCAAGAAAGGAAGCATAATCAATAGATAGCACTTCATTCTTATTTTTCAACTTACATACAGGGTTATTCGAGTTTTTTAAGAGTTTTATTTATTCATATCAGGGGTTTAAATGTAGTACAGATAACCTTGATCCCAACAAATTTAAGGCACATTGTAAAATGTAAATATAAAAACAACGCAATGATTTTGCAATCCTTATAAACTAGTATTTTACTCCAAGTTAAATATGAAAATCATACCAGATGTTGAAACTAAAAGGTTTGACCATTTTGTGGAAACTATAAGGTCATTTTAAATTTGGTGGCAACAACACATATCAGAATAGACGGAACAGGAGCAACAAAAGGTTGGAAAAGTAATCAGCACTAATTAAAACAGTCGGTGGAGCATTTGACAGCTAATTAGGTTAATCAGCTACAGGTCAGTTACATGACTGGGTACAGGATGAACATTTCAGATGTAAAGATGGGTACATTTTCACTGTTCACCAAACTACATCATGAAAAGTGAGAAATACTTTCAGAAACAATTCCAGGTAAATTAAATGGCAAAGAGTTGGAAGATTCTACCATTTGGTGTATGTTAACATCAGAAAATTCAGAGAATCGGGGGAGATCTTTTGTTGTAAAGAACTGGGCTGAACAGCAAAACTGGTCCCTGTGCATTTAGGACCTCGATGGGTGTTGAAGTACGGGCACAGTTCTTTACTGGAAATCACTTCATGGGCTTAGGAACACTGGTGGAAATCCCTGCCTGTGACAGAGTATTACATAGAGTACACAAGCAGAGGTTAAAGCTGTATAATGCAAAGAAGAAGCCATATGTGAACATGATCCAGAAACATTGACAGCCTCTCTTTGCCAAAGCTCATTTAAATGGAAGTGTTCATTTTGGATGTTTTTTGTGGGGTGGTGTGTGTGTTAAATAAAAAAAAAACAACCTTTTTTAACCTTTTTAAAATTGTTCATGACTGTCCATCTCTGCCAATCACAACAACAAGCTGTTGGAAATCTCAGGTGTGGTGAAGTAGGTTAACGCCCAGTACTTGCAAGAATGTGCCCCTTGAGGAGTTGAGTTGCTCATCCTTATTTTGGAGCAAAATCTGCTCCTATCCAGACAGTTACTTCAAGAAAGGCCTAAAACAAGGGTGCCCAAGTTCAGTTCTCAAGAGCTACTATCCTGTAACTTTAGATGGTTCCCTTCTCCAACACAATGAAATAGCTGAATTCTGTCGTGCGTGTGTCATTCAGGTTTGCGGAGGGCTGGTGATGAGCCATTCATTTGATTCAGGTGTGTTGAAGAAGGGACACAGGCACCTAAAAGTTGGAAGATAGAGGAGATGAGCCTGTATTCTGAACAAGCCTGCTTGTGCAGGTGTCACATGAAATGCAATAACTAAGACTGTTGAGCAGCTAGAGTTCTGCATCAGGAAAGAATATGACGTGTTGATGCCATCATATTCAAAAAGACCCCAATAATTCCCAGGAATTGATTAAATGTCTGTTTCAGCATCTGTTGTTTATATTCTAATGGGAATAAAATGCAGCTTTCTGAGCTTTGTAAATAATTGCACACTGTGTTTATTTACATTTTACCCAGAATCCTAACTTAGTGAATTGAGGTTTTATTTTTATGGAGTAAAATTCTGTGGAGTTTGCATGTTCTCCTCATGTATCTGTGGGTTCTGTTTGGGTACTCTGGATTCTTCCCACTAAATACATGCATGAAAGGTTAATGTTGGCTACTCTAAACTGTAACCAGTTAATGTGAATGGTTATTTGTCTCTGTGTTGTCCCTGTGATGGACTGGTGACATGTTCAGAGTGTACCTGCTTCTCGCCCAATGATTGCTGGGAGAGGCTTTGGCTTCCCCAACTGACTGACAGTAGCATCTCAAGCTGCTCTAGAACCATTAATTTCCAATACTATTAAAGATCTTAGTATATGTAAATAAATTTGTCTCCATAAAATATGCCTATAAGAACGGGTATTTCACTGTAAGTCTGCCATTCATCTTATCACTTATCCTTTTAAGCATATCTGAGAAAATCTGTCATATCAAATTTGACTTGAATTGCTGAACAAATACAATAAAAAGTCTAAACATGACTTATCTAGAAGATTGACTTCATTATAATCCTCCCATTTCCTTTTTATAAGATAAATCTTGAGAGGCTGGAAGATGTTATAGTGATTTTTTCTGATTTGAATCCCATACTTTTGGTGCGGCAGACTTTGGTTCTTCTTTTCCTCCCTTCATCAAAAGACAACATTGCAGTGTCTTTTGAACACACTGAGCTGAACCTACTGTGATAGCACTTTTTTCACAATTCCCTCAATAGTATTTACTTGTTTTGTTCACCCCAGCAGTAGTGTAATCTAACTACCATCAGATATGTTACCATGTGGGTGATTGATTATGCTTTATCACAAATCCTAAGGAAGGTCTACAGGGTCTAAAGGTTGGTTAAATTAAGGGGAATGTGTGGAGCTGGAGATGATTTTGTTAGCACAAAACAATGAAAATTCTGCGTAAGGATTTGTCAATTTGTGGTACATTGTTTGTCTTTTACTGAACAGAAATGTGATTGTTCTAAAATCATTACTTTATTTTTTCTATGTTTTACTGTATTCCAGTTCTTAAAAAAAAAAAAAAAAAAAAAGAAAACAACAAAAACCTGCACATTCACCAGTGGCCCCTTTAATGGCCACTGAGCATCACTTATAACTCTAAAGTTGAGGAAGCAGAGTTGCTTGATTTTTAAGTAGGAAACAATTAAGCTTGAACAGATCTAGTGATGCTCAGTTACACCCTGATTCAGGTCCTGACCTAATAGAAAACATGAAATTTTTGCACTGTTATTGTGGGATTATACATGCAGGTTCAGTAATGTAAATACGCCCACTTACATGATTATTTCTGTCATGATGGCGATAACCATTTAAGCCAACATGCAGATGACAAGTCTTTTTAAGAGGATTTCTGTGGTCAGATGAGATAAAGAATTTGACCGAAGGTATGTTTGAAGGAAAAAAAGCTGAGGTACTCTGTCCTAAAATCAGTATATCACACAATAATCATGGTTGAGATAGCTTTATGGTCTGATGCTGTTTTACTCCTAGTGAAAGCTGTCACATAAAGCGGATGAAAAATGGAGGATGAAAGACTACCTTATAAGGCTAAAGTATAACATCTACAAGACAATGACATTTGTATACATCTGCATGTGTTCTTCACATGCAATGAAGGCAATGAAAGCAAACCTAGTCTTTACCCCAACTCTGTCTAAAATATACAGTGTGAAGTACGAAGGATGTAATCATCTACCATTCCTGCTGATGTGAGCCAAACATCCAACCAGAATTCTTCCAGAAGACAACTGGTGTGCTGAAAAGGTACTTTTTAAAAACCCTATATAATGTTTAAACCGGAAAAATTTCTGTAAAGCTAAAGTATATGTGGTGATTTTAGTAAATCAAATCTAAATTAAAAGTGTGCTTGGTTGGAAAAATACATATTAAAAGATACAATTTGGGAATAATCTGCCTCCAGAAAAAAGTGGGATTCTACATAATCCAAAACATGTTAAATTCATTCTCATGATGGCAGGTACAGTATGTAAGCTTTCAGCCAGAACAGCATGTGCATGTTTGAAGGCTAGAATGTTGTTTTTTTTTTCATATTCTTATTTTAATCAAGAAAAAGACCAAACTGCAGGAAAATAATCAGATCCAAAGACTTTATTTCACATTGAAAACAAAAAAACTCTGTATGCCAGACTACTTCTTTATTCCTTCACATGGTGTTTTTTTTCTTTTTCATGGACTTATGTCAAAAAACAAATTGGCTTTCATATTTGGTACCATGTTGTAGATATAAATAGAAATTTAGACCCTCTGTGAAACTCCATTTTCAGTAAATTTTCAAGTTGTCAAGCTGTAAACCACCGGGCACGTGTGACTGCAGCATGTGTGCGACATACGTGTTCCTACAGAAATGTGCTCAACACAGACGGAGCTCTGCAGCAATGACTGTCAGCATGTGCCAAGCATGATCAAACAACCTGCAAGTTACTCAGACTAGCTCAGAATGATGCAGCTCTTTTTCACAGAAGTCTGTTCGACCGTTTCTTTTGTCAGAAGATTTTACCTCCACCAGATGGTGGTATTGCCAAGGAAATCTGTCAGCATTGCCTCATACCTGTTCATTTTATTCTTCAGAAACAGCAAAGGATGTCAGACACTTATTTTTTATGTCTGTGTGTGTATTTTTCCTTTCACTCAGGGAACTTAATAAAAAAAAATCAATAAAATTAAGTAAAACTCTAACCAGTTCTCATGTTGATGCACACAAGTGCTTATTTATGAAAGACAGTGGTAGAGTTAGTTTTAAAATGGGCAAAGGTTAGCATAAGTGGTGAAAAATATTGAGTACTCATGACATTGCCATGGTCTTCTTGCTGTGTATATTTCAACATTTTTGTTTACACAATGTTGATATTTTGGCAGTAAATACAAATAAATAAAAAAAAAAAATTACTTATTATTTGAATAATATACGGAAACTATGTGCCAAGTGACAAGACAAAGGTTATTAAAAAGACACTTAATGCTGTTTAAATTCAGATAACTTGGGGAGTTTTATAGTCTGCATGTTAACATTGTCTTTGTAGGGATAATAACATGCTGATGTCCCTGGAAGGAACACTGCTACAGCATCAGTTTTCGCTGAAGCAGCAGCCTTTCAAATCCGGTACAATAAGCTGCATTTTCTTTTCTTACCAGCACCCAGAAACAGTGTAATAGGCTCATTTGTCCTCATGTCAAAATGGTAACAGTGTCACAATCAAGTCCCAGCAATTGTAAAACAGTTCAGTTTTTCACAGCTTGTTGTTTTGTATAGAGGAATGTTCCGGCAGCACCAACATGTCAGGATGTAAACAGTAATGCAAATGAAAGATCATATTTGTGACAGCTTCATATATGAAAATCTTACTCAGGCTACAATTTGCAAAGGAAAACATAGCCATGTGACAAGATTGAATCTTGATGTTGTAATAACTTTACACTTGAGTATTGAGACAGTTTTATATGATGCAAAAGTATAAATCTCCCATTAGATAAATCAAGATGCTGTTTGTTTGTATGTGACTGAATAGTGGCCTGCAAGAAGATCCCAGTCCTGCAGAGTAAAATTGACCTCTTCTTGTAATATTAAGTGAAGTAAAATAATTTTCTACTGTATGGAGCTCATTTAAATCCATCTCTAAAGCCAAACCAAATCATGCTAAACAGCAGTGGTTCATATCAGTTCCCCTTATTCACCTTACTGGTGTATGATTTGAAGTGATGCCCTGACTCTATGCAGCACAAACTCGTTTCGTTCTTCCATCAAGGGTCACTCTCCTTTTATCTGCCTACAAAACCTTTTAATGAATCTCTTTTTAAATAATCATTATTATTATTTTGGCATAGAAATGATAATATAGCTTCAATAGCCACTTAATAAAAAACTGCTTACAGAATAGATGCTAAAATCAATGTGTACACACGGGAAACAACATGATCATATTATCTTTGTATCTTATCATGCAAATAAGCATGCAATGTTGTAGTGCAATAGAACCCTCTGTCATGGAAACAAACCTGACATACAAATGTTTGATCTTGTGGGCCTGATGCGTTTCCATTTCTGGCATGAAGAAAAAAAAAAGATATGGAACCAATTCATAAGCCCTCTACAGATGAAAGCTCTGGCAAAGGCCATACACAAGTACCAGTAGCTGAGAATGCTTTAACTGGAGCAGTCTGATGGAGCTTCAGCAAAGATCCACATATCAGTGCAGATCTGAACAGAAGAGATTACCACGTTCTTTCTAGATTTTTCTCAAGTAAAAGTTGAAGTGGTAAAAGACACAATGAAACTATCAATGAAACACATCTGAAGCAGGTCTTAATATTCCCTTTGAGAATTAGTTTTTAGGATAAAAAGTGCAGCTTTTTGCCATAAATCTGCAAAAGTAGAAAAAGAGTTTTGTTAGAAATGTTATCTAGCCAGATGTTGGTATCAGAGGGGAAACAACTTTATTTGGACCCAGTGTGGAAAAGCCATTATACTTAGATATTTCAAAATATCAGACATAAGCACTGACAGTACACAGTGCTGCAAAAATGCTTTCTTTTGTGTGGGTCAGGTTATGAAAGGTTTTATAAAACCTAAACCACGTTTTAAACAAAACAGGTTGGTGGTTTGACTAACCTGAAGACCTAATCCTGAAAATGATAAAAGAATAAAATGGAGGGATGAAAATATCTAACTGGATGTGACAATAGAAAGCTAATTTCAAAAAGTCCTGATAACTTTCCTTGATCTGTTGTTGTTTATGGGGTTAATGTTGCTGATTACCAAAATAGCTGCCTTGTGACCATGTTCACATACTGTCACTAATATGGCTTAAAACTGTCTGACTTGCTGCAACTTTGTTTTTTCCAGTCATAACTGTATATATTGTTTCTTTTCCATAACACTCGTGTATTTAATCATTTCCCTTGTTTCCACTTATTCCCAGTAAGACTGTTAGTTGGAGAGATTATGATGAATAAATTGCCAAATGGGAAAGCTTTGGTTCTGCTGTATCAGTGCAAAGTGAGGTCAGTGAGGAAGTGTGAGATTTCGAAACCACACCTAAAAAAAAAGATTTCACATTGGACTAATTGGAAAATGCTCTAAGACGGCAGCAGTTGGAATGGTTTTCAGGTTTCAGGAAAACCGCACGAGAAATCATAGTGGTTTGAAAATATTAGCTCTTTTTTGTTATTTTATTTCTTGCCTAATCAGTATTCAGATTTGTATTTATGAGTTTTTGAAATATTTGATTAAAAATGGATTACACTTTGCTGCTTCCACCCCAATAATTTCAGTTTTCTTTAAAAGTTACCCAGTCTTCAGCTTCCTCTTCAATTCCAGGACCGTCCCTCTGTTTAGAATTCTAAAACAAATTTCTTAGCTATCCTCTGGTATCATCCCCACATTTGGGTCTGCACGCCATAATCCCTGATATAATGCCAGTGCTCCATCCACACATACTCCTGCAAGACTGGCTGTTTTGTGTGCATCAACCTTGCATGTGACCTTAGCTTTGCTTTCTTAACCTTATTACTTACTTCCTTTGTTGCATCTACCTCGCCTTCCCTTTACTGCTGCCTCCGTAAACAGAGTAAATCAGATCTGGCTGTCTGTTGTTGTGCTTTTGATTTCTTCTGGGATCTGAAAATAATGTTTCAGTAATGTGCCAAAAATAACTTGGAAAACAAAGCTCAAAGGAGGTGACTTTAAAATGATAGCGATGAACATTGTGAACAGAGTTGAAAGGCAGTGATTAGCAACTACAAACAGGAAAATAGAAGAGATATAAAAAAAAAAAATTAAAGTAAAGAAAGAATAAGAAATACATTTCTAAGAGCAAATGCACTGCTAAACACAGTGCGTTTTCTTTCAGTCCATTTGCAGATTCTCAGCCCCTCCATTAGTTTGTAAAGTTCTTGAGCAGCATCATTGTTCAGACAAACAAAATAAGATTTAAATTCAAATGTCAAAGAAGTTGCTGCACACCATCTTGATTTAATTCACGGAAAGAACAATGAAAAATGGCATTAATAGGAGAGCACAATCTGACCAGACAGTAGTGTGTATCTGAAGTGTATATGTGTGGTATTCTGAGGTGTATGTTGAGAATGAATGAAATACACAAATTGCATCTCTACATAATCCTATTGATCATACTGTGATCATATAAATATCTAATCTGGAGGAAAAGTTAATGAGTTATTTCTGTAGTTAAAGTAGTCCATCTATCCATCCATCCATCCATCCATCCATCCATCCATCTTCTGCCGCTTATCCGGGGTCGGGTCGTGGGGGCAGCAGCCTAAGCAGGGAAGCCCAGACTTCCCTCTCCCCAGCCACATTTGCCAACTCTGCGGGGGGGGGGGGGGGGGGGGGAATTCAAAGGTGATAATCCCTACAGCGTGTCCTGGGTCTCTGCCGAGGTCTCCTTCCAGAGGGATGTGCCCAGAACACCTCACCAGGGAGGCGTCCAGGAGGTATCCTAACTAGATGCCCAAGCAGCCTCAATAGGGTCCTCTTGATGTGGAGGAGCAGCAGCTCTACTCTGAGACCCTCCCGGAACACCAAGCTCCTCACCCTATCTCTAAGGGAGAGCCCACCCACCCTGTGGAGGAAACTAATTTCAGCTGCCTGTATACAAGATCTCGTTCTTTCGGTCACGACCCACAGCTCGTGAGCATAGGTGAGGGTAGGAACGTAGATCAACTGGTAAATTGAGAGCTTCGCCTTCTGGCTCAACTCCTTCTTCACCATGACAGACCGGTGCAGAGTTTGCATGACTGCAGACGCCGCACTATCTACTTGTTAAAGTAGTCAAAAAAATTCATTATTTTGGACACCGCCATTAGCTTTGTACACATCATCACTCCAAATAGGTTACAATGATTCCAGAATGAGGGAGAGCTTTGTCCAACAGGAAATGTTTTCTGATTGTCCAAATTACTTTGGAACACATTGAGAACAGGAGTGACTCCTGTCTGTTGGTTCAATTTGGTTTGTTAACCAGCCTCTTTTGCTTCTCAGCTTTGGGATACTGGTCCAGCCTTCCAACTGCTACTGTTTTGCTTTTGCCATTGGCTGCCTGTTCTCTCCTGAGCATTTCCACCTTCACTGCCAGCCACACTGTCTTCCAAATACTGCATGCTCACATGCAGAGTGTTTTCATGCATGAACACAGAAGGTTTTCGGGAGAATGAGCAGGATATTTGGTCTTTACATTTGTTTTGTTGTTTCTGTTCATGCATATGATTCACAATGGGAGTTTTTCTGCTGCAGATACATTGTTATGACTGGAAATGAGGGAGAGGGAATGCAGAGGAATAATCTGTCTTGAACCCACAGGTGGCAAGATGTGATTTAAAAAGGTTGCCGTGGTAATTATTGATTTCTTTCTAACACTTTGAAAATAGAAAATGAAGGTCCTTGTGAGGATTTCAGCACAGTCAGTATCTAAATGTGTCAATATAATGAAAGAAAGAAACAGCTTGTTCACTTTCACTCTGTGATGGACTAACAGTTTGTCAAGGCTGCACCCTGCCTCTCAACTAGCTGCTGGAGTAGAATCCATTCCCTGACAACAACCCTGGACTGAAATAAGCAGGTATATATGATGGACGGATGGATGCTCACTTACACGCTGCAGATTTACTGCTGTATTCATACTACTGTTGTATTGTTGCACACGCTAACTTAGGAGATTTTACTTTGGGGTTTAGTGGAACATGTTCACACATGCCACTGCTCCAGAATATCTGCAGAACATGTCAGAAGTGGAGGGCATGAATCTTATATGTCATGTGTCTTAATTAGCATTTCAGCTTGTTGTTTCTCTTGATGTTTTTCAGACTGAATGAAAGCTCTCATTATGTTTAACATGCCACAAGTGTCCAGAAATCACAGTTCCATTAAAGCTGATGAACTTATTTTCTAACATGCTTTTAACTTTCGTAGGTATTTACTTACAGCATCAAAAGTGACAATAAACTGATAAGTCCAGGTAAGCTATAAAATTATGACCAAGGTTGCCATGAGTCAGGTAAACATAAAGCTGTAAGGTTAAGAAGCCAACAATGAATGT